>NC_135337.1:11289458-11603334 GCF_023851605.1 Tamandua tetradactyla | reverse complement strand
AATCACATTTTGACTGATATGTAAAAGGCAATTGGCAAGATCCAGCATCCTTTCTTGATAAAAACACTGAAAGATAGGAATAGAATGAAACATCCTCAACATGGTAAAAGGTATATATGAAAAACCCACCACTAACATTGTACTCAATGGTGAGAGACTGAAAGTTTTCCCTGTAGGACCAGGGGCAAGACAAGAATGTCTACTGTCACTACTGTTATTCAACACTGTGCTATAAGTTCTAGTTGGAGGAATTAGGCAAGAAAAATAAATAAAAGGCATTCAAACTGGAAATGAAGAAGTAAAACTTTCACTATTTGCAGATGACGTGATCCTATTTTTAGAAAGTCTTGAAAAATCTACAAAGCTACCAGAGCTAGTATACAAGTTCAGCAAAGTGGTGGGATACAAGATCACCATGCAAAAATCAGTAGTGTTTTTGCACAAGAGTAAGGAGCAATCTGAAGAGGAAATCAAGAAAAAATTCAACTTACAATAGCAACTAAAAGATGCAAATATCTAGTAAAAATTTAACAAAGGATATAAAGGACATACACAGAGAAAACTACATATCACTGCTAAAAGAAAAGAAAGAAGCCTTAAATAAATAGAAGGATATTCCATGGTTATGGGTTGGAAGACTGAATATTGTTAAGATGTCAGTTTTACCCAGATTGCTTTACAGATTCAGTGCAATCCCAATCAAAATTCCAACAGTCTACTTTGCAGAAATGGAAAAGCCAACTATCAAATTTATTTTTGAGATTAAGGAGCCAAGAATAACCAAAAACATATTGAAAAAGAACAAAGTTGGAGGACTCACCCTTCCTAACTTTAGATCATATTAAAAAACCACAGTGGGCAGTGCAACAGTGGCTTAGTGGCAGAATTTTTGCCTGCCATAGTGGAGACCTGGGTTTGATTACTGGAGTCTGCCCATGCCAAAAATGAAAAAAATCTACTGTGATCTACTTTATGCCATGCTGGCATAAAGATAGATATATTGACCAACAAAATCTAAATGAGAGTTCAGAAATAGACCCTCACATTATGGCCAATTGATATTTGACAAGGCTTCCAAGTCCATTTGACTGGGATAGAATAGTCTCTTCAATAATGGTGATGGGAGAATTGAATATCCATATGCAAAAGAATAAAAGAGGACCTCTATCTCACACCTTATCCAACAGTTAATACAAAATGAATCAAAGACCAAATATAAGAACAAGGACCATAAAACTCCTGGAAGAAAATATAGGAAAGCATCTTCAAAATTTTATGGTAGTCTGGGAATCCCCTGATACTCTGTCAAATTTTAGGGACACCCAAATCAAGAGGCTAAGCCCTTGATCCTGAGGTTTACTCTTGTGAAGCTTATATAGGCAGCAGAGAAGCTTAGCCTACCTATAGGTATGCCTAAGAGTTACTTCTGGAGGACCTTTTTTGTTGCTCAGATGTGTCCTTACTCTCTCTAAGCCCAACTTTGAAAGTGGAAACATTGCCCTCCCTGCTATGTGAGACATGATATCCAGGGGTGAAAGTCTTCCTGGTGGTGTGGCAGATGACTCCCAGGGATGAGTCCAGCTCAACAATTCCATCCTGACCAAAAGGGGGAAAGGAAGTATAATTAATAAAGTATCAGTGGCAGATAGTTCAAATACAGTCAAGAGGCTACTCTGGAGGTTACTCCTATGTAAGCTTCAGTTGGACCTTGCTACCTATCATAACCTGCCAACCCCCAACCAGGATCATTCCAGCCAATCTTAAAGAACACCTAGAGCAATATATCAGATGCCACAAAGTTTCCTTACACAAGAGTAACTTTTCAGAAATCTACAACCTCCAGATGGGTCCCTGGACCAAGTAAATCCTAAAACCTAGAGGGCCCAGCCTCTTCAGAACATCAGATAATTCCATTTCCCTACCCCATATTATTGGCAGACCCTTCCAATATGAAAAAAGTTAGAATGGCCATAGCCCAAACACCCCTAAAGAGAGGGATAGAAAAATCAAAGGTGATGGTGGAGTTATACAGAGAAGATAGGATTTAACAAATGAAAATGATTTCTGAATCATATTGACATCTCTTTTAATCTCCAGTATCTTAGAGCAGATAGAAGTAAAAGCCTAAAATTGTGGAATTGTAACCCATGCCAAACTCTGAAATATGTTCTACAACTAAAAAGAAATAAATTAAAATTAAAATTAAAAAAACTTATGATAGGCAATAAAAGTAGATAAATGGGACTTTCTCAAAATTACAAACTTTTGTGCTTCAATGACATTGTCAAGAAAGTGAAAAGGCAACCTACCCAATGGGAGAAAATATTTGGAATTAACATATCTGATAAAGGTTTAATATGTAGAAAATATAAAGAAATCCTACAACTCAGTAGTACAAAGACAAACAGCCTATTTTAAAAACTGGTAATTCATGCCTGCCATGCCAGAGGTCCGGGTTCAATTCCCAGTGCCTGCCCACGTTAAAAAAAAAATGGCAAAAGACTTGAATAGACATTTTTCCAAAGATGAAGGCAAATGGCTACAAAGCACATGGTAGTATACTCAACATCACTAGCTATTTGGGAAATGCAGATCAAACCCCCAATATGATGTCATTTCACACCCACTAGAACAGCTGCTATTAAGAAAAGAGAAAACTACAAGTATTAGAGAGGATGTGGAGAAATAGGAACTCTCATTCACCACTGGTGGGAATGTAAAATTGTGCAGCCACTGTGGAAGACATTTTGGCAGCTCCTCAGGAAGGTAAGTATAGAATTGCTGTATGTTCTGGCAACCCTGCTACTAGGTATAGATCCAAAAACTGAAAGCAGGGCTTCAGACATTTCCACACTGACATTCATGGTGGCATCATTCAAATTGCCAAAAAATGTAAGCAACCCAAGTGCCCATCAACTGAAGGATGGATAAACAAAATATAGTATACATGCAATGGAATATTATTCAACTGTAAGAGTAATGAATTCTTGATGCATGGAACAACATGGATGAACCTTAAAGACTTGATGTGAGTGAAATAAGCCAGACAAAAAAGGACAAATATGTATGATCTCACTGACATAAACTAATTATAATAAGCAAATTCATAGAGTTAGAATCTAGACTATAGCTTACCAGGGATAGAATAGGGGTAAAGAATGGGGAGCTGATGCTTAATTTATGCAGAATTTTTGTTTAGGTTGACTGTAAATGTTTGGAAATGGATAATGGTGATGGTAGCACATTATTGTAAGTGCAATTAACAGTACTGAATTACGTTTGTGAATGTGGTTTGAAGGAGAAGTTTTGGGTTCTGAATATTACTAGAAAGAAAGAAGACAAAACATGGGACTGTATAACAGAGTGAGTCCTGTTGTGCACCATGGACTGTTGTTAGTAGTACAAATATAGGAATGTTCTTTAATTAATTATAAAAAATACACAATATTATTACAAGGTGTTAATAATACGGTGGTATATGGGGAAAATATACCTAGTGTAACTATGGATTATAGATAGCAGTAATATTTTATTATTATTTCATCAATTGTAAAGAAAGTACCACCCTAATGCAAAGTGTGAACAATAAGGGACTATATGGTAACAGTATTTTTTACACAAGTTTTATATAAACCTGCAACCTTTCTAACTTAAAAAAATTACAATATTTTTTTAAAAAGCATTGTGTTAAGCAAATTAAACCAGACACAAAGCACTATGCTAAACAAAAGAATCTGAACGAAAAGTACTATATATTGTATGATTCGATTCCACAAATAAATGTATAGAGAAGGAATTGGATTAGTGGTTATACAGGGTTGGGGAAGGATAGAGGGGTTGAGAGGCGACTGCTAAGGGGTTTTTTCTTTTTGAAATAATGAAAATGTTCTAAAATTGATTGTGGTAATAAATGCACAACACTGTGATTACATTCAAATCCACTGGTTGTACGCTTTGGATGGATTGTATGGTATGTGAATATCTCTCAATAAGACAGCTTTACAAAGGGAAGTAGAAGTTGGAGGAGGCAAAAGTGTGAGGACACACTGGGGATCTGTGTACTTCCACTCTGGGTTCTGGCTCTGGCTACTGAATAGAAGTAACGAATTGGAGTAGAGTTTTTAGTTTCCCTGTAGAAAAGAGTTCTATGACCACTGGGAAAAGAAACTGATGACAAGAGATTTGCAGAAAAGACCATCAATTCCTTGATTATATAAAATCTAATGTTAAACACCCAGCAGTTGGAGCCAGGAAACCGAGGTTCTGGAATCAGCTCTGCTGCTGATGTACTGAGTGACCTCAGGCAAGTTTTTTTTTTTTTTTAACTTCTTTGAGTTTCCATTTTCTTTTTAAAGTATTGTACTAACATTTCATGTTATTGATATTATCTGTGTGTGCATCAATCTTCCTAATTGGACTACAAGAACTTGAGGGCAAGGAGTGTACCTGAATAATGTTTTCTCTGCAGTACCCAATTAGTATAGTGTGCACAGCCAATAAATGAATGAAAATATAAACCAAAAGGAACTTGTAAGCCTTGTAATTATGTAAATAAGTGGGTCTTTTGCATGTGAACTGCTAAGCACAATGTCTGGAGAACAAGTTTACCGAGAAAAATTTTGAATGGGTAAATTAGAGCCACAGTTTCCAAGAGTGTATTGAAAGGGGAACCACCTTACAATATATGTAGGCTCATTTTGTTCCCTTGAGAAGTCATTTTGTTCCCTCTTCTTTCTCACAAGGAATGTAACAAGAAATAAAAATAAAAAGGAATTTTGAAAGCAAATGCTCACAAGTCAATTAAAAGGGTTAAGGAGGTAAATTAATATCTTCTTTCTTTAGATATAAACAAGGAAGTGAGATTGGATTGCAGCCACCTCTCTAAGGAACTAAGCCTAACTGCTGGAGCAGATCATATTCCCCACACTTCTTCTGTCTTATGCAAAAAATTCAGGTTAATTATGCTACTGCTGCCCAGACAATAAATACAATAATTTATGAGAAACTAATCTGCAACTGCTATTTATATTTCTTTAAATCTCTAGCTTTACTTAAATTTTGTACAATATAAGTAATTTATTTAATGTTCACATGGCTATTTTAAGGCATTTTTTTCTAGAAAAGCTAAGGACTGTGGCCATACTGCCTCTATCTGTAATATGCGTGTGAGGACAACTTGGCTGGCTAATCATACAAGCATATTTTTTCTTTCTTCTGAGGGTAAATTCCCTAAAGAAAATAATCAGTCTTCAAAGGGCTGGCCTTAGGAATGAAATCCATAAGGATAATTAACTGTCTAGTTTGCTAACTGCTGGAATGTGATATACCAGAAACAGAATGGCTTTTAAATAGGGGAATTTATTAAGTTGCAATTTTACAGTTCTAAGGCCAGGCAAGTCCATAAAAAATGTCCAAATTGCACCAACCAGAGGTTACCTTCACTCAAGAAAGCCAGTGAAGTTCAGTGTTTCTCTCTCATCTGGAAAGGCACAAAGTGAATATGGCAATATCTGCTAGCTTTCTCCCCAGGCTTCTTGTTTCATGAAGCTCCCCCAGGGATGTTTTCCAAAGGTCTCTGGCTGCAAGGGCTCTCGTGGTTCTCATGGCTCTAAAAGAGGAACTCTCTCCAAAATGTTTCCTCTTTTAAAGGATTCCATAAAATTAATCAAGACCCACCTGGAATGGGTGGATTCACAATTCCATGGAAGCCATCTAATCAAAAGTTACCACCCACAATTGGATAGATCACATCTCCATGGGAACAATCAAAAAGCTCCCAGCCAGCAATATTGAATGAGTATTAAAGGTCATAGCTTTTCTGGGGTCAACCACAGATTTAAACAGGTACACTAAAAAACTTCATGATAGCACTACAGATTTTTAGTTTCATTTTTGTTTTATTTTCTGCAAATATTTATTAATTACTATGTGCCAGATATTGTACTCAGCACTGTGATACAATAGTAGGTAAGGCAGAAAAATTCCCTGCTCTTTTGGGATCACAGCCTAGTGAGGGAGATGGTAAATACCCAAGGAAACAAATAAGATGAATTGAAATAACAGTACCTGTTGCATAGAAATAAATACAGGGCATGGTAAGGCAGAGTCAAAAATTACAAAGTCTCTGAGGTAGAAGGGAGCTTGGTGTTCTTAAGGATTGGGGGCCATGAAGAAAGAAGATAGAAGAAAATAGGCAGCCAATAACATAGTTAACTTTCCATTGTATCCACAAAATCAAATTCCCAATGGTGATGGTTAAGTTCATATGTCAAGTTGGCTAGGTTATAGTGTCCAATTATTTGGTTGGGCAAGCCTTGGCCTGTTTGTTGTTATGAGGATATCTCATGGATTTAAATCATCAGTGTGTTGATTGCATCTAATGCTAATTACATCTGAAATCAACTGAAGATAGTGCCTTTAACAATGAGAGAAGTCTCATCCAACCATTCTCCATCTCCTTAAAGAAGAGATGATTTCAGGAGGCAGAAAGGAGAAATCTTACCTCTACTTCAGCCACCCACCTTGTTCTTGGAGAATCATTGAAAATCTTCATCATATTTCTCAGATTGATACCTATCCTTTGGAATTTGGACTTGTCCATGCCCACAGTTTCATGAACCAATTCCTATAAAAAGTTTCTAATATATACAAATCTCCTATAAGTACAATTTTTCCAGAGAACCCTAATACAGATTTTGATACCAGGAGTGGTTGTTGAGAAACAGAATCTTAAGGATGAGATTTCTGAGTTGGTTTAGGGATTTTCAGAATGTGTTCTCTAACCTGCCAGGGTTCAAGATGACATTCATAGTCCATGGCATAACTTGACAATAGAGATGTACAAAGTATCTCCACTGGATATGGTTACTCATATGCTTATAAGAGACAAGGCTCTGGGTGAGAGTGTTTTTGACATCTTAGCAGAATTTTGTGGAGTATAATGAATTTAGCTGGTTGTTTCTAAATATACTGGATATAGTTGTAAAAGAAGAGGATGGGTTCAAGCCTTCAAATTACCAATTTAAATGCCACATTAAAGATGTGAATGTTCTTAGGTGTGCCTTGAAAAACAAAAAAACTTATTTCATGTAGCCACATACTTGTCATTTTTGTAAACCGAACCCAAAATCTGATTGTGTGAGTGGATGGATTACAATGTAAATTTAATTCATAACCAGATAAAGGGTCTGCTGTTAAAATGAGGGCATTTATTTGAAAGGAATGGGGTCTTGAAAATTGGAATGGGGACATATGGGTGGGTAATAATAATTGTGAGGACATTGAAGCCTGAGATTATGCCCAGTTTTTATCAGATGAACCTCTAATGGTTTGCTCTGAGGAATAAACCACCCAATTTCCGATTTTCCCTGAGTAATAATCCATCCAACCTGTTCTTGAAGAGATAAAGTGCTCTGTGCCTCATAAACCTGTAATCACCTCCCCTAAGTAAACAACCCTCACTCATGTCTGAAGAGAATAAACCTGTTTCATCAGATGAAACTGCAATGGAATGCCCTGAGATAGTTGGCTTGCAAGACATTTATAATTCTTCTCATAACACCCTGCTCCCCACCATCTCTGTTTTCTTTAAGACCTGTAAATAAGGTAAAGTCCCAACAGTCCCCAAAAGGTGGGGTACAAAGTGTGACCCATGATGAGATGCACTGAACTCCAGAATAACTGTATGATTGTTGCATTTATTTAGATAGAAAACAGAGGAATGTGTGTAGGAATAAATATTAAGGGTATGGAAACATAAAATTGGATCAGGCTGAATTTATTGATATGGGCCCACTGAACATAGATTCTGGATTCATTGTTGAAGCTCAAGGAATTAAAAAGGACTCTAGCAGTTTGTTCAAGCAGATGGCTGAAGCATGGGCCAAAAACTGGCCTCATTGCCCAAAGTTTAAATGTCAGAATTGCCCTGGTATAATATAGATGAATGCATCTAGACTTAGAGATATTAGGATGTTAGAGTGGATTCATCATGGAAAACCTGCTTACTGGAAAGGTCCACAGGACATGTCTTGCACTAAAAATATGAGGAGTAAATTTGTGAGACTGACTCCATCATCCCTGAAGAGCTTTGTAGTTGCTGTTCTCTGTAGGTCATATATTACTGTGGGTACTGCTGCCACTGAACTTAAATCCTTACACACAATGGGGATTGTTGGATCCTGGTTGTTAAAGTCAAGTGGCAGCTTTTTATTGACAAAGACAAGGGGGCATGGCTACCATAATAGGCAGTAGATTCAAAACAGTAATCAAAACAGTCTGACTCACACAGACCTATGGCATTGGCTAGTAGATCATGAAATACTGGAAATAAAATAAAATGGATGAACTAAATTTTTACTTGATCTGTATAAGCAGAAGAGGTCTAGGTCAAGTGAACAAAAGTCTAACTTAAATTACAGCAACAGAGAGTCATTTCCCCTTAATCAATTCCCAGACTTGAAATATTTGATAGACCCAGAACCCCTTGAATGAGGGGAAGGTCAGGTCCCCTTGTGGAAAGACCCTGCTACACTGACAAAAATGTATATGGTTAATCTTCCTCCCAGTCTTCCTCAAAGATAAACACAGCCTTTTACCAGGGTATCTGTACATCGGAGGAAAAGAAATGATTAGACATCTCAGGGATTAATAGATACTGGTTCTGAAATGTCATTAATTCCAGGAAATTGAAAGCAATACTGTAGTACAACAGTTGGAGCAGGGCTTATGGAAGTCAGATAATCAATGGAATTTTAGCTCAGGTCTGCCTCACGGTGGATCCAGTGAGTCCCCAAACCCATTGAAGGATTATGTCCCCAGTTCTGGGAATACATAATTGGAATAGGCGCACTCAATAATGGGCAGAATTCCCACATTGGTTCCTTGGCTTGTGGAGTCAAGGATATTTTGGTAAGGAAGGCCAAGCACAACCACTAGAACTGCTTTATGTACCATATAGTAAATCAAAAGCAATAACACATTACTGGGAGTATGACAGAGATTAATGTCACCATCTAGGACTTGAAAGATGGTGATCTTTCAATCAAGGGGTGGTGATTCCCACTTCAGTTCCATTCTACTCTCCTATTTCTCCTGTGTAGAAAACAAATGGATCTTGGAGGATGAAAGTGGATTAAAGTAAACTTCAGCATGTGGTGACTTCAATTACAGCTGTTGTTCAGTTGTGGTATCATTGCTTGAGCAATACGTTCCATGGTACCTGATATGCTGCTATTGGCATGGCAAATGATTTTTCCTTAGCTTATGTTAATAAAAACAACCAGAAATTGCTTGCCAGCATCCATCTGTGCTGTTAAGGATATATCAGCTCTACAGCTCTATGTCATAATCTAGTCTGCATGGGCCTTGGTTGTCTCTCCCTCCCACAAGACAATCACACTTGTCCATTATATTGATGAGTTTATGTTGATTGGACCTAGTGAGCAAGAAGTAGTAACTATTCAATCAGGATGGATCGTAATCTTAATCCTCTTAATATAATCCTTAATAAATGGAATGAACAGAGAGAAAGAAAGGGAAAGAGTGAGCGAGAGAGAAAGAGTCACAGAAGCAAGATGCTGAAAGCAATGAAACCCAGAAGAGAAAGGAAAGACCACCAGATACTACCAGGTGCCTTGCCATGTGGAAAAGAAGTCAAGGATTTCTGGCAGCTCGTCTTTGGGAAGAAAGCATTGTCCTAATGATGCCTTGATTTGGACATTTTCTCAGCCTCAAAACTGTAAGCCAATAAATTTCAATTGTTAATCCAACCTATTTAATGGTATCTGCTTTCAGCAGCCTAGCAAACTAAAACACAAAATGACCTGAAAAGCCACTAGTTTTGAGTGGGGACTGGAACAAAAAGAGGTTCTGCAACAGGCCCAGGCTGTGCAATCTTCTCTGTCATTTGGACCACATGATCCTGCAGATCCTAGAGTGCTGGAAGTCTCAGTGGCAAATAGAGATGGTGTCTGGAGACTTTGGCAGGCTGCCATAGGAGAGTTACAGCACAGATATTTAGGATTTTAGAGCAAAGCCCTGCCATCATCTGAAGATAATTACTCTTTTTTTGATAAACAGTTTTTGGCCTGTTAGTGGGCCTTAGTAGAGATTGAGTACTTAACTGTGGGTCACCAAGTTACCATGAGACTTGAAGTTGCCTATCATGAAGTGGGTGTTGTCTGACCCACCAAACTATAAATTTGGGTATGCACAGCAGCACTCTTTCAAAAAATGAAAGTGGAATACAAGAGATAGGGCTTGAGTAGGTCCTGAATGCAACAAGTAAGTTGCATGAGGAAGTGGCCCAAATTCCCATAGCTCCCACTCCTGCCACAATTCCTTCTCTTTTCCAGTCCACATCTATGGCCTCTTGGAGAATTCCTTAGGATTAGCTGACCGAGGAAGAGAAAACTTGAGCCTGGTTTACAGATGGTTCTGCATGAGATACAGATACCATCTGTTTTAGTTTGCTAAACAGACTAAATGCTGCTGGAATGCAATATACCAGAAATGGGTTGGCTTTTGTGAAGAGGATTTATTAAGCTACAAGTTTACAGTTCTAAAGCCATAAAGATGTCAAAACTAAGGCATCCAGAGAAAGATACCTTGACTCCAAAGAAAGGTCAATGTCTCATTTGAGAAGACATGTAGCTGGCTTCTGCTGATTTTTGTTCTTGGTTCCATTGCTTCCAGCTTCTGATTCCAGTGGCTTCTTCTCTAAGTGTATATGGGTCCACACTTCACTGCTCTGGGGCAAAACAGACTTGGAAGGAACATGATTGAGAATTTGGTGACAAAGAGATATGAGGGAAAGGTACGAATAAACTTTTCTGAGTCGTCAAAAAACATAAGGATATTTGTATTCCATGTGAACGTTCATCAGGGGTGACTTTAGCAGAGGAAGATTTTTAATAGTCAGGTGGATAGGATGACCAATTCTGTGGATACCAGTCAGTCTCTTTTCCCATTCACTGTTGTTATTGCAGTGGGCTCAGGAACAAAGTGGCCATGGTGTGAGGAATGGAGATTATACATGGGCTCAGCAACATGGACTTCCACTCACCAAGGCCGACCTTGCTACAACCACTGCTGAGTGCACAGTCTGCCAGCAGCAGATGCCAACACTTAGTCACTTGTATGGCATTATTCCCCAAGGGGATCAACTTTCTACCAAATGGCATGTTGATTACATTGGATCACATCCAGAATGGAAGGGACAGCATTTAGCTCTAAGTGGAATAGCAAATGCTCTGTATATGGGGTTGCTTTTTCTGCATGCAGTGCTTCTGCCAAAATTATCATCTGTGGACTAACATAATGCCTTATCCATGGTATTCCACAGAGCATTGCTTCTGATCAAGGATCCCACTTCACAGTGCAGGAATGGGTACATGCTCATGGACTTCACTGGTCTTACAATGTTTCCCATCATACTGAAGCAGGTGGATTGATAGAATGGCCTTTTGAAGATTAAATTATAGTTCCAATTGTATGGCTATACCTTGCAGGGCTTGGGGCAATGTTATCCAGGAGGTTGTGTATGTTCTAAATCAGCATGCACTTTATGTTGCTGTTTCTTCTTTAGCCGGTGTTTTAGTTTGCTAAAGCTGAAAACCAAGTGTTTTCATCCACTAAAGTTGTCAAAATGCAATATACCAGAAATAAGTTGGCTTTTGCAATGGGGATATATTAGCTTACGAGTTTACACTTCTGAAGCTGTGAAAATGTTCAAATCAATGCATCAACAAGTGATGGTTTCTACCTGAAGACTGGCTACTGGTGATTCTCAAGGCCCATGGTGATGTCTACTGCCTCTCCATTCTCTCCTGGGCTTTGTTGCTTCCAGCTTCTGGATCCTTCCCTCTCAGCTTCCTATGGTTTTCTTCTGTGTCTTCTCTTTGCCTTTTACTCTCTTATAAAGGCTCCAGTAAGAAGATTAAAACCTACCCTGAATGAGATGGGTCACATTTCAACTTTAGTTCAGATCTTACTCACCAAGAGGCCCTCCTTGCAATGGGTCTGCGCCTACAGGAATGGATTAACTTTAACAGCATAATCTTTTCTAGGGTACCTACAGCTTCAATCCATCACAGACAGGATTCATGAGTCCAGGAATCAAGGGGTATAAATGGGAGTGGCACCATTCACTATTACCCTTATTATCCTATTACCCTTATTAATCTTTTAGAAAAAATTTTGCTTCCTGTCCCTGCAACCTTAAGCTCTGCTATTATACAAGACTTAGTACTAAAACAGAGGAGTGCTTCTAACAGGCTACTCAACAATGATTCCATTACACTGGAAGTTAAGACTGCCACCAAGCCACTTTGGGCCCCTTTTACCTCTGAATAAACTGGCAAGGAAAGGAATTATTGTATTGGCTGGGGCGACATTCTTCTGTTTTTTTTTTAAACTTCTTTTACTGTGAAATTTAATATATATACAAAAAAGCAATACATCTCTAAATACATTTTAACAAATACTTCATTCCTGGATGTCATGTCCCATGTAGTGGGGGGTGAAATTCTTTTTATAGAGGGAAAACAGAACTTCTTCCATGCAATAGAAGTAAAGAAGTTTGCCTGTAATACAGGAGATCTCCTAGGGTGTCTTAGTACTGCAATGGCCTGTGATTAAAGTTAATGCAAAAGTGCAGCAACTCAATCCAGGCAGGACTACTAATGGCAAGACTCTTTAGGAATGTAGGTTTGTATCCCACCCTACTGGGCAAAGAACCAAAACCAGGTGAGGTGCTTGTTGAGGGTAAAGGGAATACAGAATGAATAATGGAAGAAGGTACTTATAAACACAAACTATGACCACATGACCAGTTACAGAAATGAGGATTGTAATTGTTATGAATAATTCTTCCTTGTTTTGTTATGGTATGTTTGTACATATACATAAATATCTTTGTTTTCTTCCCTATCTTATCCCCTTATCATATGACATAAGTTGTATTAACAACATGTTACAGTGTTTAAGTTATAGAATATCAAGTTTAAGAGGATTTGCACCCTATTCTGGAAAACATTAGTGCATTTCCGATTGTATACAAGACAGTTGAGTATTGGTAGGCAAAAATATGACTGTTATTGTTTTTATTTAGAGATCAAGTATGGCTTAAGGAGATGTGTATGGGTACTAAATTGACAAGGGGTGGACTATAATGGTTAAGTTCATGTGTCAGTTTGGTCAGGTTTTGGTGTCCAATTATTTGGTCAAGGAAGCACTGGCTTGATTATTATTGTGAGGATATTTCATGGATTTAAATAGCAAGTTGATTGCATCTATGGCTGATTATACCTTCATCAATGAGAGATATCTCATCCAATAAGTTGAATGTCTTAAAAGGAGAATAGATGATTTTAGCAGTCAGAAGGGAGACTTTCCAACTCTACTTCAGCCAGCCAGCTTCTCCTGGGGTATTTATCAAAAACCTTCAACAGAGTTCCTAGCTTGTGTCCTTCCATTGAGAATATGGATTTGCAAATCCCCACAGTTACAGGAGCTAAATCTTATAAAAAAGCTCATACTTACCTGGATGTTCTGTTTCCCTAGAGAACCCTTACTAATACACCAACTGTGTTGAATAATTGAAGTTAACACATACTTTCAAAAACTCATTAGGTTCATTAGGTTGGCTTCTTTTTTTTTCATTAGGTTTCATTTTAACACTTTTTATATTCTCTTTAGAATTTTTCTCCTTTTTAGATTTAGAGCATATAGAGATAATAATTTAAACCCTTCTAAAAGTCAAAGGATCAGAATTATGATTGATTCTTTTACTATGTCATATGTTTTGAGAATCTGAGATATTTAGCTAATCAGTACACGTGCAGCATATATTTTAAGCTTGTGTTCATGAAAAAAAAATCTGTATTAGTGGCTCGATTTCCAAAAAAGGATTTACCTTTTCTAAGAGTAGAAAATGGTTTCATGATCTCTTACATATTGCAAAAGAGCCTTTCTGCAAAATAGCTAATTGATTCAAATACTGAAGCACGCTTCTTCTACAAACTGGTCTTACTCTGAATAAAATAATTTTTGCTGTTTTTATCAGTGGCCTTTGACTTTTTTTATATAATTCACCATTTAAAAAATTTTAGCATCAGTAGCCACTCCCACCACTTTTTCAGCCTCAATTCTGATTCTAGGGCCTTTTCTTTAACTTGACAGGGTAACAGTACCGTTTCGTGAGGGTTGATGGAAGGGCCTTCCTAAAAATGGAGGAAACTGAATTTGATGTCAGATATTCACTCATTCATTTCATTGATAAATATTTATTTAAAACCTTATTAAGTGCTAGGTTTTGGGTTAGGAGTTGAGTGTACAGTAGTGACTAAAGCAGATATGTTTCAAGTTCAAGGTAGTGGCAAATATCAAGATTGCAAGAAGCTTGGGTACTGGGTAAGAGAAAAAATATATAAGTTTTAAAGAACAAATAAGATAGTTTCAGTTCATTGGTAATTTTATCCTTGTTTCATTTGTTACACTTATTTGAAAGCTTTAAAAATTGGTGATTTTGAACAAATGTCTTTCTGGTTTATTAATTCCTGTCAGTAAAGGATAATTTTAATTAATGCCATAAGATTGTCATTCACAAACTCACATTTCCTAGAACAGTACTAGTCACAGATATTGTTTTGAATCAATTGCAAAAGGAGGACATATATTCTTTAGACTCCTAATAAATGACTTTGCCATAGATATTTACCATTAAAGATAATACTTTAGCTCCCTAGCAAACCTACACAGTAAGGAAATGTACAGTAATTTTTCTTCCATAGGATAGAGACAAATTGAATACTTCCTTCCAAATATTATTCTAACACATTCCCTCAAAGCATGATGTAGTTCTGCATTTTCAGGCATTACATTAAGGTTCTTTATAAAGTAATATAAATATAAAGTAATTATTAAAGTAGAAACAACAGAACAAAACAAATTCCCTCTAATGTGAAGTTGATTTGGTTTGATATAATTTGCAAGATAAACAACAATTTCCCACTAGCGTCATTTGGAAAATGCCCATGAGCAGCAGTTTCAGGAGAGATGATGGCCTAACCCAGAGGGATTCAAGTTTTTACAGAGGTTGAGATATAAGGCCAAAACTCAATTGGCCCCCTAAGTTCACAGGGTGGGACATGCATAGTTTAATTTTTATTTACTGTACAGGGAAGTGTATTTCTAGGTTAAAGCAGGATTCCAGATGTATAACCCAATTCTGGGAATTCAGGAAGGTGGCCATGGCATTGTCTCTGTGGCCTGGATCTCCAAAGTAGGATGGGATCCCCCCAAGATACTGACAGGTAAAACTCATACATTCTTCTGGTATATACATGATTTTCCCCATTTTGAGTCTTCCCTTTCTAGGCAAGGCTGGGGGCACCATTCCCTCATGTACTAAATCAACTAGTCAGTTTAATGGAAAACAATCAGTCAAACTGCCTGTCTATCTGGTTGACCAAATATCTACCTGAAATGACCAGCTATTGGCATATGTAGGCTGTCCTTATCAATCAGCTAGGTGTTGGCTGAGTTGATTCATTTACCACTTATTTCAGCTATGAGAATGGATCCCATTCAGACAGCACCTGAATCATCTCTTGTCCAGCCTTCCTTTTTTTGTTTTTAATGGAAGTGATAAAAACCTGTACTTATTCACTGCGTTTTCATTAAATATTTATATTTTTACTTCGCTTTGGCTCTAGAATCAAGCAGCATATGTATGAGGAGGGCTAACATAGGAGCACTTTAGCAGAGTCCAAAACTCTAGCTTTTTCAGTATTATTCTTTTTTATTTTCTCTCTTCTGCTTAGGAAATAAAGGAAGGGAGAGTGGCTTCATGCCATATGGGAAAGTAATCTCATTCTCTGCTGCCCTTAAAAGTCCTGTCTGTACAGACTGGAGGAAGCTGAATTGTTCTTCCCTTAAAAGTTATGAACATTTGATGAAGCAGGAATTTTAATCCAGGACTGCTTAGTTTTAGAGCCTGATATAGGTTGACTTGTGTCCCCCCCAAAAATATTTATTTTTAGAACTTCAATTTTGAAGTTCTAATCCTCAGTTCCTCAGAACAGTATTTTGAATTAGGGTCATTACAGATGAAATCAGGCAAGTTAAAATGAAGTCATACTGGTGTAGGGTTGGCTCTTAATCCAATAAAACTGGTATCCTTACAAAAGGGGGAGAAGAAACAATGGGGAGAAGAAAACATAGAGATGGAGGAGGCAGAGCGATGCATCTACAAGCCAAAGAAGACCAAGGATTGCCAGTAACCACAGCAGTTAGAAGGCAAGGAAGGATTCTCGCCTACAGGTTTCAGGTGGCCCTGGTGACAACTTAATTTCAGATTTCTAGCCTCCAGGACTGTGAAAGGGAATATTTCTGTTGTTTTAAGTCACCCAGTTCTGGTTCTTTCTTACAGCAGGCCGGGGAAACTAAAGCAGAGACAGTGGTGTTCAGCAGGCTCTGCTGCCTGTCCGGACTTCTCTCCTGCCTTCTTTCTGGCTTTCCACTCTCTGTCATGCCTTCCTGCACTGCACCCAGACGGTACAGCGGCCTTGCAGCAGAAGTGTTCTTGGCTAGTACAGAGAACGTGATAACTCCCTGGGCACATTTTCAAAAAAGGGTCTTATAGTTTTTTAAGGTAATAGATTAATGTTACTTTTCTTTAAATTAAAATTTTGAAGAAAAGACATAAAAATAGCAGTGTGAAAACAAGTCCAGAAGATAGGTAGAGAAAGTTATTGAAGACTGTGACTCCCTCACCAGCCAAGTTAAAACCTGGATGAGAGGCTACTTTTCACCCACCTCTGTAAGACAATGTAGACCAGTCTAACCTCCACCTCTGTGGCCCCCAGATCCTGAGATAGGCAGCGATAGTGATTAGGAGGGTTCCAGAGTGAGTCTAGATCTCAGCTCTACCATACGGGTACTTTATTTAATATCTCTGTGCCTCCATCTGTCAAGTGAGAATAATAAGAGCATTCAATAAATTGGGCTGTTATAATGGTTGATGAGTTATATATGTTCTCACTGCAATACATGTCATCATTAGCAGCAGCTATGTTCTGTCAGAACTGAAACCCTCTCTCTGAAATCTCAGATTATTATCTGCACATGGCAAGGGATGGAAAGAAGTCCCATCTTTGTACCTTCCTCATGCCCTAACCTGTGAGCTCAAGGCCTGAATTATCAGTTGCTGGGCCTCCTCTGGGAATCAGGGTTCCTGGGTTATTCTGGGTTATTCTATGAGCCACTTGGAAAACTGAAACAAATGTTCAGGGCAATGAATCATTTTTAAATGAGATCAATGTATTACCAAAAAGCTGTTGGAATTAATACCACTAAAGCATACACTTAAAAATAGTTAAAATGGGAAATTTTGTGACATATATAGCTGTTGCTAGTGTTGAATTCCTAAGTTCTTGGCCACATCGTGAGAAAGAATTCAAGAGTATAGTACAGATTGGACAAGAAGGTAGGATGTTTATTAAGTATACATGCAAGAAGGACCCGCAGATAACCTGGTGAGAAGAGAGACAAGAGGTGCCTGACATTGTGGGAAGGGTTTACTTTTATAGTTTTTTGTCCTTTTTGTAATTTTTAATCTATTTGACTACCGTCCCCTTCTTTCTCCTTTGTTGATATTTGATCCTAGATAACTCACTCAGGCAGGGTTGATTGGCCCCAGGTGCTCTTTACTGCAGTTCTGCCAAGAGAATCTTTCTCCTCGTGATCTGACGGCCGCTTGAAATTTGCCTTTTGCTCATCAGTCAAGCACAGCCCTAATTCCCACACTGCCTCAAAACCACAATAATAAAAAAAAAAACCCTTAAAGGTAAAGATAGGAATAAAATAGTGTGTTTATCTAGGTGGAGGGAAAGGCTGCTAATATGCAAAGAGATAATAAGAATAGCTTACTCAAACAGTTACCTGCATGCACTCTTCAGGGTGCTACAAAGGAGACCTGGGACTTGTTGCCAATGCCCCCTTCAAAGAGAGAACAAATCCTTGGGAAACTCAAGTGGTATCTGTCAGTCAGCAGCCTTCCACAGACAGTGATTTCCCAATCCTTGCAGGTTTATACTTTTTGCATATGCTACGCACTTGTTAAATTCTTCTCAACCTGTATCTCATTTTACAGATGAGAAACTGTCTCAGAAATTAAAGAACTTGTTCAAAGTCTGACTCTTACCAAACAGAACTCCTGGCTTTGTTTGGGGCTGTCATAGTAACAACCTCATATATGCTGGTTTGAAAGGATGTATGTCCCCTAAAAAAGCCATGTTTTAATCAAAATCCCATTTCATAAAGGCAGAATAATCCCTATTCAATACTGTAGAAACTGTAATGAGATCATCTCCCTGGAGATATGATTTAATCAAGAGTGGTTGTTAAACTGGATTAGGTGATAACATGGCTCCACCCATTTGGGTGGGTCTTGATAAGTTTCTGGAGTCCTATAAAAGAGAAAACATTTTGGAGAATGAAAGAGATTTTGAGAGAGTAGAATGTCATAGCCACAAAAAGCAGAGAGTCTACCAGTCAGTGGCCTTTGGAGATGAAGAAGGGAAATGTCTCCCGGGGAGCTTCATGAAACAGGAAGCCAGGAGAGAAAGCTAGCAGATGACGCCGTGTTCACCATGTGCCCTTCCAGCTGAGAGAGAAGCCCTGACTGTGTTCACCATGTGCCTTCTCACTTGAGAGAGAAACCCTGATCTTCATTGGCTTTCTTGAACCAAGGTATCTTTCCCTGGATGCCTTTGATTGAACATATCTGTAGACTTGTTTTAATTGGGACATTTTCTCGGCCTTAGAACTGTAAATTAGAAACTTGTTAAATTCCCCTTTTTAAAAGCCATTCCATTTCTAGTATATTGCATTCTGGCAGCTAGCAAACTAGAACTTCATATTATACCCACATTGTCCTTCCTGTGCCTACATATGGTTTTCCCTTTGGAATGTGTCCCTCTCCCTATTCTCCGTTCCATGTCTTTTAGGTCTTCTTCCTTTCTTTCCATAATGCCCCAGATCAGTATTGTACATTCAGGAGAAAATTTGGTAGGTGAATATCCCTTCCTTTATTTCTTCTCCTTTCACTTTTCTTTTCTCTCCCTTTTTCTTCTATTTCCTGCTTTCACCAAAGCTTGGCATTGCTCCTGATAAAGTGAAGATACAGGGTAGAATCAAAGTAGTGATAAGTTCTTATTCCAAATTATTTTCTTTCCCATTTTAGGCCTTAAGGTTTGAGCCAATCCCCAAATAAAAAATAAAAAACTAATTTCCTCAAACTTGAGTAGGGAATGAAGATCATCCATTGTTAGTCCAAGTTCTATGTGTAAACCAGAACTTTCTGCTTTTTGCATGTTGGGTGTTCTACTTGTAAGAGAAGCTGAGGCATGGTGAACCCATCCTGGGAAAACCAAACAACCATAGTGGAATTTGTGCTTCAAGGATTCTCTTCCATCTGACAACTAAATATTTTCCTTTTTATGATTTTTTTTTAGTTTTTTATATCTTAACGGTCTCTGGAAACATTCTCAATGTCCTGCTAGTTTTGTTCAGCTCTCACCTCCACATCTCCATGTACTTCTTCCCGGTGAACCTATCCTTTCTGGAGATCTGCTATGCCTCCAACATTGTCCCTAGGATGTTGCTGATTATCATAGCTGAAAAGAAGACTATTTCCAAGGCTGGCTGCCTTTCACAGTTCTATTTCTTTGGATACCTGGCTGCAACAGAGTGCCTCTTACTTGCTCTGATGTCCTATGACTGCTACTTGACCATCTGACAACTCTCCACTACCACATCTTCATGACTGGTTCCTTCTGTCTCATGCTTGCTGCTAGCTCTTGGCTCTGCTGCTTCTTCCACACAGGGATCACCATGGTCCTACTGTCTAGACTAACCTTCTGTGGATCTGATGATATTAATCAATTCTTCTGTGAGTTCACCCCTCTGGTTCATCTCTCCTGCATGGACACTTCACTGACTGAGTCTGCTGCCTTTGCCACATCTTCTGCTGTGACTCTAATCCCATTTGTTCTCCTCACAGCCTCCAGTTCCTGTATCCTCACTGCTATTCTAAGAATCCCATCTGGTACAGGCCTGTAAAAGGCTTTTTCCACCTGTTCCTCCCACCTCACTGTGGTCATAGTGTTCTACAGGACCTTGATTGCCTCATACCTCGTGCCCTCAGACAACTCTTCCCAACTCTTACTCAAAGTGTTCTTTCTCCTCTATAGCAATCTGATGTTTATGTTCAATCCCATCATCTGAGAAATAGAAATATACATGAAGCCCTGAAGGGATATTTGAGTAAGAAGCCAGCTTTCCTCTGATGATGGAAAAAGGAAAAGAGCTGTTTGTCCAAGGATTGATGAGATAGATTGAGTCTTTTAACTTCTGTGTACAAAGGCAACTACAAAGCCAGATGACCAGATGTCTCAGAGTATGGCTGTGGATACCACTGAGTTTTGACATCATCAGGTGATTTATGTTCCAGGATATGGTCTAAGCAGCTCAGACCCTGCCCCATCATCTCCAGTAAACCTGGCTTCTTGTGTGAAAGCCCAGATCCAAAATATATATATACTTTTTTTTTTTTGCATGGGCAGGCACCGGGAATCAAACCCGGGTCCTCTGGTATGGCAGGCAAGCGTTCTTGCCTGCTGAGCCACCGTGGCCTGCCCTGGATCCAAAATATTCATTGAGGTTCTACGATATCCAAGCCACTGCTAGACACAAGTGATAAAATGATGGATAACAGCAGAAGTCCCTACTCTCACTGAACTCACAGTCTACGGCAGGAAGAAAAACATTAAGTAATTAATGTAAAACTACATACATTAAATATGAAATTACAGTCATCCTTCAAAGTTAAAAACAATAAGATAGACTTCCAGAGAAGATGGCGGCTTAGTAAGATGCGCGGATCTTAGTTTCTCCTCCAGGACAGCTACTAGGGGAGTAGAAACGATACAGAACAGCACCCAAAGCCACGACAGAGATAAAAAAGACAGTGTACCCCATCCTGGAACAGCTGGCTGGCTGAGAGAACCTGCTCTGGTGAGATCGCCGAGGGGCGCGGGCTTCACCGGGCAGGGCGGCAAGTGGCCGGAGTCACTCCCTTCCCCCTTCCTGGGCCGGCTGGGAGAATTGGACAGGCGGTCCCCTCAAACCGCGGCAGCTGGTGCCCACACCACATGCGGCCCCCCGGACCAATTGAGAGAATTGGATCGGAAATCCCCAGGCTGCGGAGAACGGTGACGGGGGGCGGAGCCCCTTCCAAACCCGTGACTCCCCAGGAACGTGCACTCTCCCAGGCGGGCCACTGCGGCTGGTGCCCTCCCATCATGCTTGGAGCTCCGGGCCAACTAGGAAATTCAGACAGGCGCTTTCCCGGGCTGCGGCAGCTAGCGACCCTCCCCGCGTTCAGACCCCGGGCCGGCTGGCACTCTTCCAAGCGGCTTCGGCTAGCGAACCTCCCAGACGGTGAGAGTTTTCCAAAGTTAAAGGACCCACAGCACCTTTTACTGGTGGGACCCGCAGACAAACGTGTGCCACAAGCGCCACCTACTGGGCAGGATAAGAAAAACAGAACCCAGAGATTTCACAGAAAAATCTTTCAACCTGTGGGGTCCAACACCCAGGGAAATCTGTCTAAATGCACAGATGCCAGCAGAAGATAACGGATCATGCTCAAAAAATTGAAAATATGGCCCAGTCAAAGGAACAAACCAATAGTTCAAATGAGATACAGGAGCTGAGACAACTAATGCTGAATATACGAACAGAAATGGAAAACCTCTTCAAAATTGAAACCGATAAATTGAGGAAAGACATGAAGAAGACATGGGCTGAACATAAAGAAGAAATAGAAAAACTGAAAAAACAAATCACAGAACTTATGGAAGTGAAGGACAAAGTAGAAAAGATGGAAAAAACAATGGATACCTACAATGATAGATTCAAAGAGACAGAAGATAGAATTAGTGATTTGGAGGATAGAACATCTGAATTCCAAAAACAAACAGAAACTATCGGGAAAAGAATGGAAAAATTTGAACAGGGTATCAGGGAACTCAAGGACAATATGAAGCGCACAAATATACGTGCTGTGGGTGTCCCAGAAGGAGAAGAGAAGGGAAAAGGAGGAGAAAAACCAATGGAAGAAATTATCACTGAAAATTTCCCAACTCTTATGAAAGACCTAAAATTACAGATCCAAGAAGTGCAGCGCACCCCAAAGAGATTAGACCCAAATAGGCGTTCTCCAAGACACTTACTAGTTAGAATGTCAGAGGTCAAAGAGAAAGAGAGGATCTTGAAAGCAGCAAGAGAAGAACAATCCATCACATACAAGGGAAACCCAATAAGACTATGTGTAGATTTCTCAGCAGAAACCATGCAGGCTAGAAGACAGTGGGATGATATATTTAAATTACTAAAAGAGAAAAACTGCCAACCAAGACTCCTATATCCAGCAAAATTGTCTTTCAAAAATGAGGGAGAAATTAAAACATTCTCAGACAAAAAGTCACTGAGAGAATTTGTGACCAAGAGACCAGCTCTGCAAGAAATACTAAAGGGAGCACTAGAGTCAGAAATGAAAAGACAAAAGAGAGAGGTATGGAGAAGAGTGTAGAAAGAAGGAAAGTCAGATATGATATATATAATACAAAAGGCAAAATGGTAGAGGAAAATATTATCCAAACAGTAATAACACTAAATGTTAATGGACTGAATTCCCCAATCAAAAGACATAGACTGGCAGAATGGATTAAAAAACAGGATCCTTCTATATGCTGTCTACAGGAAACACATCTTAGACCCAAAGATAAACATAGGTTGAAAGTGAAAGGTTGGGAAAAGATATTTCATGCAAATAACAACCAGAAAATAGCAGGAGTGGCTATACTAATATCCAACAAGTTAGACTTCAAATGTAAAACAGTTAAAAGAGACAAAGAAGGACACTATATACTAATAAAAGGAACAATTAAACAAGAAGACATAACAATCATAAATATTTACGCACCAAACCAGAATGCCCCAAAATACGTGAGGAATACACTGCAAACACTGAAAAGGGAAATAGACACAAATACCATAATAGTTGGAGACTTCAATTCTCCACTCTCATCAATGGACAGAACATCCAGACAGAGGATCAATAAAGAAATAGAGAATCTGAATATTACTATAAATGAGCTAGACTTAACAGACATTTATAGGACATTACATCCCACAACAGCAGGATACACCTTTTTCTCAAGTGCTCATGGATCATTCTCAAAGATAGACCATATGCTGGGTCACAAAGCAAGTCTTAACAAATTTAAAAAGATTGAAATCATACACAACACTTTCTCGGATCATAAAGGAATGAAGTTGGAATTCAACAATAGGTGGAGTGCCAGAAAATTCACAAATATGTGGAGGCTCAACAACACACTCTTAAACAACGACTGGGTCAAAGAAGAAATTGCAAGAGAAATTAGTAAATACCTCGAGGCGAATGAAAATGAAAACACAACATATCAAAACTTATGGGATGCAGCAAAGGCAGTGCTAAGAGGGAAATTTATTGCCCTAAATGCCTATATCAGAAAAGAAGAAAAGGCAAAAAAGCAGGAATTAACTGTTCACTTGGAAGAACTGGAGAAAGAACAGCAAACTAATCCCAAAGCAAGCAAAAGGAAAGAAATAACAAAGATTAGAGCACAAACAAATGAAATTGAAAACATGAAAACAATAGAGAAAATCAATAAGGCCAGAAGTTGGTTCTATGAGAAAATCAATAAGATTGATGGGCCCTTAGCAAGATTGACAAAAAGAAAAAGAGAGAGGATGCAAATAAATAAGATCAGAAATGGAAGAGGAGACATAACTACTGACCTCACAGAAATAAAGGAGGTAATAACAGGATACTATGAACAACTTTACGCTAATAAATACAACAATGTACATGAAATGGACGGGTTCCTGGAAAGACATGAACAACCAACTTTGACTCAAGAAGAAATAGATGACCTCAACAAACCAATCACAAGTAAAGAAATTGAATTAGTCATTCAAAAGCTTCCTAAAAAGAAAAGTCCAGGACCAGATGGCTTCACATGTGAATTCTACCAAACATTCCAGAAAGAATTAGTACCAACTCTCCTCAAACTCTTCAAAAAAATCGAAGTGGAGGGAAAACTACCTAATTCATTCTATGAAGCCAACATCACCCTCATACCAAAACCAGGCAAAGATATTACAAAAAAAGAAAACTACAGGCCAGTCTCTCTAATGAATATAGATGCAAAAATCCTCAATAAAATTCTAGCAAATCGTATCCAACAACACATTAAAAGAATTATACATCATGACCAAGTAGGATTCATCCCAGGGATGCAAGGATGGTTCAACATAAGAAAATCAATTAATGTAATACACCATATCAACAAATCAAAGCGGAAAAGTCACATGATCATCTCAATTGATGCAGAGAAGGCATTTGACAAGATTCAACATCCTTTCCTGTTGAAAACACTTCAAAAGATAGGAATACAAGGGAACTTCCTTAAAATGATAGAGGGAATATATGAAAAACCCACAGCTAATATCATCCTCAATGGGGAAACATTGAAAACTTTCCCCCTAAGATCAGGAACAAGACAAGGATGTCCACTATCACCACTATTATTCAACATTGTGTTGGAGGTTCTAGCCAGAGCAATTAGACAAGAAAAAGAAATACAAGGCATCAAAATAGGAAAGGAAGAAGTAAAACTATCACTGTTTGCAGACGATATGATACCATACGTCGAAAACCCGGAAAAATCCACAACAAAACTACTAGAGCTAATAAATGAGTACAGCAAAGTAGCAGGTTACAAGATCAACATTCAAAAATCTGTAGCATTTCTATACACTAGTAATGAACAAGCTGAGGGGGAAATCAAGAAACGAATCCCATTTACAATTGCAACTAAAAGAATAAAATACCTAGGAATAAATTTAACTAAAGAGACCAAAAACCTATATAAAGAAAACTACAAAAAACTGTTAAAAGAAATCACAGAAGACCTAAATGGATGGAAGGGCATACCGTGTTCATGGATTGGAAGACTAAATATAGTTAAGATGTCAATCCTACCTAAATTGATTTACAGATTCAATGCAATACCAATCAAAATCCCAACAACTTATTTTTCAGAAATAGAAAAAACAATAAGCAAATTTATCTGGAAGGGCAGGGTGCCCCGAATTGCTAAAAACATCTTGAGGAAAAAAAAAACGAAACTGGAGGTCTCGTGCTGCCTGACTTTAAGGCATATTATGAAGCCACAGTGGTCAAAACAGCATGGTATTGGCATAAAGATAGATATATCGACCAATGGAATTGAATAGAGTGCTCAGATATAGACCCTCTCATCTATGGACATTTGATCTTTGATAAGGCAGTCAAGCCAACTCACCTGGGACAGAACAGTCTCTTCAATAAATGGTGCCTAGAGAACTGGATATCCATATGCAAAAGAATGAAAGAAGACCCATATCTCACACCCTATACAAAAGTTAACTCAAAATGGATCAAAGATCTAAACATTAGGTCTAAGACCATAAAACAGTTAGAGGAAAATGTAGGGAGATATCTTATGAATCTTACAATTGGAGGCGGTTTTATGGACCTTAAACCTAAAGCAAGAGCACTGAAGAAGGAAATAAATAAATGGGAACTCCTCAAAATTAAACACTTTTGTGCATCAAAGAACCTCATCAAGAAAGTAGAAAGACAGCCTACACAATGGGAGACAATATTTGGAAATGACATATCAGATAAAGGTCTAGTATCCAGAATTATAAAGAGATTGTTCTACTCAACAACAAAAAGACAGTCAACCCAATTACAAAATGGGAAAAAGACTTGACCAGACACCTCTCAGAAGAGGAAATACGGATGGCCAAGAGGCACATGAAGAGATGCTCAATTTCCCTGGCCATTAGAGAAATGCAAATCAAAACCACAATGAGATATCATCTCACACCCACCAGAATGGCCATTATCAACAAAACAGAAAATGACAAGTGGTGGAGAGGATGCGGAGAAAGAGGCACACTTATCCACTGTTGGTGGGAATGTCAAAAGGTGCAACCACTGTGGAAGGCAGTTTGGCAGTTCCTCAAAAAGCTGAATATAGAATTGCCATACGACCCAGCAATACCATTGCTGGGAATCTACTCAAAGGACTTAAGGGCAAAGACACAAACGGACATTTGCACACCAATGTTTATAGCAGCGTTATTTACAATTGCAAAGAGATGGAAACAGCCAAAATGTCCATCAACAGAAGAGTGGCTAAACAAACTGTTGTATATACATACAATGGAATATTATGCAGCTTTAAGACAGGATAAACTTATGAAGCATGTAATAACATGGATGGACCGAGAAAACATTATGCTGAGTGAGTCTAGCCAAAAACTAAAGGACAAATACTGTATGGTCCCAATGATGTGAATCGACATTCGAGAATAAACTTGGAATATGTCATTGGTAACAGAGACCATCATGAGTTAGAAACAGGGTAAGATAATGGGTAATTGGAGCTGAAGGGATACAGACTGTGCGAGAGGACTAGGTACAAATCTCAAAAATGGACAACACAATAATACCTAATTGTAAAGTAATCATGTTAAAACACTGAATGAAGCTGCATCTGAGCTATAGGTTTTTGTTTTGTTTTGTTTTGTTTTGTTTTTACTATTATTACTTTTATTTTTTTCTCTATATTAACATTCTATATCTTTTTCGGTTGTGTTGCTAGTTCTTCTAAACCGATGCAAATGTACTAAGAAATGATGATCATGCATCTATGTGATGATGTTAAGAATTACTGATTGCATATGTAGAATGGTATGATTTCTAAATGTTGGGTTAATTTCTTTTTTTCCGTTAATTAAAAAAAAAAAAAGAGAAGGGGTAATTGGAGCTGAAGGGATACAGACTGTGCAACAGGACTGGATATAAAAACTCAGAAATGGACAGCACAATACTACCTAATTGTAATGCAATTATGTTAAAACATTGAATGAAGCTGCATGTGAGGTATAGGTTTTTTTTTGTTTTTTTTTCTCTATTATCATTTTAATTCTTATTCTGTTGTCTTTTTATTTCTTTTTCTAAATCGATGCAAATGTACTAAGAAATGATGAATATGCAACTATGTGATGATATTAAGAATTACTGATTGTACATGTAGAATGGAATGATTTCTAAATTTCTAAAAAAAATTTCTAAATTTTTTTTAATTAATAAAAATATATATATAATAATAATAAGATATTGACTGCACATCAAGAATTTGGAGCTTCAGTACCTTTTTCTGGAACAGATTTGGCCTTGGAAAAGCATTTTCTAATCCTTTGGACTATAGGATTTAGAAGTGGGAATATGAAGAGTTGGGAAATGAAGGAAGGCAGAGGAACCACACTAATATCTTCAGCTCCCCAGTTCCCCTTCTACCACAGTAACAGGCTAAGTTGGAAGGTTGGGGATTTGTATTTATTGAGCTGCCTTCTTCTGCCAAGCCCTCTGCCAGGCTCCTGCCTATACTTGCTTCTCTTCCTGCTGGCACATGCTCTAAGAAGTTAGAACAGATGGTGTGGTAGACTTGTTCTTGTTCTTTGCTCTCTGCAATTCTAAACTGCTGAATTGACTTCAGAGCAGAAAAGCTGAGGTCAGCATTGCACACTTAAGATACCATCTGCCTCCTTGTTTGACTTCTACAAATTATGATCCTCTAGTGCTGAGGATAGGATTATTTTCTGTCTAAACTCATCTCTCATAGGGCTCTTTCTTTGAGTTAAGCAAAGTGATTATGTTCACCATTCATGGAAGGTACTCAAAACTCTGGCTTGGAAACAAACATAGGAGATTGCATTCAGTATCTTAAAATAGCTTTAGGTCTTGCTTTATGAAGAAAGAATTGCCCTCTCCTTGATCCTCTTGTAAACTTGTGTTAAAAGAAATAAAACAAAAAAAAAAATTAAATTAAATTAAAAAACTAAAAATAAAAGAGAAAGAAGTAAAAGGAAATAGAGTTACTATGCTCAAGAGATTTAAAATAGAGTCGGGAGGTCATTCTGGAGGAGGTTATTCTTAGGTGGCTCTCAGCCAGATATCAAAAATGGCCGAAATAAAAAAGCCTTGTCAAGGAACAGTGTTCCTCAAAATCCCAAGGGCATCTGGACCTTAAAACAGATCACAAGATACAGAACTCAGTTGATTATTTAACTCAAAGGATAATTAGACTATCACAACTATCCACCAACCACAACCAACTTGTCTAATCTTTTCCTTTAAAAATCTCATGCCTAGAAATGCCACGATGGGACATGATTTGGTTTGTTATCTGAATCTGTGTTCCCTGAATTGCAATACTAAGACCCCAAATAAATGTCTTTATTGCCTTGCAGCTTAAGTTTGTTGTTATCACTTAGGAATATACTGTGAGATCATCTTGGAGTACTCCGAGTAGAAGTAAAAGCTTTCAGTTATCCACAGGTTTCAAATCAGCAGATGCGTTAATGTTAGATTAGCATTTGGGGAAGCTGGTTAGCCAGCTAAGGGAGTTTTTAGTGTCACTGGGCACGTTTGAATTCAAGCTCTGCTACTTTCTAACAGTGTGGCTTTGAGCAGTTACCTAACCTCTCTGATCTTAGCCTTTCTCATGTAATGAGAAAATGTCATACTTATCTCATACTGCTGTGGAGTACATGTTAGTGTACTGTCTGAACCGCCAAAGAGCTCAGTAAGTGGTAGCTTCCTAACTCTTCTTCTAGATTCCACCTCCTACACAAAATCCCACCTACAACTAGTTTCTAGTAGGGATCCATGATTGATATTACAGAATGAGTGTTCAGAATTTTAAGCACCAGAGAGGATGCGTAGATTACTTAGACCGTCTTGTTTCACAAATAAGGGAAGAAATCTCTGAAGGGATTTAGGTGGACTTCCCCTTGGTAATTATAGAACAAACATTAGAATCTAGCACTTCTGTTTCAGATGCCAGGCCTCTCTCCCCAATACCACACCATCTAACAACTCAGTGGCTTCTCTCTTTGCCTAGTAAGATATAAGTAACTCCCCCTTCATACGCCTGCAGGATCACCAATTGTTATTTTGTCAGGGAGACAGTGCCGAAGTTATTGGCACTTACCTCCAAATCCCCCATGGCACTTTATATAAGGCTACCCCTCATGTCAGTTAGCAAGCGTGCCAGTTTGAATCTGTGGTAGACCCCAGAAAAGCCAGGTCCTTTAATACTCATTTAATACTGCTGGGTAGAATCTTTTTTATTGTTTTCATGGAGATGTGACCCATTCAATTGTATGTGGGAACCTTTGATTAGGTAGTTTCCATGGAGATGTGTCTCTACCCCTTCAAGGTGGGGTTCCTCACTGGAGCCCTTAAAGAGGGAACTATTTTGGAATAAGCTTCAGATTCACCAGAACGGATAGAGCCCTGAGGAAGCCATTGAAGAAGCCTGAGAGAAAGCTAGCAGATGTCACCAAGTCCCTTTTCAGCTGAGAGAGAAACCCTGAATGTCATCGACCTTCTTGAACCAAGTTATCTTTGGACATTTTTATAGGCTCACCTTAATTTGGACATTTTCATGACCTTAGAACTGTAAACTTGCAACTTAATGAATTCTCCTTTTTAAAAGCCATTCCATTTCAGGTATATTGCATTCCAGCAGCTTGCAAACTAACACAGTAAAACCTCGGGAATTTTATGACTAGGTCAACCAGTCTCTGCTAGGAGAAATATTTCACCACTATGCCTTCCGCAGGAAGCCACAGAAGGACATTAATGGCCTCTCCTCCAAGCCCTCCCAAATGGGGAAGGAGAGGTGTTGGATATAGAACTGGCTTCTTATTTTCATTGAGAAATGGCCATGAAACATATAGCCTGAGGAATCTTCTTCCAAGTCATTGTGGGCTGCAGGACCTGCGAATCCAGATTTCTAGCCCCACAACTGAAAATAAACCCACCACCAGCAAGGAAGCCAAGGGTTTGGTTGCCTGGGCCAGTGGTTTTCTATCCTTAGAGCTGAGCAAAGGTGCCTAACAGGCCAACCAACAAATGAGGGCCGGGTGGTTAGTAGTCTCTGAGCCCCACCCCTGAGCTCCCTGAGCAGTTCTGCTTTTATCTATTTTAATCTATTTTCTCTTATTTGCTGCTGCCCCATTTAAAACTTCATTCAAATAAAGACCTCTGCTACTATATATGCACACATACATACATCTTTGTTTTTAATTAGACCTTTTCATTTCATTAAAGTTTCCCCTGTTTCCTGCTGGAAAAGTGAACGAAAACAAGGGGATCATGTTTGAATGAATTTATACCCTATAAAGTAAAGTATAGTTAGTGTGCCCTGGCTAAAGTGAGGATAAGAAAAGTCTCTGGAAGAAACACAAGTCCTGGGATGACCACCGGCTTCTTTAGATGATTTTGTATCACAGTTACCAGCACTTTATTTTTTAAGTCTTCTGAATCTCTTTTACAAGTTGAGTCTAAAAGCAACACTAACGACTTCCCCAGGCTTATCAAGGATGCCTGTCCCTTTGTAGGGCACTAGATGCTCCAAGTTGGCATGGTTATACCCTGGTGTATTTGTTCTTTGAGGCTCAGGTTTGAATTTTCCTGCGAAAGGAGCCTCCCATCAACCACAGACTTAGTCTGCTAAGGAAAGAAAAAGTCTGCTTCTGAAAAGAAAAGGGAATGCTAAACATTGATCTGCAAATGCCAATTCTTGTCCCAAGGCTGTGTAGTCCTTCACTGATGGTTGGAAGGTATAGTCACGGCTGGATTGGAAGGAGAGGTGATCATGGCCACTCACTGTTTGCTGAGTTCTTTCTGAGCTCAGGCAGGAGGGCAAGAGAGCCCATCCAGCCTTGGTTATGGAGAGTGTTGTCCAATTTTGGTGATTTCCCACTGATCTACACCTAACTGAGCTCAAAGAAGATGGGACATTGATAAGAGAGAGTCACAACTTTCATGCTAAATCAGGTTTTGCAGCACAAGGGGACAACTTTTGTTCATCCTCCCAGAGTCTGACCCTCTCCCTAACCTCTGAGGGATTCAGGGGTTGTGAAAGCTGCTTAGTTACCATCTAACTAAGACCTGGGGCAAGTTTCTTAATTGCTTATATCTCAGGCTCTGAATCTGAAAGATCAGGAAGATTGGCTAGGTGTGGTATAAGAAATATTTTGACAATAATAATTAACATTTACATGGTATTTTAAACAATACAAAGTTTTCCACAGGTTCTCATTTGGTCCTCATTTGGCTCTAAAGTAGAAATTATTCCTACACCAAAGATGAAAAGAATAAGAATCAAGGATACTACATGACTTTCTCAAAATATCTCTGTGAAGGCCTTCCAGTTTCCAAGCCTCTGTTATTTCTATTACATCATACTCCTAAGTCTATATACATTCCACAATTCAGTGCTTTTCTTCTGGGTGTTTTTTTAGTACAGCTACAGTAATCAACCATCACATTGCCTTGTCCTCTGGGGTTGAGCCATCGTAACACTGATAATCTTGCATCCATGGTAACCACCTACTGGTAGTATTGTCCCAGATCCCATAATGCCAAACAGTTTGACACTTTTTCATATAATGACTATGATATGCTATGACTACTTGATTTAGGTCCTAAGAATGATATATATATATATATATACTCAATTTCTGAAAATCAGATTTTGATTCATTTCTCAGTGTGAATGGTTTTCTGAAACTCAGGAAACATCCAGATGATATGAAGTCAAATGTTTATAATTTTTTTTGTGTGTGTGTGTGAATTACGGACTATTTTTAATAGTACAAAATGTTTATAATTTTTAAACACAGATTTATTTCTAAGATAGAACTCATAATAGCAATAAAGTTTTGTGAAGAACTTTCTTTTTTTAAAATGATGTTTTATTATACTGTCTTCAAAACTCTAATTTTAGAGCCCATAAGCAAAGTTAAATTTGACTCTAATTGTCATTAGTTAAATAAGCTTCCCAATTGAAGCTTCCAATCTTGTAATTCTCACAAATATTTACATCTCCCAAATTCTAATATTCTTGCTTACTTGAGTAACTAGCTGGAATAAGCATGGGAATTCTATCTGCATTTTTAAATATATTTTAGTAGTAACTATTTTTAAATAATAACATTTATAGTCATTCATCTAGAGAGCTAAAAACAAAACAAAGCAAATTGAATGGGGACCCAGTGATCCCTCCATGTTCATATGATATTTTGCCCATTCGGGGTGCATTTGAGAACTACTACATGATAATGGAGCATCAATAACTTGCAATTATCACACTCTCTCCTTTTCTTCCTTTCTTCTCCCTTCCCAAATTTCTAGTTTCCCTAACTTTCAAGCATCACTAGCTGAAACTATTCAAACATTAATAGAGCACCCCTTATGTACCAGGCAAAGTGTTGGCAAACTGCTGAGATAAGCAAATCAACACAGAACCTTCAGGATTCCAAGTCTGTTATAAGACAATTATAAGAAAATTGAATGATGGAGGATGCATGTGGACAATTGGAGCACATAGCTGGAGTAACTAACTGATCCTGTTTAGAAGGCTTCCTGGAAACTGAGATTTGGAGAGTGTGTAGAAATTAATCAGATGAAAAAGTGAGAGAATATTCTAGAGAGAAGGAACTACATTGATTCATCAAACACAAAGGAATTCAATAAGCAGTGTGACCAGATCCCACTGGGTGGGGTGGGGAAGGAGTGGCCAACTGAGAGTGTTAGGAATTAATAGAACTTTCTTAAAACCTACAGGGAAACTATTGAAGAGTTTTAAACTGGGGAGTGGCAGAATTAAATTTGCATTTTAAAAGGTCCTCCTAGGGTAGAGTAGGGAAACTTCAGAGCTGTTCTTGAAGGAGGCCAGGCTCCAGCAACACAGGTGAGAGGTAATGATTACCAGAATGACTGCATACTTGGAGAGAAGTGATCTGCTTTGAGAAATATCTAGGTATGGGTATAATTTATAGAACTTGGTGACTGATAATGGGTGGTTGCTGGGAGAGAGAGTGACCTAAGGGACCATCTGGTTTCTGACAATGTCAACTGAGAGGATAATGAACAGCTGGCAGAAGCAGGCTGGAGCGTGAGGATGCTGAGTTGATTATACTGCATTTTGGATTTGAAATGTCTTAGAGAAATCAAAGTGGATATGTGTGGCGCTCAAATGAGATATCCGGGTTGTCCCTATGAATGTGTGGATCTTTGGTATGGAAAGACAGTAACCGAAGTCATAAATATAGGTGAGATAACTGATAAAATGGAGTTGAGTAAGAAGCCTCTTCCCAGCTCCTTCACTTCAGGGGCTTATCAGCATGTCAGCAACCCCAGGTGAGGGGCACTGATTCCTCCGACTGATAACAGCTGAGGAAAGCAGAGTTTTTAACAGCATTTCCTAAGGTGTGGTTACACTTACCTGAAAAACAGTTCCCTGAGAAATGCTACACATACCCAAATCGTTCCATAGTCAAGTAAGTCTGGGAAAATCTGTAGACTGTATCCTCGACCTGGAGAGTATTAAGGACTGACAAGTTCTACAGTAAAGAAGGTTTTCATCTTTTTTTGACTCAGCTTTTCCCAAGGGCCAGCCCTAGTTGGAGGTTACTCCAGAACATGGATGTCTCGGGGTAAAAAGAGAGAACTAGCTGTCCCAGACACATTCTTGTAAGTCTGGCACTGGCAAGGGTGTCATCCATCTCTTTATTTATCAGATGAGAAAACTGTGGTTCTGTGTTTGGTTCTAAGCTTCACAGCTGGCAAGTGATACATTGGGGCTATAACCAGTTCCCTTGACCCTTTCAATCTTCAAAAATGCCAGTGGATGCAACAGAGTGGAAAACTGGAATCACATTTTTCAAAATCTAGTGGTCATAGTATTTCTAAAATAACATTCCAAATTGTTCTCTGTGACCTTGAGTTTGAACCTCAGCTCTGCCATTTCTTAGTTGTATAATCTCGGGCAAATTATTTAACTTCTTTGAGGCTCTATTTACTCATTCATAAATGGGACATAAAAGTAACTATTGTTCCAACCCAGCTCTTGGAGGGCTTGAGTCAGGGCAGCCCGAACACCAAAGGTCATGCTAGGCAGAGAGTTAGACATGAATCTTAATTAGGACTTATGAACAGGAGGGGATCTTCCACTGTGGCAGCTGGCCGTGGAAAATGAAGGTTAGTACTCCACAAAGAGGGCAGAGGAAATGCAAGGCTTATAAGTGTCTAGGACAAGGGTGTGAGAACAGAGTTTCAACAGGTTTGTCAACACAGGAGGTTGTTATCAACAGTGGTCAAGGGGAGTGTCAATGACTTGTTTATGGTAACTTTCTACCCCCCTCTCCCCTCCTACCTAAGAGGTTTGATGAACTTTAAGGTCTATATGCCTGTTCCAGTCATGTAAGTGGCTATGTGAAATGATCTGCTCTCAATATGGAGAGGAGTCCTAGGCCCTAGATCTCCATAACTTTCCACAGGATTATTGAAAGGTGCTATTATTGGTAAATTGAGGCAGAGAGGTTGAGATCTGTCATGGTCTTGTAGCTAACAGAGATAAACCTGAGACTGAAACCCAGATCTTTGGACTCTAAATCCAGTGCTCTCTCTACTAACCAAATTGTTCCTACCAGTGTCCCTTGGATCACACTGTAAGGGCTTTCCCCAATTCTGCCCTCATGTAAGGACAGTCCCACTCCTGAGACAAAGACATCTGAAAATGGCCCAGTCAAACCAGATAGTAGTGATCTGCCCAAAGGCAGATGGAGGGAAGGTGGGAGGAGGGTGAAATGGCTTGAGAGACCATTCCTAAGTTCAGTTCTGGCAAATCTTAAAAACAAACAGACAAACAGATTCTCAGGCCTTACCCCAGTCTGCTCGTAAAGGAACCTTGACTGGTAGCACCAGGCATACTTATTTTTGAACAGACCCATAAGTAATTTTGAAGTACCACCCTGATTGAAAAGAACTGCCCTTTTCTAGACAAAAATTGATGCCAACATCACCTTAGAACCTACTAGTGTTCCCTGAGTAGTGCCTGAGCCACCTTGGCTTTCAGGCTTTCCTGTGTTTCATACAAACCAGGTTAGACATTTGGACTGGTTGTGGGAGGAAGGTTCTAAATAAAAAGCCACTGGGGAAGAATTAAAAAGGACAGACTCAGCCTCACTTCCTCCGTCTTCTCATCTGGGCTTCCTGTCGTCACAGCACGAACATATTTATGCCCCCTTCACTTCTCCTTTTACACAAATAACCCCGGACATCCGTTGTCACCAGCTTTGTCAGTGCCACCTCAAGGATAATCACAAAATCCTGCCTTTAGGACTTAGGAGCAGTGCCTGCAAAAGGTAAGGTTGATGGCATTTTTATTTGATTTGAGAGCAAAACCCCAAACCATTTTATGTGGGGTGGAATATCTTCTTAGGAGACTCCATGGCAACCATAAGTAACCCTAAAATCTCCTGGAACCTCTATTTCACAAAGCTGTACAGGAAGTAAAAAGATCAGCAAGATCCTATTAACCCCACAAAGGCAATCAGCCCAGAAAGACTTAATTAACCAGGTTTCAATATCTGATATCTCACTTATAATTGCTCTAGGACTTTAATTCCTGTGTGTGGTCATTTCTGATGCCTGGAGCTTCCTGCGGGGGGTGTGGGGAGGTGAAGGATGAAGCTGGGACATCTTCCTATATGCTCTGGTCTTTAGAAGACTCGTGTTGTAATTTTAAAGTCAGATGAGAACCAACAGCCAGAGCCATTTAGAAAAGTAAGTGGAGGGTGAGATGCAAGTCTTCTTAATTTGAGAAATTTTCAAAAGTAAAGGTAGTGACTTCCACTGAGATTCCTCAGGGTCATGAAACCGAAGGGCAGCTAAAATCACAGCTCCCAGCTGAGGGCCAGGAACGCAGGATGTACTTCTCAGTAGGTGGGCGAAAACTAGACACCCATAACAGGTATTTACCTTGGTAGTTTTCAAAGGGCCAGAAGAGCATTGTGATAAAAGAGTTCCTTAAAAGAAATATATTATGAAGTGTACTTGTGAAAGTTAGCCAAGATAACTTGAGAATTACAATAATTTTCAATTCATGAGCTCTAACTAATGATCCAATTTGCATGAATTTAACAAAGTGTAGCCAGGTTCCGGTCCTGACTTTTTCTGCCACTATAGTAATAGTTGCTGGGCCTTAGGTCCCCAGTGGAAACTCTGTTTTAGAACTTTCTTTTTCTGAGACTGGCAAGATTCTCACTTGTTTATGCCAGGGAGGGGACGAGGGAAATATCTCCTGTGACCACACCCACCCACTTAACTAAGAGGGCTGGGGATGGGCTGAGGTCTTGAGATTCATTAGAGGTTCAGAGCACTTTAGAGGTTATTGAGTCTTGAGTTTAAAAATAAAAGGGAGAAAAAAATAAAGATGAGACATTTTAATGTATTTGTGTAATAAGCATATATTACACGCCTCTGGCTAGGTGCTGTGCTTGCTGAATACTTGTTGGGGAGGGGCGGTGGCAAGGGAGAAGGAGGATATTTGCCCAGCAAACAGTCCTGCCCTTAAGGAGCTCTTATGAGAGTTAAGAGATCAGATATGTATGCCCATGCTTGAAAGAGAGCTGAGGGAAAGCAGAATCTTAGCCGAAGACTGAATAAAGAAGTTTTGCTTTCTCAATCTCCAGCGGAATCTGCAGTGTTTTGAAATTGTGGTTAAACTGGAGCAGGGGTCGGGCTGAGACGTGGTTTCCTGCAGTGTTTCCTGTATGGGCCAGTTCGGAGTATTTAGCTTTCAAATGAAATGATTGGTCACCTTTACACCCACAAGGAATTATTCAGATCCGTCCCTTCACAGTGACCCAGGCCCACCGCACAAATGACTTTACTTTTGCTCACTGGCAACAGGCAGACTAAAATGGGTAAACTTTGTTTGTCCTTAGTTTCCCAAACCCTCAGGTTGACTCCTGACTGCCTGGAGGCTCCCAGGCTCCAGCCCTGAGCCCTGCTTCCCTTCTCCACTCCTATCCCACAATTTACCGACCAGCTGCCAGGCATTGTGCGACATTCTAGAGACCCGAGGATAAATGACTTATGTGGTTATCAGTCCCAAAGCATTTAGAGTCTAGTGTGGAGGACAGACCCAGCAATACACAAATAATAACAAAATGTGATCTCTGCTACAATGGAGGGAGAGTGTGCATAAAATGTAGGAGGAATTTAGGAGTGTGCCAGAGGTTCCCTGGGAGAGGAGGGGACTGCTTAGGCTCATTTTCAGAGAGTTTGCTTTGGGTGCTGGGAGTGATGATAGAGGGGAAAGAATGTGCAAATTCAAAGTGTAAACCAGGTATGGTGGAATTGACAGTAATCAAGTGCGACTGGAATAGAACAATTTTCACTGTGACCCAGGAAATGAAAAGTTCTTTCCCCTTCTTGGTTCCAGCACCCCTGCCCTTGAGGAGGACAGGATCAATATCCGGGAGGGTTCTAAGTTTGGTCCTGGGTGGAACTAAGGCCAAGAGATCCCCCTGACTGAATGGATAGAGTGTGTGCTGAAATGAGATTGAAGATGTGGGTTTCTTCCTCCTCAACCAAGATTTTTCCCTAGATTAGAGTGAAGGGTAGAGCTTTTTAAGAGATTACAGCCATTCTCTCTTTTCTCGGCTTCTGTTCCAGGAAATGCTGTGTTGATTTAGTCACAGTCGTTTGGATTGGGTTCTAGATTCATCGGTTTACAGAACTTCTTGTAGTGAGTGAGAAGTGTGTAGATCACCTGAGACCTAGAGTCTGGGGACCTGCCTTCAGGAAGCTCCCAGGACCCAACTGCCATAGCCAGCACAGAGCTTCGAGACATAGAAACACATAGAAAACAGACAGCTGTGCAGAGCAGAGGAGGGGAGGATTATAGCAGAAGGTGGGTGGTAGATTTGGGGAGGTTGCTTGGAGGTTTTTAGACAGAGACAGTTGTGTATTTCCAAATTAAGTGGAGGAGTCCCCAGCATGGAGGCCACGGATTTCTATGCCAGGAGATCGAGACCTCTACTCATTTTCCTTTTCAGGAGAACACAGCAGAGTGCCTACCCAAGCTATAGCCTTGATACATTGCAGATATGGCCAAGAATTATAAAAGAAAAAAATATCACAAGGATACATTTCTATAATCACTTAAAATGAGAGACCTATGTTCTGAGTGTTAGAATGTAGTCCTTAAAAGGAATTTAGAGATTATAAAGATTCACATGAAGTGCCCAATTCATTGTGGAAGCCCAAGAACTGTTAGCTAGTATTATAACTTTCCAATCTGTTTATCTTTCATGTAAATTAAACGTTTCAAGGTTATACAATTACTTAATTAGATCATTCGGTCTTCTGATTCTCTATGGAATGCTCTTATAGATTTCTTCTTAAACAGAATCAGACTTCATTCTTTGTTTACATAAAGAAATTTCCAGTGTGTTTTAACATAAGCCAACATAAAAATCACCCTACTTATAAATTAGATTGATATCAAACAAGAAAATAAAATATTTACTATACATTTAATTTACAAAACTTTTGTTTGACATTTATATTTTAAGGGAACTAGATTAAGGAATATGGGTAAGAAATGATTTTGATAACTCCAAAGTAAATTTGAATACATGGCTTAATAGTCACTCTATATATGTATCAAGGGCAAATAGAGGCATCAAAAAATTATTCCACAGTTCATTCTTCTAAAAATCGCTGTTATAGAATCTCGGTTTTTATACTGTAAGAGACCTAAGTTATAAGGATTTTGAGATCAGAATTCATTGGATCATTACTCATATTCAAATATTTTTTAACTTCTTATTTTGACACATATTCAGACTTACAGGAAGGTTGCAAAATAGTACAAAAAATTCTTGAACCTCCCTTCACCCATATTTCCCAAATATTATCATTTTACCACATTTACCTTATCCTTCCCCAGCTTTCTCATTGAGAATAATTGCTGATATGATATACTTTCCTCCTATATACTTTTGTGTATATTTTCTCAAAAGTAAAACATTCTCTGGCATAACCACTTTACAATGTTCAAAACCAGGAAATTAACATTAATACAATACCATTAACAATCTATAGATTTTCTTCAGATCCCACCAGTTGCCTTATTAATATTTTTTATGGCAAAAGAAAAATCTCTGATCATGTATGGCTTTTGATTGTCTTGCCTCTTTAGTTTTCTTTAATCTGAAACAGATCACGAGTCTTTCTTCACATTTAACAACATTGATATTCTTGAACATAACAGGCCAGTTATTTTCCAGAATGTCCTTCTGTTTGGGTTTGTCAGATGTTTCCCAATGATTAGATTCCAGTCATTCAAACTTTGATAGGACTACCACAGAAGTGGCTTCAATTGTCACACAGGGTTTTGCTTAAGCTGTGAGTAGCTTCCCTGTCTATACCATGGAAGGTCTCCAGGGGACAGACTTCTCCTCCATGGCAAAGCTCTACATATTTTTAGGGAAAAAAGCAACAGGGAACCTATGGTCTACTGACACCATAACAGTGGAATCTTCCAAATTTAGGGAGTAGCCTTGTTATGAAGGTTCCTGCCCCAGCTCAGCTTCTAGCTGCATCTGTTGAGCCAGCACAGATCCACTGAGCTAGCATTTCACTAAGCTCTCTAGTGGGAGGAAATGAGCTTCCAGGATTATCTGCATTTGTCTTTCCTCACTTTTGCTTCTTCCTTCTTTTTCTCTTACAAATCACCAACTTCCTATCCCCTGAGAAGTCTTGAAGGGAAAAAGAATTCATCAACTCTCAATTTCAGGGAGGTGTAAGATGAGACACAGTCCTTTGTCAGGGTGATGGAAAGATGAGAGGAAAGTAATGCATAAAAGTTGGTGGCTTTTATTTGTTTTGTTTTAATATCACCCTACAGATGCCTAATTACTCCCTCTGAGAGTCAGACACCCCTAACCCCTAATGCTGCTCGCAGGGCTAATGGGGAATTAAACTCTGGAAGCATATGCCTCCTGGATGCTCATCACATTGCAGCAAATGAGTCATATTGGGAAGTGGGAGGCACAAAGTGGAGCCTGTGACAAGGGAAGGCCCATGGGCTTTGCAGGCTGAAAGACTCTGACCTGCATACCGTCTTTGCTGGTTATTAGCTGGGTTACCTTGGACCAGTCACATCGTCTGTCTTGGTCTTGGATTTTCTGTTTGCAAAATGGGGCTTGATGTGAGAATTATAAATAAGATATGTTTATGAAGAACTCAGCATTTTATAGGATTCAGGAATCTATCTATCTATCTATATATCTATCTATCTATCTATCTATCTATCTCCCACCTATCCACCCATCCATCTGTCTAAATTCATCTGAGTAAATAGGTCTTTATTAGAAGAGCAGATTTTACCTTCTTATTTAGAAAACATTTTTGATAGTCAAAGGCCCTATATTCTTTGCTGAGGAGCCAAAGCCACCTAAGGCTTGTGTAGGACAGGGATGAGAACCAGCAATTACTTTTCAGAATACTATGCTTTTATGTATAAAGTGGCATATAGATCTGTATATAGAAAATGCCTGGGAAGATGTTCACCCAAAATGTTAATTGGGGTTATTTCTGGGAGGTAGTGCTTCAGATGATTTTATACTTTTTTCTTTGTACTCTTTTTTATTGTTTAAATTTTTTTAAAACAAGGCACCCAACAATTTTTTACAAAAATACTCTCAAAAATTAAGTAAGGGATTATTATAGGCCTTCAGACCTGATGTATTTTGTTCCTAAAAATCTAGCAGAAAGCTCCAGGGTAGTTTTTAGGAATGGACTGGAAGGTAAGCTCTGAACTTGCTCTTCAAGTCATATTCACTGAACTAGATTCTCAGACACAGAATCATACAGGAAATATTGTTTCATTTAACCTTCACAACAATTTATGAGGAAAGTATTAATATCCCCATTTTTAAAATGAGGAAATTATGAGCATTCAAGAAGTTAAGCTTATTGTCTAAGACCATACTTCTGGTAGTGGCATCACTAGAATTCAAAACTAGATCTGATTCCAAAGCTAGTAATTATCAGACCGTGTTCCATGGAATACTATATTCTTTGTTCATAAATAGTCTTCAATATAGGAGAAGATTTTGCAGTTATACATGTGTACTTTTCTTAAGGACCCAAAATGCACATTAGTGTATAACAAGTTTTCAATTTTTAAAAACATGTTTCTCAATTTTTAAAATTTGTATTTTAAAAATTCTATTAGGAGATATTTAATCCTATCTACTCCCCAAATAATTTGACCATGGATTTCCCTCATGTCTAATTGTTTTCTATTTTGTTGGAGAACTATTTATTAACATCTCACAAACACAATGATCTGTGTAATACCAAGACTGCCTAGCTGTGGCTCCAGATTTGGCCTCTAAGACTGGATCAGATACAGATGGAGATCAAGAATTGAAAGTTTTCTGAAGCTTCTTTCTAATCTTAGCCACTTCCAAGCTTGACTAAATTCAAGACTGGATTAGATGGTGTTGTAAGTTCAGACCAAAGAAAATAGTGGCATGGAACTAGAAATTCACATGATAATTTACTAGCCCCAGCTCTGTACTTGGAGGAAGCTGAAGGATGAATGCCATCCCTGGCTTCCACCTCAGGCTGTGGAAAGTGACCACAGCTAACTCATTTGGTCAGAGAGGTTTCCTGGAAACTGACGTCTGGGACTTTCTTCACGTAGGCATGAGTCATAGGACTGGGAGACTGATTGTGGGCGGGATGTCAATTTTTCTGCCTGTGGAGGTTTTGCTAAGAGCAAGAGGCTCAATAACTGGTTAGTGATGATGAAACAGAATGAATGAAGATCCCCATACTAGAAGAAGGACTTGCTGCCCCAGGGAATTGAAGAAAGGAAAGGAAATGGAGAGGCATTCTCTCTCTGGGTTTATGGTTTTCCTTCATTACTTGTGCTAAAATAGTGCCAATCTCCATTATGTTGGGCAGATTGTCTTCATTTGGGTGTGAATCTTGGTAAAGGAAAATCAGTGAGACAGAAAGAAAAGTATCTTCCCATCTGTAAAGGAATAAATTAATGGGAAATCCCCAGGTCTGTTGGCATCTCATTCGCTGGTACTCTGTGGACAATAGGTTACATGGGCCTGAAGCATCTGCCATAGATGTTGGGCTTGAGTTGATTCTTGGAGGCATCTGGCTAATCCCTTTCTGTTACTGATGAGTAAATTACTAGACTATGTTCAAAAGATTAGTTTATTGGCAGAATAAGAACTCAAGCCTAAGACTTCAGACTCCAGTCTAATGTTCATTCCATGATTATTTGTAGTTAATGAGATAAGTCCTAGTTATTTGCTCATTCAATACTTACCTTTTTAACTTTTTTTTTTTAGTGTAGTATGTGACAGGTGCAGTGGTAGGGCCTGAGGGTTTAAAGATGAATAAAGTAGGTCCTATACTCAAGAAGCTCATAGTCTAATGGAGTGACAGAGATGCACAGGTATTATAGGCATGACTTGTCAGGGAGAGGAATTGGGCTTGAAGAATTAGACACATGACAATCAGAGAAGGCTTTCTGGGAAAGTGATGCTTGAGATGAACATCATGATGATTAGTAGATAGCCAGATTTGAGGGGGTCAGAGAGAGATAAAAGGATAAATTCCAGCAAAGAACCACATAAGCAAAGATAAGGAAGGAGGCATTGAGACAAGAATTTAGAATTACTTGCTAAATATTAAAGTACAAGATGGAGTGTTGCCATGAGTTTGAAGAGATAGATAGAAGCAAATTATGAAGTGGCCTTTTGACATCTATATGCCCATGAAACCATCACCATGATTAAAATAATGAACATATTCATCACACCCAAAAGGGTCCTCATGCCCTTTTATAATCCCTTTCTGCTACCCTTCCCTGCTCTGTCTACCCCTCCCTCCCAGCTAGGCAATCACTGATCTACTTTGTCATTATTGATTAGTGTATGTTTTCTAGGCTTTTATAAAAATGGAATCATAAGGTATGACCTCTTCTTTTTTGTTGTTCTAGTTTCCTTTACTTACCATAATTATTTTGAGATTCATTTATGTTGTAATATATATCAGTGGTTCATTCCTTTTCATTGCTGAGTAATATTCCACTGTATGGTTATAATGCAGTTTATTTGTCCACATGCCTCTGAATGGCCATTTGGGTTATTTTCAGATTTTGGCTATTGCTAGTAAAGCTTTTACGACCCTCCTTTAAAAGTCTTATATGGACATATGCTTTCATTTTTCTTGGGCAGATAACTAGGAGTGGAATGGCTGGATCATATGATAAGTATATATTTAAGTTTTTATAAAAGTAGTAAATGCTTTCAATGTCAGTATACCATTTTCATTACCACCAACAATGTATGAGAGTTTCAGTTCCTTCACATTGGTGACTTGGTATGGTCAGTCTTTTTCATTTTAGCCATTTTAACAAATATATAGTGGCATCTCATTTATGATTTTAATTTACATATTCCTAATGACTAATGATGAAGAGCATTTTTTCACATGCTCTTTGGTCATCTGTATTTCTTTTTTGGTGAAGAGTATTCAGATCCATTGCCTATTTTTTTAATTGTGTTGTTTGCTTTCTTTCTTATTATTGAGTTTTGAGAATTCTTTGTGTAGCCTAAATACAAGTCTTTCGTCTCAGATGTGATTTGCAAATATTTTCTCCTCATCTGTGGCTCCTCTTTTCATTGTAACAGTGTCCTTTAAAGAAGTTTTAAATTTTGATGAAGTCCAATTTTTATCATTTATTTTTTGGATTGTGCTTTCTGTTTCTTATCTGAAAAATCTTTACCTAGCCAAACTTGTGCAGAGTTTCTTCTATATTTTATTCTAGAGTATTATAGTTTTAGGTTTTGCATATGGGGGCTATAATCTATTTATAGTTATTTTTTATATATGGTGGAAGTATGGATATACTTTTTTTTTCCATATGAATATCTGATTGCTCTGGCACCATCTTGTTGAAAGGACTATCCTTTCCTTACTGAACTGATATTGAATTTTGTTGAAAATTAGTTTCTCATAACTTTCTAGAGTCTCTATTCTTTTCCATTGATGCATTTGTCTAATGTCAAATGCTGCTTTGTTGTAGCTTTAGAGTCATATAGACTTCAACTTCGACTTTGTTCTTTTTCAAAATTGTTTTGGCTATTCTAGGTCATTTGCATGTTCATATGGATTTTAAAATCAATTTGTTAATGTCTACCAAAAATTCACTTGGATATTGAATGAAAACAATGATTCTATAGATAAATTTGAGAAGAATCACTATCTTACCAATATCGTCTTCTGATTCATGAGCCTGGTATATCTCTCCATTTATTTATTTCTTCTTCAATTTCTCTCAGTAATTTTTGTAAGCTTTCAGTGTATAGGTCTTTCACATCTTTTGTCAAATTTCATATTTTATAAATGTTTTATATTTTTATTTTTCAATTTTGATGTTTGATTGTTGCTGGTGTATAGAAATACCATTGATTTTTGTATGCTGACCTTATATTCAACAACTTAGCTAAACTCACTTCCTAGTTCTAGTAGATTTTTTTGTAGCTTTCATTACATTTTCTGTGAAGGCAATCATGCCATCTGTGAATACAGTTTACTTTTTCCTTTCCAATCTAGATGCCATTCTTTTCCTTGCCTTATTGCACTGGCTAGAACCACCTGTAAAATGCTGAATAAAAGTAGTATGAGAGTACATTCTTGTCTTCTTCCTCATGTATGGGGAAATGTTCAATCATTCACCACTCAGTATATTAGCTCTAGGTTTTTCATGGATGCCCTTTATTAGGTTGAGGAAGTTCCTTTCTATTCTTAGCTTACCAAGTGTTCTAGTTTGCTGCCTGCCAGAATGCAATATACCAGAAATGGGATGGCTTTTAAAAAGGGGAATTTAATAAGTTACTAGTTTACAGTTCTAAGGCCAAGATAATGTCCCATTTAAAGCAAGTCTATAGAAAGGTCCAATCAAAGGCATCCATGGAAAGATACCTTAGTTCAAGAAGGCCGCTGAAGTTCAGAGTCTCTCTCTCAAGTGAGAAGGCACATGGCATACAAGGTCAGGGTTTCTCTCTCCTCTGGAAAGGTATGTGGCGAACATGGCATCCTCTGCTAGCTTTCCCTCCTGGCTTCCTTTCATGATGCTCCCCAGGAGGCGTTTTCCTTCTTCATTTCCAAAGATTGCTGGCTGGTGGGCTCTCTGTTTCTTGTGGCTATTTCGTGCTGCTCTCTCAGAATCTCTCTCATTCTCCAAAATGTTTCCTCTTTTATAGGATTCCACTAAACTAATCAAGACCCACCCAAATGGGTGGAGACATGTCTCCACCTAATTCAGTTTAACAACCACTCTTGACTGAGTCACATCTCCAGGGAGATGATCTAATTACAGTTTCAAACCATACAGTACTGAACAGGGATTAGAAGAAACGGCTGCCTTTACAAAATGGGATTAGGATTAAAACATGGCTTTTCTAGGGTACATACATCCTTTCAAACCAGCACACTGAGCATTCTTAATAGTAACAGATGTTGAATATTGATTGCCATATGAATTTTTTGCATCTCTTGAGATTTGTTAATATGGTGAATTAAAATGATTTTTTTAAATGTTAAAATAACCTTACCTTCCTGGAATTAACACTACTTGGTCATAGTTTCTTATCCATTTCCTATATAGTTGGGCTTGAATTGCTAAAATTTTGTTTATAATTTTTGTAGCTATGTTTGTGAGGAATATTGGTCTGTTACTATTACTTATTTTCTTATAATGTCTTTGTTTGGTTTGGGTATCTTGCAATTCTGGCCTCATAGGATGAGTTGCAAAATATATACTCTTTTTATATTTATGAAACAGTTTATTTAGAAATGGTGTTATAATTTCTTTACATTTTGGTAGTAATTCTACATCAGTAAGGCATCCGAGCTAGGATTATTCTTTTATGAAAGGAGTTTTTTTAAAACTCCTAATTCAACTTATTATTAGACATAAGGCTATACAGATTATCTATTTCTTCTTGAGTGAGCTTTGTTACTTTGTGACTTTCAAGGAATTTGTCCATTTCATCTAAGTTGTCAAATTTATTGATATGAAATTGTTCATCATATTCACTTTTCCTTTTGCTATCTATAGAATCTGTAGTGTTGTCACCTCTTTCAAACCTAATGTTGATAATTTCCTTCTTTAATTTTTATTGATTTACTAAGTAGAAGTTTACTAATTTATTGATGTTATAAAAGGACCAGCTTTTGATTTTTGATTGATTTTTCACTATTTTTCTATGCTTTGTTTCACTCATTTGGGCTTAATTTTCTCTTTTCTTTTTTTCCTTCTAGTTTCTCAAGATGGAAGCTGAGATCACCCATTCTTATTTCTACTAAAGGCAATTAGCGCTATGAATTCCTTCTAAGGATTGCTTCAGCAGCATTCACAAATTTTCACATGTTTTTTGTTTAATTTTTTCAGGTCAAAGAACTTTCTAATTTCCCTTTTGATGTCTTCTTTGATTCATAGGCTATTATTTAGTTTCCAAACGTGTGGAAATTTTCTAGAGACCTTTCTATCATTTATTTCCAGATTATTCTTTGTAAAGCTATTGAAAATTGTTTTATGGCCCAGAATATGATCTATCTTGGTAAATACTTAAAGTGCTCTTGAAAAGAATGCATGTTTTCTTTTTGGGTAGAGGGATCTATAAAGACCAATTATTTCATGTTGATTGAGTGATAGCATTGTTCAAAGACTTTATATTTTTACTAATTTCTATCTACTTAGTCTATCAATTATTGAGAGAAGAATATTGAGATTGCCAAGTATAATTGCATATTTGTCTATCCTTTTAGATCTATCAGTTTTTGCTTTATATATATATTATATTTTGACATGGGCAGGCTCTGGGAATCAAGCTTGGGTCTCTGGCATGGCAGGAGAGAATTCTGCCACTAAGCCACTGTTGGACTGCCCTGCTTTATATGTTCTTAAGAATTTGGTGCATAAACATTTAGGATTTTTATGTCTTTTTGCTCATTTATTCCCTTTGTCTTTATGAAATGACTTTCTTGATTTCAGATAATACATTTTCCTTTGAAATATTCTTCATCTTATACCTATATAGCCATTCCAGCTTTTTCCCTTTTATTAGTGTTATCATGCTATTTTTTCCAGTCCTTCTACTTTAAATCTATTGTGTATTTTTAATATATTATAACTTTCTTTATATTGGAAATGCATTGAGTCTTGTTTTTTTAATCCATCTGGTCACCCATACTTGGAGTATTTAGACTATTTCATTTAATGTGATAATTGATATGGTCACATTTGAATCAACTTATTTTCTATTTGTCCTATCTTTCTCTGTTTTCTACTTTTCCAATCTGTTCTTTATTTCTTTTCTCTTTCTCTGCCTTCTTTTTTTTAATTTTTAATTTAATTTTTATTTTTATGTGTCTCCCCACATACATGTATTTGTATATCAGAGGCAGATACATGATATGCATGTCATAGCAAATTTTGTTCACAGTGTTGTTTTAATTTTGTTTTTTGGAGGGGGGTGCATGGGCCAGAAATCAAACCAGGCTACTTCATGGCAGGTGAGAATTCTACCAGTGAACTACCTGTGCACCCCTGCCTTCTTTTGATTAATCCAGTATTTTTTAATAATTTTTATTTCCTTTTTTGACTTATTAGTTACATGTCCTTGTTTCATTTTAGTGATTGCTTTATGGTTTATGTTGTACATATGTAAATTCATCATAGTGTACCTTCAACTGATATCATAATACTTCACATATAATAGAAAAAAAAACCTTACAAATCTATACTTCCATTTCTCCCTTCTTGGTCTTTATGCTATGATCATGCATTTTGCTTTTAAACTTATTAGCCTCACACAATATTTTAATTATTTTTGTTGAAACAATCCAATATCTTTTAATGAGATTAAATAACATGAAAAAATTAAATATTTTTCCTTGTGTTACCATTTCCAGGGATCTACAGTCCTTTGAGTAGATCTGTATTTCTAACTGGTCTCATTTCCCTTCTGACTGAAGGAATTCCCTTAACATTTCTTTTTTTTTTTTTTAAATTTATGTCTTTATACAATCATAAAGAATGAAGGCTATTGGAACACAGCTTGACAGTTTCAGGTACTTCCCTCTAGCCACTCCATACACAGTAAACTAAAAGGGGATATCTATATAATGCATAAGAATAACCTCAAGGGTAACCTCTTGACTCTGTTTGAAATCTCTTAGCCACTGAAACATTATTTTGTCTCATCTCTCTCTTCCCCTTTTTGGTCAGGAAGGCTTTTTCAATCCCATGATGCCAGGTCCCAGCTCATCCGGGAGTCATGGGAAGGGCAGTGAGTTCATCTGCTGAGTTGGCTTAGATAGGCCACAACTGAGCAACAAAAGAGGTTCTCTGGGGGTGACTCTTAAGCATAATTGTAAGTATGCTTAGCCTATCTTTTGCAGGAATAAGTTTCATAGGGGCGAACCCCAAGATCAAGGTCTCAGCCATTGATTTGTTTGTCCCCAACTGCTTGCGAGCATATCAGAAATTCTCCAAATGGGGAAGTTGAATATTTCTTCCTTTCTCCTAAGACTCCCAAGGGGACTTTTATAAATACTTTATTCGCAGTCGAAATTACTCGAGGATGTATCTGGGCATCACACTAACCTGGGCAAACCAACAAAATCGCTTGCCCTATTCAAGATTCTATGTACTTAGGATGCTCAACTCAACTAATGCAAGTTAAATTAGGTAATGCACTACCCAAATATAAATTTTACACCAAATAAATATCTCTCCCCTTGATCTCATACAGAAGTTGAAGTTCTAAAATATGGGTAATATCATCCTTTACCCTGTATTCAATTTCCTTTATAACTCTAGTTGAAGTCTCATCCCTTTTTCATCTTTTTTTTTTTGTGTGTGTGTGTTTTTTTTTTATTAATTAAAAAAAGAATTAACAAAACAATTAGAAATCATTCCAATCTACATGTACAATCAGTAATTCTTAATAACATCACATAGTTGCATATTCATCATTTCTTAGTACATTTGCATCGATTTAGAAAAAGAAATAAAAAGACAACAGAATAAGAATTAAGACAATAATAGAAAGAAAAAAAAACAAAAAAAACAAAAACAAAAAACCTATACCTCACATGCAGCTTCATTCAGTGTTTTAACATAATTGCATTACAATTGGGTAGTATTGTGCTGTCCATTTCTGAGTTTTTATATCCAGTCCCGTTGTACAGTCTGTATCCCTTCATCTCCAATTATCCCTTCTCTTTTTTTTTTTTTTTTAATTAACGGAAAAAAAGAAATTAACCCAACATTTAGAGATCATACCATTCTACACATGCAATCATTAATTCTTAACATCATCACATAGATGCATGATCATCATTTCTTAGTACATTTGCATTGGTTTAGAAGAACTAGCAACATAACCGAAAAAGATATAGAATGTTAATATAGAGAAAAAAATAAAAGTAATAATAGTAAAATCAAAACAAAACAAAACAAAACAAAACAAAAACCTATAGCTCAGATGCAGCTTCATTCAGTGTTTTAACATGATTACTTTACAATTAGGTATTATTGTGCTGTCCATTTTTGAGTTTTTGTATCTAGTCCTGTTGCACAGTCTGTATCCCTTCAGCTTCAATTACCCATTGTCTTACCCTGTTTCTAACTCCTGCTGAACTCTGTTACCAATGACATATTTCAAGTTTATTCTTGAATGTCCGTTCACATCAGTGGGACCATACAGTATTTGTCCTTTAGTTTTTGGCTGGATTCACTCAGCATAATATTCTCTAGGTCCATCCATGTTATTACATGGTTCATAAGTTTATCTTGTCTTAAAGCTGCATAATATTCCATCGTATGTATATACCACAGTTTGTTTAGCCACTCTTCTGTTGATGGAGATTTTGGCTGTTTCCATCTCTTTGCAATTGTAAATAATGCTGCTATAAACATTGGTGTGCAAATGTCCGTTTGTGTCTTTGCCCTTAAGTCCTTTGAGTAGATACCTAGCAATGGTATTGCTGGGTCGTATGGCAATTCTATATTCAGCTTTTTGAGGAACCGCCAAACTGCCTTCCACAGTGGTTGCACCCTTTGACATTCCCACCAACAGTGGATAAGTGTGCCTCTTTCTCCGCATCCTCTCCAGCACTTGTCATTTTCTGTTTTGTTGATAATGGCCATTCTGGTGGGTGTGAGATGATATCTCATTGTGGTTTTGATTTGCATTTCTCTAATGGCCAGGGACATTGAGCATCTCTTCATGTGCCTCTTGGCCATCTGTATTTCCTCTTCTGAGAGGTGTCTGTTCAAGTCTTTTTCCCATTTTGTAATTGGGTTGGCTGTCTTTTTGTTGTTGAGATGAACAATCTCTTTATAAATTCTGGATACTAGACCTTTATCTGATATATCATTTCCAAATATTGTCTCCCATTGTGAAGGCTGTCTTTCTACTTTCTTGATGAAGTTCTTTGATGCACAAAAGTGTTTAATTTTGAGGAGTTCCCATTTATTTATTTCCTTCTTCAGTGCTCTTGCTTTAGGTTTAAGGTCCATAAAACCGCCTCCAGTTGTAAGATCCATAAGATATCTCCCAACATTTTCCTCTAACTGTTTTATGGTCTTAGACCTAATGTTTAGATCTTTGATCCATTTTGAGTTAACTTTTGTATAGGGTGTGAGAGATGGGTCTTCTTTCATTCTTTTGCATATGGATATCCAGTTCTCTAGGCACCATTTATTGAAGACACTGCTCTGTCCCAGGTGAGTTGGCTTGACTGCCTTATCAAAGATCAAATGTCCATAGATGAGAGGGTCTATATCTGAGCACTCTATTCGATTCCATTGGTCGATATATCTATCTTTATGCCAATACCATGCTGTTTTGACCACTGTGGCTTCATAATATGCCTTAAAGTCAGGCAGCGTGAGACCTCCAGCTTCGTTTTTTTTTCCTCAAGATGTTTTTAGCAATTCGGGGCACCCTGCCCTTCCAGATAAATTTGCTTATTGGTTTTTCTATTTCTGAAAAATAAGTTGTTGGGATTTTGATTGGTATTGCATTGAATCTGTAAATCAATTTAGGTAGGATTGACATCTTAACTATATTTAGTCTTCCAATCCATGAACACGGTATGCCCTTCCATCTATTTAGGTCTTCTGTGATTTCTTTTAGCAGTTTTTTGTAGTTTTCTTTATATAGGTTTTTTGTCTCTTTAGTTAAATTTATTCCTAGGTATTTTATTCTTTTAGTTGCAATTGTAAATGGGATTCGTTTCTTGATTTCCCCCTCAGCTTGTTCATTACTAGTGTATAGAAATGCTACAGATTTTTGAATGTTGATCTTGTAACCTGCTACTTTGCTGTACTCATTTATTAGCTCTAGTAGTTTTGTTGTGGATTTTTCCGGGTTTTCGACGTATAGTATCATATCGTCTGCAAACAGTGATAGTTTTACTTCTTCCTTTCCAATTTTGATGCCTTGTATTTCTTTTTCTTGTCTAATTGCTCTGGCTAGAACCTCCAACACAATGTTGAATAATAGTGGTGATAGTGGACATCCTTGTCTTGTTCCTGATCTTAGGGGGAAAGTTTTCAATTTTTCCCCATTGAGGATGATATTAGCTGTGGGTTTTTCATATATTCCCTCTATCATTTTAAGGAAGTTCCCTTGTATTCCTATCTTTTGAAGTGTTTTCAACAGGAAAGGATGTTGAATCTTGTCGAATGCCTTCTCTGCATCAATTGAGATGATCATGTGATTTTTCTGCTTTGATTTGTTGATATGGTGTATTACATTAATTGATTTTCTTATGTTGAACCATCCTTGCATACCTGGGATGAATCCTACTTGGTCATGATGTATAATTCTTTTAATGTGTTGTTGGATACGATTTGCTAGAATTTTATTGAGGATTTTTGCATCTGTATTCATTAGAGAGATTGGTCTGTAGTTTTCTTTTTTTGAAATATCTTTGCCTGGTTTTGGTATGAGGGTGATGTTGGCTTCATAGAATGAATTAGGTAGTTTTCCCTCCACTTCGATTTTTTTGAAGAGTTTGAAGAGAATTGGTACTAATTCTTTCTGGAACGTTTGGTAGAATTCACATGTGAAGCCATCTGGTCCTGGACTTTTCTTTTTAGGAAGCTTTTGAATGACTAATTCAATTTCTTTACTTGTGATTGGTTTGTTGAGGTCATCTATGTCTTATTGAGTCAAAGTTGGTTGTTCATGTCTTTCCAGGAACCCGTCCATTTCCTCTAAATTGTTGTATTTATTAGCGTAAAGTTGTTCATAGTATCCTGTTATTACCTCCTTTATTTCTGTGAGGTCAGTAGTTATGTCTCCTCTTCCATTTCTGATCTTATTTATTTGCATCCTCTCTCTTCTTCTTTTTGTCAATCTTGCTAAGGGCCCATCAATCTTATTGATTTTCTCATAGAACCAACTTCTGGCCTTATTGATTTTCTCTATTGTTTTCATGTTTTCAATTTCATTTATTTGTGCTCTAATCTTTGTTATTTCTTTCCTTTTGCTTGCTTTGGGGTTAGCTTGCTGTTCTTTCTCCAGTTCTTCCAAATGGATAGTTAATTCCTGAATTTTTGCCTTTTCTTCTTTTCTGATATAGGCATTTAGAGCAATAAATTTCCCTCTTAGCACTGCCTTTGCTGCGTCCCATAAGTTTTGATATGTTGTGTTTTCATTTTCATTCACCTCGAGGTATTTGCTAATTTCTCTTGCAATTTCTTCTTTGACCCAGTCGTTGTTTAGGAGTGTGTTGTTGAGCCTCCACGTATTTGTGAATTTTCTGGCACTCTGCCTATTATTGATTTCCAACATCATTCCTTTATGGTCCGAGAAAGTGTTGTGTAAGATTTCAATCTTTTTAAATTTGTTGAGACTTGCTTTGTGACCCAGCATATGGTCTATCTTTGAGAATGATCCATGAGCACTTGAGAAAAAGGTGTATCCTGCTGTTGTGGGATGTAATGTCCTATAAATGTCTATTAAGTCTAGTTCATTTATAGTAATATTCAGATTCTCTATTTCTTTGTTGATCCTCTGTCTAGATGTTCTGTCCCTTGATGAGAGTGGTGAGTTGAAGTCTCCAACTATTATGGTATATGAGTCTATTTCCCTTTTCAGTGTTTGCAGTATATTCCTCACGTATTTTGGGGCATTCTGATTCGGTGCATAAATATTTATGATTGTTATGTCTTCTTGTTTAATTGTTCCTTTTATTAGTATATAGTGTCCTTCTTTGTCTCTTTTAACTGTTTTACATTTGAAGTCTAATTTGTTGGATATTAGTATAGCCACTCCTGCTCTTTTCTGGTTGTTATTTGCATGAAATATCTTTTCCCAACCTTTCACTTTCAACCTATGTTTATCTTTGGGTCTAAGATGTGTTTCCTGTAGACAGCATATCGAAGGATCCTGTTTTTTAATCCATTCTGCCAATCTATGTCTTTTGATTGGGGAATTCAGTCCATTGACATTTAGTGTTATTACTGTTTGGATAATATTTTCCTCTAACATTTTGCCTTTTGTATTATATATATCATATCTGATTTTCCTTCTTTCTACACTTTACTCCATACCTCTCTCTTCTGTCTTTTCGTATCTGACTCTAGTGCTCCCTTTAGTATTTCTTGCAGAGCTGGTCTCTTGGTCACAAATTCTTTCAGTGACTTTTTGTCTGAGAATGTTTTAATTTCTCCCTCATTTTTGAAGGATAATTTTGCTGGATATAGGAGTCTTGGTTGGCAGTTTTTCTCTTTTAGTATTTTAAATATATCATCCCACTGTCTTCTAGCTTCCATGATTTCTGCTGAGAAATCTACACAAAGTCTTATTGGGTTTCCCTTGTATGTAATGGATTGTTTTTCTCTTGCTGCTTTCAAGATCTTCTCTTTCTCTTTGACCTCTGACATTCTAACTAGTAAGTGTCTTGGAGAACGCCTATTTGGGTCTAATCTCTTTGGGGTGCACTGCACTTCTTGGATCTGTAATTTTAGGTCTTTCATAAGAGTTGGGAAATTTTCAGTGATAATTTCTTCCATTAGTTTTTCTCCTCCTTTTCCCTTCTCTTCTCCTTCTGGGACACCCACAACACGTATATTTGTGCGGTTCATATTGTCCTTGAGTTCCCTGATACCCTGTTCAAATTTTTCCATTCTTTTCCCTATAGTTTCTGTTTCTTTTTGGAATTCAGATGTTCCATCCTCCAAATCACTAATTCTATCTTCTGTCTCTTTAAATCTATCATTGTAGCTATCCATTATTTTTTCTATGTTTGCTACTTTATCCTTCACTTCCATAAGTTCTGCGATTTGTTTTTTCAGTTTTTCTATTTCTTCTTTATGTTCAGCCCATGTCCTCTTCATGTCCTCCCTCAATTTATCGATTTCATTTTTGAAGAGGTTTTCCATTTCTGTTCGTATATTCAGCATTAGTTGTCTCAGCTCTTGTGTCTCATTTGAGCTATTGGTTTGTTCCTTTGACTGAGCCATATTCTCAATCTTTTGAGCGTGGACAGTTATCTTCTGCTGCTGGCGTCTGGGCATTTATTCAGATTTCTCTTGGTGTTGGACCCAGCAAGGTTGTAATATTTTTCTGTGAAATCTCTGGGTTCTGTTTTTCTTATCCTGCCCAGTAGGTGGCGCTCGTGGCACACGTTTGTCTGCGGGTCCCACCAGTAAAAGGTGCTGTGGGACCTTAAACTTTGGAAAACTCTCGCCGTCCTGGGGGTTCGCTAGCCGAAGCGGCTTGAGCCGGCCCGGGGCCCGAACGCAGGGAGGGTGTCCGAATGCAGGGAGGGTTGCTGGTCGCCGCAGCCAGGGAAAGAGCCCGTCCGAATTTCCTAGTCGGCCCTGGGCAACAAGCGTGGCGGGAGGGCGCCAGCGGCAGCGGCCCGCCCGAGAGAGTGCACGTTCCCCGGGAGTCACGGGGTCACCTTTCTCCGCGGCCTGGGGGTTTCCGATCCAATTCTCTCAGTTGGTCCGGGGGCTGCGCGTGGTGTGGGCACCAGCCGTCTTTGTTTCAGGGGACCGCCTCTCCAATTCTCCCAGCCGGCCCGGGAAGGGGGAAGGGAGTAACTCCGGCCGCTTGCCACCCCGCCCGGTAAGGCCCGCGCGCCTCGGCGATCTCACCCGAGCTGCTTCTCTCAGCCAGCCAGCCGTTCCAGGATGGGGTACGCTGCCTTTTTTTATCTCTGTTGTGGCTTTGGGCACTTTCTGTATCGTTTCTACTCCCCTAGTAGGTGTCCTGGAGAAGAAACTAAGATCCGCGCGTCTTACTAAGCCGCCATCTTCCCCCTTAACATTTCTTATAGTGTGAAAATGTTAGTAAGGAAATCTTTCAGCTTGTATGTTTGAAAATTTTTATTTATTTATTTTTGTTTTTGAAATATATTTTTTTCTGGGTGTAGAATTCTAGGTTGTCATTTTATTTTGTTATGTTAAATATGTTGCTTCATTGTCTTCTGTCTTGCCAATTTTACAATGAGAAGTCTGTTCTTATCTTACATTTAAATATTTCTCTGTGCCTAACATCTTTTCTTTCTCTATTTTAAGATTTGTCTATTATTTCTGGTTTTGAGCATTTGGATTATAGAGTGATTTGGTATAGTTTTCTTGTGCTTAGAGTGTATTGAGCTTCTTAGATCTGTGGGTTAATTATTTTTATGAAATTTAGAAAACGTTTGGCCATTATTTCTTTAAATAATTTTTTTTTCTCTCCACTTCTGTCTTTTCTATTTTGGTAACCTCAGTTACATGTACATTAAGCCACTTTAAATTGTCTTTTACCTCACTGATTCTCTGCTCATTTAAAAAATTTTTTGATTTTTTTAGCCTGAGTTTCTTTTTGAATACTTTGTCTTGCTGTATTTGAGTTCACTAATATTTTATTCTGCATTGTCTAATCTGCCATTAATCCAATCCAGTGTATTTTCAATTTCACACATTATAGTTTTCATCTAGAAGTTTGATTTGTATTTTATTAAAATATTTTCTGTATCTCTACTTAACTTTTTGAACATATATATATACATATATATATATATATATATATATATATATATATAAATATATTTACAGGTGAATTGTGGTTTGTTTTTTATTTTATTTTATTTTTTAACTTTTTTTATTAATTAAAAAATTAACAAACAAAACATTAAGATATCATTCCATTCTACATATACAATCAGTAATTCTTAATATCATCACATAGTTGCATATTCATCATTTCTTAGAACATTTGCATCGATTTAGAAAAAGAAATAAAAAGACAACAGAAAAAGAAATAAAATGATAACAGAGAAAAAAAAAGATTATACATACCATACCCCTTACCCCTCGCTCTCATTTACCACTAGCATTTCAAACTAAATTTATTTTAACATTTGTTCCCCCTATTATTTATTTTTATTCCATATGTTCTACTCTTCTGTTGATATAGTAGCTAAAAGGAGCATCAGACACAAGGTTTTCACATTCACAGAGTCTCATTGTGAAACCTATATCATTGTTCAATCATCATCAAGAAACATGGCTACTGGAACACAGCTCTACATTTTCAGGCAGTTCCCTCCAGCCACTCTGCTACATCTTGAACAACAAGGTGATATCTACTTAATGCATAAGAATAACCTCCAGGATAACCTCTCAACTCTGGAATCTCTCAGCCATTGACACTTAGTCTCATTTCACTCTTCCCCCTTTGGTCAAGAAGTTTCTCTCAATCCCTTGATGTTAATTCTCAACTCATTCTAGGGTTTTTTTCAGTCCCTTGATGCTGAGTCTCAGTTCATTCCAGGATCTCTGTCCCACGTTGCCAGGAAGGTCCACATCCCTGGGAGTCATGTCCCATGCAGAGAGGGGGAGGGTGGTGAGACTGCTCGTCATGTTGGCTGGAGAGAGAGGCCACATCTGAACAACAAAAGAGGTTCTCTTGGGGGTGACTCTTAGGCCTAAATTTTAAGTAGACTTAACCTATCCTTTGTAGGGTTAAGTTTCATATGAACAAACCCCAAGACTAGGGGCTCATCCTATAGCTTTGGTTGTCCACACTGCTTGTGAGAATATCAAGAATTCAGCTTGGGGAAGTTGAATTTCTCCCCACTCTCACCATTCCCTGAAGGGGGCTTGCAAATGCTTTTCCAGTCACTGATCAAATCACTCTGGGATTCATTGAGGCATCACTCTGGACAAACCAACAAAATCTCATGTCCTACCTGAGATTCCAAGTACTTATGACATTCAATCAAACTATCTACATGAGTTACATTAGGAAATGCTCTAGTCAAAGTGTAAATTTTGTAACAAATGAATATTTTTTGCTTTAGTCTCACACATAAGGTGACATTTTAAAGTATTAATTATCATCTATTTTCAGCACCCTGCAATAATGACATTCCTTTGCTCTTCCTCATGCAAAAACATTCTTAAAATTTGTACATTGTATATTTCACTATTATTTATACACTCTAGGCATTCCTAGATTATACCATCTCGATCTTTACCATCTATCTTTCTTTCTGATTTCATTTATGTTGCCAGCCCTCCTCCTTCTATCATTCTCACATGCAGCTTCATTCCGTGTTTTAACATAATTACATTATAGTTAGGTAGTATTGTGCTGTCCATTTCTGAGTTTATATATTCAGTCCTGTTGCACAGTCTGTATCCCTTCAGCTCCAATCACCCAATATCTCACCCTATTTCTATCTCCTGATGGTCTCTGTTACCAAGGAAATAGTCCAAGTTTATTCACTAATGTCAATTCATATCAGTGAGACCATACAGTATTTGTTCTTTTGTTTCTGGCTGATCACACTCAGGATAATGCCCTTAAGGTCCATGCATGTTGTTATATATTTCATAAATTTATTCTGTCTTAAAGTTGCATAATATTCCATCTTATGTAAATGCCACAGTTTGTTTAGTCAACTGTCTGTTGATGGACATTTTGGCTGTTTCCATCTCTTGGTAATTGTTAATAATGCTGCTATAAACATTGGTGTGTAAATGTCCATTTGTGTCCTCGGCCTCGTGTCCTTTGAGTAGAGACAGCATATAGATGGGTCCTATTTTTTAATCCATTCTGCCAGACTATGTATTTTGATTGGAGAGTTTAATCCATTAACATTCAGTGTTATTACTGCATGGGTAGTACTTTCTTCTACGATTTTGCCTTCTGGGTTTTATATGTCATATCTAATTTTCCTTCTTTTTACCTTTACTCATAGTCTTCTACACTCTTCTCCACACCTCTCTCTTCTGCCTTCGTATCTGTCTCTAGTGTTCCCTTTAGTATTTCTTGCAGAGCTGGTCTCTTGGTCACAAATTCTCTCAGTGATTTTTTGTCTGAAAATGTTTTAATTTCTCCCTCATTTTTGAAGGACAATTTTGCTGGATACAGATTTCTTGGTTGGCAGTTTTTCTCATAATAATTTAAATATATTATCCCACTGTCTTCTCGCCTCCATGGTTTCTGCTGAGAGGTCTGCACATAGTCTTATTGGGCTTCCCTTGTATGCGATGGATTGCTTTTCTCTTGCTGCTTTCAAGATCCTCTCTTTCTCTTTGACCTCTGACATTCTGATTATTAAATGTCTTGGAGTATGTCTATTTGAATCTATTCTCTTTGGGGTGCGCCGCACTTCTTGGATCTGTAATTTTAAGTGTTTCATAAGAGTTGGTAAATTTTCAGTGATAATTTCCTCCATTAGTTTTTCTCCTCCTTTTCCCTTCTCTTCTCCTTTTGGGACACCCACAACATGTACATTCATGCGCTTCATATTGTCTTTCAATTCCCTGAGTCCCTGCTCATATTTTTCCATTTTTTCCCCTATAGTTTCTGTTTCTTGTCGGATTTCAGATGTTCCATCCTCCAGTTTAGAAATCCTATGTTCTGTCTCTCGAAATCTACCATTGTAGGTTTCCATTTTTTTTCATTTCTTCTACTGTGCCTTTCATTCCCATAAGTTCTGTGATTTGTTTTTTCAGACTTTCAGTTTCTTCTTTTTGTTCTTTCCTTGTCTTTTTTATATCCTCCCTCAATTTATTGATTTGGTTTTTGATGAGGTTTTCCATGTCTGTTTGTACATTCTGAATTAATTGTTTCAGCTCCTGTATGTCATTTGAATTGTTGGTTTGTTCCTTTGACTGGGCCATATCTTCAATTTTCCTAGTGTGATTTGTTATTTTTTGCTAGCGTCTAGGCATTTAATTACCTTAATTAGTTTATTCTGGAGATTGCTTTCACTTCTTTTATCTAGGGTTTTCTTGCTGGATGAATTTGTTGTCTATCTGTTCTTTGATATTCTGTTCAGCTTTATCTGGACCTTTAGCTTAAGTTTTGTTTAACAGAGGAGAATTTTTCAGTTCTTGTTTTCTTGTTTCTTGCCCTGCTTGTGTGGTGCCTTCCCCCCACACACACACACACTTAGGAGGGCCTACTTAGGTATTATAGACCCCAGCCAGACTTTCCAGACCAAACTGGCCTCCTATCAGGAGGAAAGAGTCACCTGCGTCGGTTTTCCCTGAGGGTGAGACCCAGCAGGTTGAAAGACTTTCCTGTGAAGTCTCTGGACTCTGTTTTTTCTTATCCTGCCCTGTGTGTGGCGCTTGTCTGACTGCAAGTCCCGCCAGCATAAGATGATGTGGTACCTTTAACTTTGGCAGACTCTCCCTGCTGGGGGCATGGTGGAGACAGAGGAGAGGTTGTAGGCTGGTTTTAATGGCTTCAAATTACCAAGTCCTGGTGTCTGAATTCCTTGATGGAGGGATTCCACCTGAGTTGGGCTTCACCCCTACCCTGGGGGAGGCACAGGCTCCAGACAAGCCCCCAAAAGAGCTCATTTCTGCCTATGCCTGGGGCAGTTGCAGCCTGAAAAGTCCTGCCACTGTATCCAGAGGCAGTCAAGCCTTTGTAGGTCCACAGCCACAAAAACCTGTTTCCTTCTCCTTTTTTTATCCCCCCTTTTTCTGTCAGTCCTGCCCCCTTGGCGCTGGGGCAAAAATGAGCAACCTCTGCTTTGATCAGTTTCTCCTAAGCTGGGGGCCTATTTTTAGTACTAAGAATTTGTTAATTAGTTCCACAATTGGTGTTTGATTGTGCGCAGTCCCTGCTGCTGGTAAAGTCCTTTCCTTTCCTCTCTGGGAAGCGGCCTGTGGGGGAGGGGTGCTGGCCGTCACAGCTTTGGGAACTCATGGTTCTGGGGGTACTCGCAGCCGGTCCAGCTGGTCCAGACTGGGATATGCTATGTGTCTGGTCACTGACGTGGCCCCAGGAGCTATTCTGTACTGTTTCTGTTTATTTAGTAGTTGTTCTGGAGGACGAACTAAAACGCGCACGTTGTTACGCCGCCACCTTGACCCGGAAGTCCCATATATATGTTTTAATGTCCTTATTTGCCACTTATATCCCCTAGTCTGTTTAAAGTGATTAATTTATCTCTGCAGTATGGGTTTGCTTTTCCTGCCTCTTGCATGCTTAGTATTTTGAGTGAAACAGATATTGTGAGTTTTACCTTACAAGGTGCTGGGTATTTTTGTATTCCTGTAAATCTTCTTGAGCGTTTTCCTGGAATGTACCTAAGTTACTTGGAAAATGTTTGATCCTTTTGGGCCAATTCTTAAGATTTGTTTGGTGGAACTGGAGCTTTATTCAGTCTAGGACTATTTATTTGCCACTCACAAGGGAAAATTCTTTTATGTACTCTACTCAATGCCCTGAAAATCTTAAAGTTGTCTAGTCTGACTGGTGGCAAAAGGCACCAATTTAAGCTCTGGGTGCCAAGCACTATTCATATGATTCATTCCCCAGCCATCAGTAGTTTTCTCACATGAATGTGCTGAGCTTTATACCACGCTGATTTTTTTTTTCTTTTAAACTTTTTATTTTGAAATACTTTCAAATTTATAAGATGGTTAAAAATTAAAGATACAAACCACATACAGAGAACTCCAACATACCCCTATCCCCACCCAGGTATTCATCTCCACCAATTTTAACATTTTGCCTCATTTGCTGTATCATCTATCTATCTATCTATCTATCTATCTATCTATCTATCTATCTATCTATCTATCTATCTATCTATCTATCTATCTATCTATCTAACCTGTGAATATATCAATCCTTCTGTCAGTCTATCTATCAATCCATTTTCTGAAACTTGAGAGTGAGTTCTATATATTATGCTCCTTGAAAACTTTATACTACCAGGTACAATTCCTAAGAACAAAGGTATTCAATTCTGTATCTACCTTAAATGCAGTTAAATTTGACCTTGATTTTAGAATTTTGACCTCTAGAACTGTAAGATAAAAAATAGAACTGTATGATAAGAAATAGAACTGTAGGACACTAAATGTGTGGTAATTTGTTAAGCAGCAAAGCAGCAATGAGAAAGTAAAACAGAAACTTCTGCAGATTTCTGGGGTTTGCTCTTTGTAAAACTCTCCTCTCCGTCACTCTGTCCTGTAAGCCTAGATGGCTTGGTCTCTTCAGAAACTCAGCCCTGTCCCCTCAACTCGGGGAGTCTAACAGTTTCCCTCTTTCTGCCCTTTGGATTAGAAACTATGCCAGTGCAATAAACTGGGCCAATTATAAGGGTCATATCCCTTTTCCATCTCTCAGGGATCATTGCCCTATGTTGTCTGATTCCCAATGTCTTGTTTTATATAACTTGTACATTTTTTAAGAGAGTAAATTTGTTCTCTGTTAATCATACTTGCCAAGAGTACATATCTAAAATTAGTGTTTTTATATTTTCTTATATCCACATTAAAAGAGTAAGGTGAAAAGATGAATATATTTTAATGATATATTTTTATCTCAATATATTCAAAATACTATTATTTCAACAGGCAAGCAATATAAAAATTATTAATAAGATTTTTTTGCATTAAGTATTCAGCAACTGGTGTATATTTTATGCTTACTGCACATCTTAGTTCAGAATAGCCAGGTTTCAAGTACTCATTAGCCATAGCATAGTTCTTGTGTATAGTAGAATCATGTTGGTTAATGTTTAGCTGCTCAAGGGAATACACTCAGTTGAATGTGTCAACTTGAGTGTTATCTCCCCTGTGAAATATTCCTTGATCAGCCCAGGTGAATATCTTTGAACTTCTATGTCACTTGGTATTTAACATATTTTACCTTTTATTGATTAATATGTCCTGTGCACAAAGGCTGCAGTAGGTAATCCCAAGAATTTGGAGATGAGGAATGGATAATGTTATCTTCTAAGAGATAAATGAATTAAAAAATTCTAGATAAAATTAACAAGATTATTTATCCATAGGTGTATTTTAGCCTGTGTGATATGTGGCTAATATGATACCCTCAAAGGCTTGGGAAACACTCAAATTCATCATGCACCCTTGATAGACAGAGTTGTTTTAAAACTAAATAATCATAGATTCCATTTATTGAGTACTGTTTATATACCAGGCTCTGTAATAAACTCATTTAATCTTCACATTCATCTTATAAGGTATAGGTATTATCCCCATTTTACGTATGAGGAAATTGTGACTATGAATGTTTTAAGTGGATTTCCATATCTCTCATATCTGTTTAGTAACGTGTGAGAAATGAATTCAAGTTTTGCCTCAATGTCTTTGGAGTAAATAATTATGCTTTTTTTCAAACTTCCAGGTATATACAAATAAAATTATAATCTAACTTATTTTAACTTGGTTAAAGTAATGCAGCAGAATAAAGAATAGTCCTAAGAGTCAAGATAAGAAGGAAAAAGGGAAAGAAAAGAAAAATAACAAAGAAAAGGAAAAGGAAGAAGTCATGTAATTGATATATTTGGTGTTTTCAATCACAAAGTTTACTGTACTGTGGAACAGAAGTAGCTCATCAGGCTTATCTATATAAACTGTACAAACTATCCTGAGACTCTGATTGTTAGGTGTCTTGATACTGCAAAGAGCATACTACAGGTTGTACAAGCTATCCATGCACTGGAAAAAAAAAGTGTAGTTCTAATTGAGAAAGACAATAAATTGATATTCTGCTTTATACATCAGTCTCATTTTTAAACATAAGTCATTCCATAGAACCTCATCATCTCTGACAGAAAATTCAAAATTGTGTGTCTGGATCTCTAGAATTGAGGACCAGACCTTTGTATTGATGTTCTTACCAAGAAAATCATATTCTACTTTTAAAAAATCAAGCAAGTGCTTATTGCTATCTCTATTTTCACTTCTCCATAGATAATTGTTGGTCTATTTTATCTCTGCCATGAGATTGGTTGCTTCAGGAGGATGATATTGGTTAGTCAGGGTTGTATCTCCCACACCATCTAAATGGAAATACCATAAATGTCTCTGAAACAAAAGAATGATTGAAGTTAGGTATGTTCCACCTACTTTTATGTGAACAGGTTGAGGTTTACAGACAAAATGTAGCATGTATATACATCTCCGGACATTTGAGGAATGGGCTGACCATGTCATTGACCTTGTCCATGGCTGATTGACCCATCTATCCCTGCCCCTGAGAGTTGCTTTCCTGAGTTAAGTGTCCAGGCACTAGTTACTGATGCTACACATGGACCTCATGGCATGTCACTGTGAGTCCCTTCTAACATGACTCTGTTGTTCTCTTCTCTGGTGCTTAATTCAATGTTAAGCATCCCTAGTTTGCTGAACTCAATGTTAAGCTTCCTTAGTTTGCTGAACTAAAGCAAAATAGAGACTACAAGATAAGCCAATTGATACCTCAGTTAAAAGATTAAAGGAACAGGAAGTTTAGGGAAACCTTCCAGAGCAGTGTCATAGCTCAAATCCAAGGTGATGCTGGAGATCCTAGAACCCTGAACATTTGTGCCTTCTGAATTTTGGTGTCAACTTGCAGAACCATATCACTTATTTCCTTTCTTCTTCCTTCTATTTTTAGGGCAAGAATATCCCAGCATGGGTATGAGTAGCTTGAAACTGCTGAAGTATGTCCTATTTATCTTCAATTTGCTCTTTTGGGTAAGTAAGTGTATCTCTCCTGAGCATGGCTAGTTCACCATCCCCTCAGCTAAGCTCTATTTCTCTCCCATATACCAAAGAACATGGTGTGGTATAACCCATACCTGGGTCATGTACAGCATATCCAGCCTAGGAACAAAAGAATAATAATTTCCTCCTCTCTTCCCATCTTACTATGAAATAAACCTATAAAATTGAAAGGTGCCAGTGCAGTTATTAAAATAGAGATGTCCTTCCTATTTCTGAAGGTTTTTGACTACTGTTATTCACTGCTGATATACATGTGTGGGAAACCTAAGACTCTACATTTTGTGTATCGAATGTCTCTTGCCTTTGTTTCTGGACTTGCCTTTGTTTCTGGACTCCTCGGAGGAATGGATTATTGAAATGGAAAGGAGGTCTCACTGTATCAAATACAACAATTGAATTTCAGATAAAAGACAGTTGATACAAACTTGTCTATGAGAAGATTCTTAAACGTTTGGGTTCTCTAGTTGTCTTCCTAGCAAGATGACCTTCTTCAAGCAGGACATCCCCTCTACATGGCCATGGTTTCCAAAGGGAAGGCCATGTGTGAGTAGTTGAGGAGAGAAAGAATAGGGGATCTGAAGCATGAAGTCAGGCCTGCTATACAGTGAAGATACTATGAGGCTCTGAGGGGCTTTATCTGGTACCTGAAAATGGGTAGGATGAAGAATGAGTGCATCACACAAGAAAAATCTGGAATTGCCTCTTCTATAGGAAGCTGGAGAAGCTGGGTAAAGAGTTTGTTCATGAGAGCCTTGAAAGAGTCAATGTCAAAAGGTGACTTTGATCTTAAGTGAGCATATGAGATGACACTCAAGAATCACATTTTGCCTCAGATGTTATGGGATTTTTTTTTTTCAGTTCTGTGGCTGCTGCATTTTGGGCTTTGGGATCTACTTCCTGATCCACAACAACTTCGGGGTGCTCTTCCATAATCTCCCCTCCCTCACCCTGGGCAATGTGCTCATCATTGTGGGCGCCATTATCATGGTGGTTGCCTTCCTGGGCTGCATGGGCTCCATCAAGGAGAACAAGTGCCTGCTTATGTCGGTGAGTCCCTAACTGCAAATGGAGTGCTCTAAGTTTGGGGTTGGGGGTTGATGCCTTCAGACCCAGGTGAAATGTTTCTTGGTAGCTTTTGTAATAGGCACAGGTTAAAACAGGATTGGTTTGTCAGTTCAGTCAAGTCTGCCCAGACCAATGTTACTTTATTTCTATCTGGGACCCCAGCTAAAAGAAGGCATTGTTTTCCTCCTTGGTATCCCTTTTACACTGGGGGTGATGACTGTTGCCATTGTGATTTCCTTTCATAACATTTTATTTATTTCCCATGTGCAGCTGAGATCAAGTGTCTTCTGTATGCCTAAACCCTCCCCACATTAGTATGTATTTTCAGGAGATGATTCAAAGTCTGTAATTCTGATGGAAAATCTAGTTTCTCCTAAAGCATTGTGGCCCTGCTGAAATGGCAGGGGGTGTTTTCCTAAGCCACATTCCTACAAGATACCTCAAGTGTGAGTCAGCCAACTTGGGCAAGGGTCTAGGCTTCAGTCATTCAAATCTAATGTGAGATGCCAATTTTTTATTTGTTCTCCTCAACTATCCTCAAGGAGCAACTTTAGGCCTAGGTTTTTCTTGAACACTCTGAAAGAAGAGATCCTCATTTCTGTAGTATGCCCAGAATAGAGTTTGATATTGCAATGTGTCTCCATACATAGGTGTGGGTTCTTCCCACCCTGGTTCTTTCTTAAGTCATTTAGTTAATCCTCATTCCCTTATGGGTTAGCACTTAAACTCAAGTTATGGAGAGAATAAGAAGAATCCCCTGTTCTTAGATATAGTTTCCAGACAAATAGCAAAAGATGGGAGATAATAGATCTGGAGAAAAGGTTTTAAGCAGTCAAAATCTGTTTTGGAATGAAAAAGATGAAAGGAAGGGAGTAAGTGAAAATGTGTTTTCCCTCATGTGTGATTAGCACAAAGGATGTGTCTAAAGTTGGAAACAAATTGAATTAGGATCATGATTAAAGCACCTCCTACCCTCATCTCAATATGGCTTCTCTTAGCTTCACCAGCACCTCCCCATTCTATGCTAGCCTGTAATTTCTTAGAGATAATCAGGTCCCAATTTCAAATGACACATGGCTTAAGTTTATTGGCCTTTTGCTCAATTGTTTCAATAAGCTGATACCATATTTTTTCTCTTTCATTAAACAGATGGTATTGAATATGTAATATGTGCATGATGCTATGATAGGAGAGAACAATGTTAGAAGACAGCTGATCTGTCCTCTAGAAGCTTAGAAAGTAGCTGTAGAAAAATAATACATATTCCTCACAAAACAAAACAGGCTTAAAAAAGCCAGTGCATGCAGGAACAGGAACAGAGACCTACCTGGATGCTCCTAGGGTGGAGGTGATGTGGGAGAACTTGGAACAGTGTGGTGAGCATGTCTCTGCTTTGTCCCAGTTCTTTCTTCTGCTGCTGATTATTCTCCTTGCTGAAGTGACCTTGGCAATCCTGCTCTTTGTGTACGAACAAAAGGTAAGTTATAAAGAACACAACCCATCCATTGTCTCATTGCTGAAAGTAAGGAGTGTAGTGGAGAAGAAGTTGGCACAAAATAACTATTATAATGGAGGTAGAAGCAAAGTGTTAAGTATGGAGGGAAGGAAGATTAAATTATAATGGGGTAGAGAAAACAATTTCTTGAAGAAGATTGTATTTTTTTTGGACATTTGCATATCCTCTTTTTGTTGTTTTTTTTGTTTACAATATGAACATTCCTTTTTTCATCACATAGTTGTAGATTCATCATCATGATAATTTCTTAGACATTTGCACCAGTTCAGAAAAAGAAATAAAAAGAAAACAGAAAAAAAATTCATGCATACCATACTTCTTACCCCTCCCTTTCATTGATCACTAGCTTCTCAATCTACTAAATTTATTTTAACATCTGTTCCCCCTATTATTTATTTATTTTTAATCTGTATGTTTTACTCATCTGTCGATAAGGTAGATAAAAGAAGCATCAGACACAAGGTTTTCACTATCACACAGTCACATTGCAAAAGCTGTATCATTATACAAACATCGTCAAGAAATATGGCTACTGGAACACAGCGCTACATTTTCAGGCAGTTCCCTCCAGCCTCTCCATTACACCTTAACTAAAAAGGTGATATCTATTTAATGCATTAGAATAACCTCCAGGATAACCTCTTGACTCTGTTTGAAATCTCTCAACCATCGACACTTTATTTTGTCTCATTTCTCTCTTCCCCCTTTCATTGGAGAAGGTTTTTTCAATCCCTTGGTGCTGAGTCCCAGCTCATTCTAGGATTTCTGTCCCATGTTGCCAGGAAGGTCCACACCCCTGGGAGTCATGTCCCACATAAAGAGGAGAATGGCGGTGAGGTTGCTTGTTGTGTTGACTGAGAGAGAGAGGCCGCATCTGAGCAACAAAAGAGGTTCTCTTGGGGGTGACTCTTAGGCCTAATTTTAAGTAGGCTTAGCCTATCTTTTGCAGGGTTAAGTTCATATGAACAAACCCCAAAATTGGGGGCTCAGCCTATTGCTTTGGTTGTCCCCACTGCTTGTGAGAATATCAAGAGTTCTCCACTTGAGGAAATTGAATTTTCTCCCTTTCTCACCATTCCCCCAAGGGGACTTTACAAATACTTTTTTATTCACTGTTCAAATCCTTCTGGGATATTATCTGGGCATCACTCTGGACAAACCTACAAAATCTCATGCCCTACTCAAGTTTCCATGTACTTATGGTGTTCAATTAAGCTGTCCACATAAGTTATATTAGGAAATGCACTAGTCAAAATATAAATTTTGTACCAAATAAACATTTTTTGCTTTAGTCTCACACATAAGTTAAAATTTTGAAATATTAATTACCATCTATTTTCAACATCCCACAGTATTGACATTCCCTTGTTCTTTCTCATGCAAAACATTTTTAAATTTGTACGTTTAATCACTATCATTATATACTCTAGGCATTCCTAAATTATATATCATTTCAGTCTTTACCTTATTATCTTTCCTTCTGATTTCATTTGTCTCCCCAAGCCTCCTCCCTCTATCATTCTCACATTCAGCTCCATTCAGTATAGAAGGTTGTATTTCAGTGGTGCCTTGAAGGATGAATGAGAAGGCAGTAAACACAAATTTATCTTTCCCACCCTACTTAGTTTTCTTCATCTGTTTGACAGTATAAAATATCTGTCTCAGTGTCTAAAGAAAACCTGTGTTTTATTTGCCTCTTTGCTTCCTTTGTAAATCCAGAGTTCTGGAAGGACAAGAGTCTGTGGTGTATATTTTCCTTTAATTTCACCCTCAGCACTTCTTACCAAGCACAAACTCACTCCCCTCATTTTCATAGCTCTGAGGAGAACATTTGGAAAGGAGGAGCAAATGCAGCCACTATTCTGTACTAAACATTTCTTATTTTTTAACTCACCTGCTTTTTACAATGTCTCCTCTGCTGGAATATGTCCTACTCAGCTGAGTGATTCTGTGGCTAAGGGTCTGACCGGAAGCATCCAGCGTTACCACTCAGACAACAGCACCAAGGCAGCGTGGGACAACATCCAATCATTTGTAAGTACAGGTGGAATCCTCCTCAGCTTAGCCCAGTCTTAGTTTTCCAGCCTCAATCCCTGGGAGCTAGTTCCTTTCCTGGATGTTTCAGAATTTAAAGTTTCCAGTCTCAAGATCCAGAATAATGCCTTTGCTCCCACAAACAGGGAGTCAGTCTGATTAGTACAACATTCTCTACATTATTTCATCTTTCACCAATTTAGATAAGCTCATTGCTTGAGCCCTACAAGGATGTAAGTGATACCCAAACACATCAAACTGCATTTGGTTATGTGTTTTCCAAAGTTTTACTGAAAATAAGAATCATAGCATACAAGAAATCTCTGTTGTATTCCTGAATAGCCTTAAATTAGGCTTCTTACCAAGCCCACTAACATTCCATTCCTCATGTCCCCACACCACCAACAAACATATATAAGTAACTATACATTCCTGCTTTGGTGGTGATGGAGGATAAAGATGGGATCTATGTCTCAAACAATACTACTAGGGCCACATGGAGCCACAGCCATAGCCATGCCATGAATGCTTAGTGCAGAATTAGCAGAAAGCATAGGAATGAGAGCTCAGACACCGGGATTGGGTGGCCTTGGGTGTGCCATTTAACTTCTGGATTTCCCCAATTTGTTTTTATTTTTTAAATTCCATTTAGATATATTTTGTTATATAATTTTAATATAAACAAAAGTAAAGAGAATAATAGCAAAATAAATCGCCATGTACATATCACCAAGTAGAGGATGAGATAAAGAACTGTTGCTTCATCTCATCCTCTACTTCTGTTTTTTTTTGGCTGGAATACTTTAAAGGAAATCTTAGACCTCAAATCATTTCACCCATTAAATATCAAGTATGGGTCTCCAAGATAAAGGGCTTTTTAAATACGCCTAACTTCATCATACCTAAAAATTTACAATAACTCCTTAAGCATCAACTAATTTATCTATGATAAAATTTCCCTAATTTTCTAAAATATTTTTAGTCAGTTTATTCAAATCAAGATCCAAACAAGTTCCTCATATTACATTTGGATAATATGTCTCTTAAATATCTTTTAATCTATAATGGATTTTCTGCCTTTCATGTTATTTTATTTGTGGAAAGAGATTATGCTATTTCTCCTGTAGAATTTCCCACTTTCTGGAAACAGTTAGTTGCTTCCTTATCCTATCTTGGTGCCTTGGAATTTTTATGTCCCATAAATCCTGTAAATCTAGAGGCTTGTTGTAGACTTCAGTTTTTTGACAAGACTAACTGGTACTTTCTATTTCGTCATGTAAGCAGGCTCATCATGTCAGATTGTTCTATTTTCAGTGTTCTTAAAACTAACCAGTGAGTCAGCTATGGTCTGCCTGATCCCTGCATTATAAAGTTTCTCAGTGCCTCTCTTGATCTGTAAAATGTGAATAAATTAAGCATATACTCTCTAATTCACAGGGTTTTTATGTGAATGAAATGGTATCATGGATAAGAAAGAGACCATACTGTTAAGGCCAATTCTGGATTTTCTGCTATAGAATCAGATATGAAAGGCTCAATTTCCACCTATGGCCCAAAGTTTTCCTTCTGTTAACTTTCTAACCATCATCTTTTGTTTGTTTGTTTGTTTTTTGGGTGGTGGTGGTGGTGGCTTTTAGCTGCAGTGTTGCGGTGTAAATGGCACAAGTGATTGGAGCCATGGTCCACCAGACTCTTGCCCCAAAGATCCACAAGTTAAGGTAATTTTGTTGAAAACTTTCCTATTATTGGCCTCTTTGGATAAATTTTTTTAAATTTTTTAAATTAATTTTAAATTAAAAAAATATGACAACAAAGAAACACAAACATTCCTAACATATAATCATTCTGTTTTATATATATAATCAGTAATTCACAATATCATCACATAGTTGCATATTCATCATGATCATTTCTTAGAACATTTGTACCAATTCAGAAAAAAGAAAAAGACAACAGAAAAAAAAGAAATAAAACAAAAACAGAAAAATAAATAAAAATAAATAAATATAAAATTATACATACCATACCCCTCACCCCCTCCCTTTCATTGATCACCAGCATTTCAAACTAAATTTATTTTAACATTTGTTGCCCCTATTATTTATTTTTGTTCCGTATGTTCTATTCATCAGTTGACAAGGTAGATAAAAGGAGCATCAGACACAAGGTTTTTTCACAATCACACAGTTGCATTGTGAAAGCTTTATCATTATACAGTCATCATCAAGAAACATGTTTGGATAAATTTTTAATTATCTTGAATACATCAGCCATGCAGGACCTCGGCATTTCAACCAGAAACAGGGAATTTTGTACAAAAGAGAGACTGGGGATACAAACACAGTTAACTAAACATATCATAAAAAAGCAGGAACAAGCTCATTGAGACTTTGGATGCTGTGAAGAATTTTGTTACACTGATTTAATACACACAAGAGGAAATGTTTGTGAGAAAGTGGCAAATAGTTGCTTCCAGATTTTTGTGAACAAGAAGTAGTTCTCTTATGATTGCAAAAGAAATTTGAAGTTTGAGGTTATCTTCTCCCTCTGCCTGTTTCTGTGCTCTCCTTTCTTGGAAATGGCAGGATTCAACCTCTTAGTGAAATGAATCATAACTTCAAAGCGAAGGAATGAAGAGTTCGTAGGAAAGTTGGTGGACCTGCTTAAATAACCTGCAATCCTAATTCAGACCTTCACAGTGGGCCCAAAAAAGCCAACTCATCTTCCAACTAGACCAAGAACCTGTGGTCCCATCCTCACTCCTATAACCTACTTTTGAGGTTGTTTGGAAGTATCCAGAATTTTTCAGGTCTTTGGAGGAAAACTATGACACCCACCAATCAGCAACTTCCCTGAAGTTTGGTAGAGGTATAATGGGTTTAGTGGTTGCTGAAGCAGAAGTTGAAATGCAAACCAATCCCAGGGTTATATAACCCATATTTCCTACTTGGTAATTCAAAACAGCAGTGAGCATTCAAAGAACATAAGACCATCCATTGCTGATGTACTTCCTAGAACTTTTTACTCAGTGGGGAGGAATCTAATCTAGGACTTCTACATTAGTTACAACTGTAATGATAAAAATGCCAGAAACTTCTTTAGCTTAATATTCTCTACCTTATACCTCTGTTTCTCTGTCCATACAAAGAAGACTGAAACATCGTACTTAGCCTAAGTCCCTTGGCATTATATAAGGCAAGGTACAAACAATCTTCTCTATAAGCCTGAGGATAAAGTTGAATATTATAGCTGATATAATTTGTACCTGTAATTTTTTTCTAGGGTTGCTACATTAAAGTACAACTGTGGTTTCATTCCAATTTCCTGTATATTGGAATCATCACCATCTGTGTATGTGTGATTCAGGTAAGAGCTTAGCCATAAGACTCTTGTGAGGATTAAATGAGTTAAGCCATGTAAAATTTAGATACACGTGTGATACATAATGTGCTCAATACATTAGCTATTTTTATTAGTATATGCGCTCCCCCAGTCAAGTAGAAAATGATGTTATTACCAACTTCATTCATGGCATAAAGAAAATAAGCCACGACATCTATGTGGTCAGCATATTCCTTAGAGAATTATTGCTTCCCAGTTAAATTAAAAATCACCAACCAGAACCCCCACTCATCTTGTCTGGAAAACAGCCTGTGATGGATGAAAATTTCCACTTGAAAAACAGTAGTCTTATATGCTAACAGGGAGTTGATGAAGAAAATTGTATTCAATTTTTTTCCTTGTTTCTCAGTTTATTGTGGCAAATCAAAGGTGGATTGGGGGTAGTTGAGTTTTCTTTTTTATTATCTGATATTTCTACTATTTTCCCACCCAAGTGCTGTGTATCTCATGGATTAGTGAAAACTTAAATCAGGAAGCTCAGAGAGAAGACACTTCCCTCTTTTTGGAAAGCAAAGAGGCATAGGGCATGAGGAGAAATGACTCTGCACAAAGTGTCCAGTAAGCAGAAGTTAACAATACCAGTAGCAGGACATCTGTGACTTCTTAAGGAAAGAAAATAGATGTTCCAACACTTTATTGCCTTGCCATCATAACTCTTGCTACTTTCTCCACTTTCACTCTCAAGCTAAAGGAGAAAACTCCTGAGACAGAATTGGAAGGGATAGAGGGAAGCATGGTCTCAGAATTATGGGTACTTCTTCCTCCCTGGGGTTACTCTGAGGGCTTATGGGAGAGATGGCTCTACCTGTGAAGATCTCACATTTTCCTAACTCTTTTTCAGGTATTGGGGATGTCCTTTGCACTGACCCTGAACTGCCAGATTGATAAAACAAGCCAGGCCCTAGGGCTGTGACCTGAACCTGCCCTGTGCTGGAGAGACTTGTTTCATCTTTGGAAATTCAAAATCCTTGTAGTATGAAGCCCTAAATGGTCACTTCCTGGACTAGTACCTTTGTCCTCCTCTCATCTCATCCTTATTTTGGTTCCCATCTCATACCAGAGAACAGGGTATTGGCCAGGCTCTTCCCATCTCAGGCCATAAAATGATCATATGCCCAGTTGTGGCAGCAGCCATGCCCCTCATGATGGTGGCACTAATACCTGAGGATTTTCCAGACCTGAGAGCCCCAGAGAACCTGTGGCACTAATACCTCAAGATCAAAGAATGGGTTCAGAATTTGAATTTTGGTATCTTCCTATTGTCAGGTCAGTCTCAAGCTTCTAAATCATGCCTAATTCACTTTCCAAAGTCCAACAAGAGACAAACTGAAGAATGTTCTTGGGCCAGATAATTGTCACAACCTTCTATTTTCTTTTGACTGGTGACCTTGGTTAGAGGAATAACAATATACTCTTACCCTAAAAGGTGAGATTTATTTTAGTTTCCTTATTAAAGGGTCCTGCTGATTTATTCTAAGTCTTTCCAGAAGAAACTATCAAGTGATTTATTCAACTGGTCTCTTAGCCTGTGATTTACCTTGCCCTGGAGGACTGCAGAAGAATTCTGGTGTTATTTTTCTATTCCTTAACTCTTCAATAAATAAAATAGTTTACGGTCTCAATCCTAATATTCTCATTCTTATAGCTCAAACCCACCTTCCATGACTCAGCCTGATTGTCCAGCCATAAAAGAAGGCTCAGGTAGTACCAACAAGCCAGGTATATTAGTTATCTATTACCACAAAAAATTACCCTGAAACTTAGTGGACAGAAATAAAACACATTTGTTGTCTCATAGTTTTTGTAGGTCAGGAATCTTGAAGCAGCTGAGCTAGGTGACTGCTATCACGGTATTAGCTGGAGCGGTAGTTATCTCAAGGCTTGATTGGAAGAAGATTCACTTTCAAGTTTTCTCACATGGTTATTAGCAGACCCCAGAAGATCTTCTGTCAATCTTTCTCAAATGGCTGTTGGCCAGCCTCAAATCTTTGCCACATGGACCTTTCTACAGGGCTGCCTTATGACATAGCTGCTGGTTTCTCCCATAGTAAGACATCCAAGGCAGAGTATGAAAGAGCATCTAAACCAAGCCACAGTCCTTTTATTACCAAACTCCAAAGTGGCATCATATCACTTCTACTATAATCTATTCCTTAGATGTGAGCCAATAGTTCAGCCCACACTCAAAGGGAAGAGATGCCATAAAGGTATAAATACCAAGAGGTGCCTATCTGAGAGGTTGCATTCCAGACCATGTTTGTTGGGTAGAGAAAGAAGTTAAATTGAATTATCTATAAGTCCTGGATGTGGTGACTAAAGTTTGTAAAGAAAAAAAGCAGAACACACCTAGTACAGAGTCAACAAGCCAAATACAGAGAGCTCAGAGAAAGGATTGGAAGAATTGGTTTCTGCTTTTGAAATTTTATTCAAAATCTCCCAAAATCTTTCCTTTAAGGGAAATTGGTCACTGGAGTGGTAATCTATAGGGAAACGTACATCTTCTACACTTTCCTGAGGCAACGAAGGAGCAAAACTATCTCATATTCAATATGTACAAAGTTGAATGTATTATTGCATCCTCCAAACCTGCTTCTGTTCTTCGATCCCTTTATTGATGAGTGATACCACCACCCACTGAGTTGTTATAGCCAGAAACCTTGGATTTGTCCTTAACTAAGCTGTTCCTCACTCCCAACATTCATTCAGTCATTAAGTTTTAAGGATTCACCTGCAAAATAACTCTCAAATTCATCCATTCTCCTCATTTCATTTCTTGCTATATTACTTCAATAGCTTCAACAGCCATCCCCTGTCTTGTCTCCTACTATCCACCACTGGGCCCATCCAAACTGGTCTCCATGCAGTAGGGAGAATAATATTACAAAAGCATAAATATGATTAGGACACTTTCCTCCTTAAAATCCTTCAATGACTCTATATTGTTCTTAGGATAAAGTCCAAATTCCTTATCATGTCTACCAGGCCCTCCATGAAATGTCCTACTCTCAGCTCTCTAGCCTCATCTCTTTCCCTTCTCACCCTTGCCTTCTATCCTTTAGCTATATTAAAGTGTTTTCAGTTGCTTAGGCTTTACCTATAATATTCAGCTTTCTCGCTCATGCACCAATCTCCCGTCTCTGAATAATTTCTACCTCCTTCATTCTCTAGGGAATATTTCCCTAATCACACAAAGTTTAGTATTTATTGAGGTATTTCCAACTATGATGCCCAATGCTAAGAGCTTTAAATATGTTATGCTATTTAAATCTTGACAAAATGTCCCTTGTGTGCCTCCATACCATAGTCATAGAACTGTCACAGAACAGTTTTATTTTAATTTCCCATTTATTTGTCTTTATTAACTATTGGCCTGATCACATTAAAAAGGAAATAGGGAAAAGCTGCAATAGCTACAAATATAGTAAAAATAGCACCATAACCACAGACACAATTAAGGTTTTTTTTCCTATTTTGATCATTCCATTCTATATATATGATCAGTAATCCACAGTATCATCACATAGTTGCATATTCATCATCATGACCATTTGTTGGAACATTTGCATCTATTCAGAAAAAGAAATAAAACAAAAACAGAAAAAGAATTTATACATACCATACCCCTTACCCCTCCCTTTCATTGATCACTAGCATTTCAAAATAAACTTATTTTAACATTTGATCCCCCTATTATTTATTTTTATTCTATATGTTCTACTTGTCTGTTGACAAGGCAAATACAAGGAGCATCAGACACAAGGTTTTCACAATCACACAGTCCAATGTGAAAGCTATATCATTATACAATCATCATCAAGAAACATGGCTACTGGAATACAGCTCTACATTTTCAGGCAGTTCCCTCCAGCCTCTCCATTACATCTTGAATAACAAGGTGATATCTACTTAATGCATAAGAATAACCTCCAGGATAACCTCTCGACTCTGTGTGGAGTCTCTTAGCCATTAATACTTTGTCTCATTTCACTCTTTCCCCTTTTGGTCGAGAAGGTTTTCTCAATCCCTTGATGCTGAATCTCAGCCTACCCCAGGGTTTTTCTCAATCCAAGATGCTGATTCTCAGGTCATTCCAAGATCTCTGTCCCACGTTGCCAGGAAGGTCCACACCCCTGGGAGTCATGTCCCACGTAGACAGGGGGAGGGTGGTGAGTTTGCTTGCTGTGTTGGCTGGAGAGAGAGGCCACATCTGAGCAATAAAAGAGGTTCTTGTAGGTGACTCTTAGGCCTAATATTAAGTAGGCTTGACCTATGTTTTGTAGGTTTAAGTTTCATATGAACAAACCCCAAGACTGGGGGCTCAGCCTATAGCTTTGGTTGTCCACACTGCTTGTGAGAATATCAAGAATTCAACTTGGGGAAGTTGAATTTCTCCCCATTCTCACCATTCCCCAAAGGGGACTTTGCAAATACTTTTTTATTCACTGTTCAACTCACTCTGGGATTTATCAGGGCATCACTCTGGACAAACCAACAAAATCTCATGTCCTACTCAAGGTTCCATATGGCACCATAACCACAGACACAATTAAGGTTTTAAAGTTCATTAGAGAATATGATAAATAAGATTAGAACAATATAGATGCTTCAGAAAGTTTTCTAAAAAAATAGAAATCATGCAATTAACTAAAAAAGATAAAGAGGACTTCTCATCCTGTTAAGATATCAGACAATATTCCTAACCCAAACTTCCCACTATACACAACTAAAATGTGGGATAAAATTTTTTAAACATTTTTTAAAGCAATTTTGTGCTGAAAAAAAAGAGAAATACTTAAGCCAAGGATTGAGAGATGGTTGGACCCAGAGAAGTAACAGGAGTTTGAAGACATTCACCTAACCAGAAGAATTTAGACTTCAGTTTCCATGGTCTAATTGGACATGAAGTACAGGAGACAAAGTCTAAGGCCCAGCTGAAGTAGGGATTCTAAGCAAAGATCTTCCCATTTAAAAATTGCCATTGGCTTTCTCCAAGGATTGCATGAAAATCTATCTGAAACTTGGCAATTTAGCAGAGATTGGCAACATCCCTGAGAGGCTATATATATATAGCCTGGGTATCATGCAGACTTTAAGACCATAAAAATATGATCGACATTTTAGAAAAATGATTAAGTGCATTTAACAGCAGATTTGATACAACTGGAGACAGATTAATGAATTGAAAATTTTTAATTGAGGAAATTAATCATAAGGTAGCAAATAGAAAGAAAGGAAAATATGAAAGTGAGGTTAAAAAATGATGACAGTCTAAGAAAGTCTAACGTAAGTATAAGTGGAGTTTCAGAAATAGGAGATACAAAGCATAATAAATGCTGCATTTGAAATCATAATGGTTGAGAATATTCCAGAAATGATGAGAGGCACAACCCACAAATATGAAACCCAAAGAATTACCTTAATTGGGGAGAGATAAAAACACACCTGGATGCATCGTGGTCAACCTAGAAAAAAATAAACAAAACAATTTAAAAGCAACTTAAGAAGCTATAGTTCTAGTAATGGGCAACCAGGAGTGGAATATGAGAGCACCAAAGTTTCCCACATCTGGAAGGCATAAGCCAATATCACAAACACCTGTGTTTTGATACTTTCACAAAATCTACCAATTATGGGACAGGGGACCTTGGGAGACATTCATTTTAATTCACCCTCAGAGTTAGAACAAACCAGAAATTTACCCATTGCATTGACTCCAAACTCAGAACTCTTGAGCAGAATGACTTTCTGCGGCTCTAAACCAAGTGGGAGAGGAAAAGAAGAATAGAAAAATCAAAAGGAAAACCACATGATTGTGACCACAACCAAGTCTTTCTTGGCTTTACACTAGGTAAAGAAAGACTGACAACTCTCAGAACTTAAAATCAGTTTGAAGTATCCCAATTAAACATTATCCCAAAGGCTTGGCAAATAAAAATAAACCTGTCTGGAGGAGGAAAATTCCATCTTATGTTTCAGGAAATGCCTACAAATAACTTTTCAAGGTCAATGACCTGCAAGCAGTCAAAGTTTAGAAGTCATTAAAAAAAAAAAACACACATGAATAAGAATCAACATGAACCAAAGTTAGCAAAGACAGACTTACACAGAATTTAGATATTGGACTTTTCAGACACATGTTTAAATCAACTATGCTTGCTGTTTTATAATGGTAAATCACAAACTTTTAAATTTCTGCAAGGAATAGGAAGCCATAACCAAATCAATGATATAAAACAGAATCAAATAACTTCTAGAAGTGAAAAAGGGAATGTCTGAAATTAAAAACTCAATATATGGTCTAAATGGAGAATGTTAGCAAAAATGGAGGAGTAGGGACCTATGGGATATCATCTCTCCCCAGAAACAGAAAAAACTGTCAAAAAAGAGTTCAGAATCAATATTTACTGAGGAGTAGAAAATAGACAAAGATTTACATCAATCAAGGAAACACTTAATGATGGGAAATATCACTGAAACAATGTGGAAAAGCTTTGTGGCACTTTAACAGCCTTGTCACACTCTCCTCTGTGGTGCAGCAGTGGTCTCAAAGACAACAGCCCACATTCTCTGCATGGGTACCTGGTCCTAGAGGGAGCAGAGAAAGCTATATTCCCCAAGGAATTCTGCTTATCTGTTTTGAGCTGTCCTTGGAGTTTCAAAAAGAGCTTATGCAAGGGTCATGCCTTTTTTTAAGCTAACTTAGAATTCCTTCAAAGCAGGAAACCAGCAACATGGAATATGGCCCTTGAAAATATTGAAATCCAAGTGAACAATCTGATTCCATCAGGGGCAAAAGTTTAGGTGAAGCAAACAATAAACCCTCCAAGAGTTGTCCTTCCCAACTTTTGACAGTGAGAGTACTTGGGAAATAAGGATTTGAAAATCTCCCACATATGTAGGTAATCTGGAGAGTCATTCCTATGCCTAGACCTGAATGTATGCTTTGAAAACACTGGAGGAGACCATAAGCTTTTACCTCTCTGACTGGTCTTTAGACTCAGTACAGAAAGTGAATGTTAAACAGGACTGATTGTAAAAATTCACAAATGGATAGTACTATACTACCTAATAGTAGCACAACAATATAAGTACACCGAATGAAGTTGAATATGAGTATGGTTAAAAATGAACAGAGAGAAAGAAGTGCTAAAGAAAATGTGGAGAAAAGGATGTACCTATTTACTGTTGGTGGGGAACCTGAGAGATGCAGCCCCTCTGGAGGGCAGGGTGGTGGTTCTGCAGGAGGCTAGGGATTGAGTTGCCTATGATCTTGCAACCCCATTGCTAGGTATATACCTGGAGGATCTGAGAGTAGGAACATGAATGGACTATTTGCACACTGGTGATTATGGTGGCAGTGTTCATAATTCACAATAGATGGAGGTGCCTTAAGGGTACAATGAGTAAGCAATGGAAGAGGGAACTGTGGTGTTTACATACAACAGATTACTGAGTGGCTGAAAGAAGGAATGAAGTTGTGAGGCATGCAACTATGAGCATGAAACCTGAGAACAGGGTGTTGAATGAAATATTAGAAACAAAAAGACAAATATTATCATGCCTCACTCATATGGATTAGCTATAATATACAAACTCAGAGAATTGAAGTCAAGAACATGGGTTATCAGGTTGGGGCCTATTGTAAAGTTTCCTAGATTGTAAACTATACAACACATATATTTAGGAGTTGTAACTGATATTTCTAAATTCTAAGATACTGAGACATTTGTATATAATCTTGTTGTTCTCAGAAATTTCGTTTATTTATGTGACACCTGAGCCTCAGAGTTAGAGCACTGAAGCTATGAGAGTCAGCATTACTCCACTCAACAACTGTTGAAAAAGTAATCAGACTTCATCTAGAGATATGAATGAAGTTGATCTGGATAGGACTAAGGTAAATCAGAATACTGAAGTTGAAGAAATGTCCAAACCAAGGCATCATTGAAGCAATGCTTTCTTCCCAAAGATTGGCTACTGGTTCTCCTTGACTTCTCTGCCACATGGCAAGGCACACGGTGGCATCTGCTGCTCTCTCCCTTCTCTTCTGGGTTATGTTGATTTCATAACTGTGGCTATCTTTCTCTCTCTCTTTTGTATTCATTCTGTTTATAAAGGACTCCAATAATAAAATTAAGACCAATCCTGATGGCAGTGTGATGTTGACTCAGTGGCAGAATTCTTGCCTGCCATCCTGGAGACCTGGGTTCAGTTTCCAGTGTCTTTCTATGCAAAAAAAAAAGACCTATCCAGATTGAGTTGAGCTACTGTTAACTGAAGTTAACAGTACTTAAACAGCACTTAAGTTAAACTGAAGTAACCACATCAAAGGTCCTACTTACAATGGGTTCCAAAACAGGAATGGATTAAGTTTAAGAACCTGTTTATCTAGGATACATAGTATAGCCATTTCACTCATGAATATAAATTCAGATATCTTAAACAAAATTTTAGCAGAATTAACCTCGGAAAAAATTACTAAAACATTAAGATCAAGTTAAATTTATTTCAGGAATGAATTAAAAATCAATGTAGAGTGATGTCATCAGCATGGCAATGTCAGACTTCTCCTAAAAAACTTCCAGAGATTTAATGAACAAGAGGGCAAATCCCAATTGCTTAGAACTATAGAGAATGATAAAGACTTGAGAAGGACTCCACAAACACTGAATCAAACAAGAAAACCTCAGGTAGGAGAATTCTGTCTGAGATCTTGCTCAATTCCCCAATCCCCTCCCCCTCACTTGGTTCCAAGCAGCTTGCAAGCCACATAAAAGTAACATTGCCTGGATCCCATCCATCATGGACAGAGACTGCAGAGCAACTCAAAGCAGCAAGTTAGGAATCCAAGCATATCCAAGCACAAGCACTTAAGTCTGCAAAGACGGAGGGTAGAAAACAACCCACTGAGGAGTGCCACATCCAGAAGGGTCCCCAGGGGGTAAAAAAGAGGCACTATGATAAAAAGGCTGGTGAGAACTGTTGTGCCCTTATTCAATTCAGTTTCAATCAGCTGGACACCTAAAGGAAAAATTGACTTTTCTGAAGTGACCCACCTTTCTGGATTGACCCCATCTTGTCTCCACAGAGCACAACACCCTAATGGGGAAGAAACTAGGGGCATAAAACCTCACAGGAAAAAAGGGGGGCAAAGCTGAACTGCTATAAGATAGATCAGTTCCAGAAATGAAAGGTAAAAGGAAAACACCTTACTGAGTGTGGGAGAGAAATTAAGCAAATCATAGGAGCTGGGGAGAAAAATCTGCATGAAAACAAACAGAACAGATCAAGATTCCTGGAGAATGAAGAGAGGAAAGGATGCTGTCTCCTGGATGTGAAATCATTGCACAAAAAGCGCAGTCTTAAAAACTGAACCACATATTTAGAGCAAGAGTCAGAGAAAGAAAAGCTGAGAAAATCTGAACAGTGAACAAGGGCTATTCTAAATATCTAGAATAAGATAGACTAAACATCAAAGAAGACCTTAAAGCAAAGCTAGTCAAAAATAAAACCTTAGACAAAAGGGAGAAGTGGACCTTCAGATTTAACTCATTAAAATAATCAGATGCTTAGACATCAGGAAGAAATTACTAGCCCTACAAAGAAACAGGAAGATAAGACTCTGTCAAGGGCACAATTAAAACTTCAGAGGCAGATCAGAAGTTGGAACTAGTCAAAGTTGTTCAAACAAATCTCTTGAGTCTATTTACAGAGATGAAGGAAACCATGTAAAAAAGATAAAGGAGGGTAGGCCATGGTGTCTCAGCAGGCAGAGTTCTTGCCTGCCATGCCAGAGACCTAGGTTTGATTCCCAGTGCCTGCCTATGCAAAGAAAAAAGAGATAAAGGATATTAAGAAGACAATGTGTGAGCTTAGAATCATTATATTGATATCTCTGTTGGTCTCCAATGTCTTGGAACAACTAGAAGAAAAAATGAAATATTATGGAACTATAACTTTAAACTCTGTTCTATAACTACTTGTTAAAATGTATCTGGAAATTTATTGCTTTTTTTTGTCTATACATTTCACAGTTAAAAAAAGAAGTTAAAAAAATGGCATACACAGATTCTACCTGATCAATACAAGAATAACTAGAAAGTATAAGTAACATAGATATTATTGGGATTAAATCTCTATAACAGTAGATATTAAACATTCATTACAGGTATATAACATCAGACTTGAACAGGCAGAAGAAAGATTCAGCAAATTAAAATATAGGAAAATCAAAATCATAGAGTCAGAAGAATGGATAAAGAAAAGAGTAGAAAAAATTAAGCATTATCTCAGATAGAACATCTATAAGGAAAAAGAAAACTTGAATAACATTATAAATGAACAAGACCTAAGAGACATGTTCAGAGCATTGCACCCCAAAACAGCAGGATATGCATTCTTCTCAAGTGCACATGGATCATTCTCCAGGATAGACCACGTGTTGGTTCACAGAACAAATCTCAGTAAATTTGGGGAAATTGAGAAAGCATTGTCACTGATCATAATGAAATGAAGCTGGAAATCAATAACAGGTAGAGAAGCAGAGAACCCAAAAATACAAGGAAGTTAAATAACACTCTCTGAAACAATCAGTGCATCCAAGAAGAATTGCAAGGGAAATAAAAAAAATCTTGAAAACAAGAACACAACATATCAAAACTTATCAGATGGAGAGATGGCAATTCTATGAGGGAAATTTATAGCACTATGGCTTATATTAAAAAGAAGAAAGAGCTAAAATCAAAGACCTAGCTGCACACCTGGAGGAACTAGAAAAAGAACAACAAACTATCCCAAAAGAAGCAGAAGAAAAGAAATAATAAATATTAGAAATAAGTGAAATTGTGAATAAAAAACAATAGAATTAACAAAACCAAATTTTGCTCTTTGAAAAGTTCAATAAAATTAACAAACACTTAGATAGACTGACATATAAAAAAAGAGAGAAGATGCAAATAAATAGAATTAGGAAGGAGAGGGGAACATTACTATTGACCCCACAGGAATAAAAAGGATCATAAGAAGATACTAAGAACAACTGTATGCTAACAAATTAGACACCCTAGATGAAATGGACAAATCCCTAGAATCACTAACCACCTACACTGACTGTGGTAGTTAGAGTCAGCTGTCAACTTGGCCAGGTGAAGGCACCTACTTTTGTTGCTGCGGACATGAGCCAATGGTACGTGAATTTCATCTGTTGCTAATTACATCTGCAGTCGGCTAGGAGGTGTGCCCATGCAATGAATGATGTTTGACTTAATTGGCTGGTGCTTAAATGAGAGAGCTCAACATAGCACAGCCCAGGCAGCTCAGCATACCTCATCTCAGCACTCGCAGCTCAGCCCAGGCCTTTGGAGGTGCAGAAAGAAGTCACTCTGGGGAAAGTTGTTGGAACTAAGAGGCCTAGAGAGAAGGCCAGTAGAGACCATCCTGTGCCTTCCCACATAAGAAACAACCTAAGTGGAAAGCTAGCTGCCTTTCCTCTGAAGAACTAACAAAATAAATCCCCTTTTATTAAAAGCCAATCCATCTCTGGTGTGTTGCATTCTGGCAGCTAGCAAACTAGAACACTGACCCTAAAAGAAATAGAATTAAAAATAAAGATAAGAGTTCAGCAGGCAATTAAAGGCAAAGAAATTGAATAACTAATCAAAAACCTCCCCCAAATTAAAAGCTTAGGACCACATGGCTTCACAGGTGAATTCTATCAATCATTCCAAGAGGAATTTATACCAATCCTGCTCAAACTCTACCAAAAAAGTGAAGAGGAGGGAAGACTACCTAAGTCATTCTGTGAGGGCAGCATCACCCTAATACCAAAGCTAGATAAAGATCCCACAAGAAAAGAAACCACAGACCAATTTCTCTTCTGATAAAGGTGCAAAAATCCTCAAAATATATTTTCAAATGAAATCCAATTTCTCATTAAAAGAATTATACACCATTTTCAAGTGGGTTTTATATCAGATATGCAAAGGTGGTTCTACACAAGAAAATCAATTAATGTAATACATCACATAAACCAAACAAAATGACAAAACCACATGATCATCTCAATTTAGGCAGAAAAAAACATTTATCAAAAATACAGCACACTTTCATGATAAAGAAAATTAAAACACTAGAAGGAAATTTCCTCAACAGGAGAAAGGGCATTGTATTAGTTTGGAAGCTACCAGAATGAAGTTTACCAGAACTGGAATGACTTTTACAAAGGAGAATCTAATAAGTTACAAGTTTATAGTTCTAAACCTATGGGGAAAAAGGCACCAACAAGAGATTACCTTCACTCAAGAGAGGCCAATTGCTTTCAGCCTCTGTTCCTTGGGCATTCTTCACTTTATTACTCCAGGGCTGGCTTTCATCTCTTGGCTTCCCTTGGCTCTCTCCAGGTTCTGCTTTCTTAACAGCTCGTGGAAATGCCACAACTCCATCTAATCAAAAGGTCATACCCACAAGTGGGTGCACTACATATTCATGGAGATAATCTAATCAAAAGTTCCTGCCCTAAAATATTGAATTAGGATTAAAACAAATGGCTGCTCCCACAAGATAGGGTCATGATTAAACGTGGCTTTTCTAGGATACATAATATTTTCAACCTGGCACAGTCATATATGAAAAACCCACAGCTAACTTCATACTTAATTGCAAAAGGCCAAAAGCTTTCCCTCTAATATTAGGAACCAGACAAATATGCCCACTTTCACCACTGAAATCCAACATTGTATTGGAATTTCTTGCCAGAGAAATTAGGAAAGAAAGAAAAATAAAAGCATTCAAATTGGAAAGGAAGAAATAAAACTTTACTATTTGCAGACGATATGACCTTTTTTGTAGAATGTCCCCCAAAATACAACAAAGGTACTAAAGCTAATAAATGAATTCAAGAAAATGGTGAAAAATCAATACACAGAAACAGTCATGTTTCTGAATATGAGTAATGAGCAAGGTGTGGGGGAAATCAAGGAAAAATGCATTTAAAGTAGCTACTAAAATAGTCACATATGTAGGAATAAATCTAAGGATGCAAAGGAGTTGTACAAATAAACTACAAAAAATGGCTAGAATAAATCAAAGGAGACCTAAATAAATGAAAGGACACTCCATATTCATGGTTTAGAAGACCAAATAGCATGAAGATGTCAGTTCTACCCAAATTGATTTACCAATTCAATGCAATTCCAATAAAAATTCCAACAGCCTACTTTGCAGAAATGGAAGAGCCATTATCAAATTCATTTGGGAGGACAAGGGCTCCCAAATAGCCAAGAACATCTTCAGATAGAAGAACAAAGTTGGAAGACACACTTCTGACTTTAAAGGATATTAGAAAGATACGGTGGTCAAAACATCTGGGTACTGGCAGAAGATAGATATACTGACCAATGCAATAGAATTGAGAGTTCAGACATAGATCCTCAGATCTGTGGTCAACTGATTTTTTACAAGACTGCCAAATCCACTCAATTGGGAAAGAACAGTCTTTAACAATTGGTATCCACATGCAAAACAATGAAAGAGGATACCTATAGCACACAATATACGAAGTTTAACTCAAAATGGGTCAAATGCCTAAATATAAGAGCCAGAACTATCAAACTCATAGGAGAAAATATAGGGAAGTATCTTCAGGATCTTGCATTAGCAATGGTTTCTTGGACTTTACACGCAAAGCACAAGCATTGAAAGAGAAATAGATGGACCTCCTCAAAATTAAAAACTTCTGTGCATTAAAGGAGTTTGTCACAAAAGTAAAAAGACAATTTATAGAATGGGAAATGTATTTGGAAACCACACATCAGATAAGGGTTTTAGCCAGAATATATAAAGAAATCCTACAACTCAGCAATAAAAAGACAAACAACCCAGTTTAAAAATGGGTAAAGTACTTAAATAGATATTTCTCCGAAGAGGATATACAAATAGTTAAAAAAAAAAAAAACATGAAAAAATGTTCAACATCACTAGCTATTAGGGAAATGCAAATCAAAACCACAGTGAGCCTCCCAAGCACTACCTCCCCCTCCCTGTTCCCTGCAGGCTGTTACCAGTGCTCAAAGGTTAGGGGCACTGTTCTAGTTTGCTAGCTGCCAGAATACAATATACCAGAAAAGGAATGACTTTTAAAAGGGGGGAATTTAATGAGTTGCTTGTTTACAGTTCTAAAACCAAGAAAATGTCCCAATTAAAGCAAGTCTGTAGAAATGTCCAATCTAAGGCATCCAGGGAAAGATACCTTGGTTCAAGAAGGTTGATGAAGTTCAGGATTTCTCTCTCAGGTGAGAAGGCACATGGTGAACACAGTCAGAGTTTCTCTCTCAACTAGAAAGGCACATGGTGAATACAATCAGGGTTCCTCTCTCATCTGGAGGGGCACATGGCGAACACAGCATCATCTGCTAGCTTCTCCTGGCTTCCTGTTTACTGAAGCTCCCTGGGAGACATTTTCCTTCTTCATCTCCAAAGGTCACTGGCTGGTGAACTCTGCTTCTCATGGTTATGTCGTTCTGCTCTGCTCTCTCTGAATCTCCCATTCTCCAAAACATTTCCTCTTTTATAGGACTCCAATAAACCAATCAAAACCCACCCAAATGGGTGGAGACGTATTGTCACCTAATCCAGCTTAACAACCATTCTTGACTAAATCACATCATCCAGGGAGATGATCTGATTATAGTTTCAAACATACTATTCTACCTTTACGAAATGGGATTTTGATTAAAACATGGCTTTTCTAGGGGGCATACATCCTTTTAAACCAGCACAGGCATTAACCTCCATACATAAGCTACCTTCACCCATAGTGTTGCACAGCCTCACTCCACCCTCTCTGAGCTCAGCGCATCTGTTTATGGCACTCCCAGACCCACTCATGCTCATGGGCATGTCATTCAGCTCTGAGAACTGCACCTTACAGCTGTCCTAGAACCGTGCATTCACACAGCCCTCAGTCTCACTTCCCAGCTCTGAGAAAGTGCCAACCAGCACACCTGGGTCACATCTGCCCCCAATCTATGAAGGCTTAATGCTGACCTGCTGCCACAGCTCTACATATGCACACAAAGGGCCCCATGCCTTAGACCAGTGCACATCAGTGTTACATCCCCCAGACCATTGCCTCCCCACAGCTACATCCACCCTGGCCACTGGGCACCCACGTTCACAAGCAGCAGCGTAACATCCCCAAACTCTGCCCATACCTGCCCTGAAACAAATCACTGTACTTAGTGCTCCACCCCATACCCTGCTCCCTTCCTTACAACCATCCCACAAATGCAAGGTCTTAGACCACTGAAATAAATCAACTCCCAAAGTAAATCAATCAAGATATCTACATGCAATGAAGACAGCAGAAGATCACAAGCATATCACGATGCAGACAGATATAGCCATGCCTAATGACCAAATTAAAACACCTGAGGAGACACAGACATTGGAACAACTAATCAGTGTCCATACAACTCTTCTTAATAAAATAAGTGAGAAAGAAAATAACATAAAGGACATCAAGAAGACAGTAGAAGAGCATTAAAAGGAATTTGAAAGAATAAATATAAAAATAGCAGAAACCGCAGAGATTAAAGACTCAGTTGACCAAATAAAAAACATACTAGTGGTACACAACACCAGATTTGAAGAGACAGTAGAAAGAATAAGTGATATAGAGGATAGGATAATTGACTTTGAAGCCTTAAAACAGCAAATGGCATAAAAGATGGAAAAAAATGAATGTGAACTCAGGGAAATGATAGACAAAACAAAGTGCACAAATATAAGAATCACTGGTGTCCAGAAAGAGAAGAGAGGAATAAAGGGCTAGGAAGAGCATTTGAGGATATAACGGGGGAAAACTTCCTAAACCTCACAAAGGACATAAATAGGACAAGTCAAAAGAAACCCAAACAGCTCCAAACAGAATAAATTCAAATAGGCCTCCCTTAAAGCACATACTAAACAGTCTGGAAATGTTGAAGAGAAGCAGAAAATCCTGAAAATGGAAAGAGTAAAGCAATCTACTACATACAAGGGAAATGAAATAAAACTGAGTTTAGACTACTCAACTAGCACCCTGCAGGTGAGAAGGCAGTGGTATGATACATTCAAGACCTTGAAAGAGAAAGACTTCCAGTCAAGAATTCTGTACCCAACCAAATTGTCCTTTAAAATTGAGGGAGAGATTGAAGATTTCACGAACAAAGAAGTCCTGAAAGAATTTGTCAACAAGAGACAGGCCCTATAAGAAATACTAAAAGGAGTTCTGCTGGCTGGAAAAAAAAAAGATAAGAGAGGGAGGTTTAGAGGAAGGCACAGAATTGAAGAGTACCACTAAGGGTAATTTAAAGAATGCAAAGAGACAGAGGGTGTATTAGTTAGGGTTCTCTAGAGAAACAGAATCAACAGGGAACACTTGCAAATATAAAATTTATGAAAGTGTCTCACGTGACCATAGGAACGCAAAGTCCAAAATCCAAAGGGCAGGCTGCGAATCTGATGGATGGCCTGGATGAACTCCACAGGAGAGGCTCACCAGCCAAAGCAGGAATGGGGCCTGTCTCCTCTGAGTCCTCCTTACAAGGCTTCCCATGATTGCATTTAGCATCACTAATTGCAGAAGACACTACCCTTTGGCTGATTACAAGTGGAATCAGCTGTGGATGTAGCTGACATGATCATGACCTAATCCTATGAAATGTCCTCATTGCAACAGACAGGCCAGCGCTTGCCCAATCAGATAAACAGGTACCACAACTTGGCCAAGTTGACACCTGTCCCTAACCATGACAGAGGGAAAAGAATATACAGATCTGACAAATAAAATAAAAAAGGTAAGATGGTGGAATCAAGAAATGCCTTTTCAGTAATAACTTTGAATGTTAATGGACTAAACTTACCAATTAAAAGAAACAGATTGGCAGAATGGATTAAGAAACATAACCCAGCTGTATGCTGCTTACAAGAAGCTCATCTTAGACACAAGGATACAAATAGTTTGAAAGTGAAAGGATGGAAAAAGATCTTCCACGCAAGTTGTGACCAAAAGAAGGCAGGAGTAGCTATTCTTATATCAGACAAAATAGACTTTAAATGTAAAGACATCATAGGAGACAAAGAAGGACACTATATACTAATTAAAGGGTCAATTTATCAAAAAGATATAACAATCATAAATGTTTATGCTCCCAATCAAGGAGCTTCAAAGTGCATGACACAAACATTGGCAAAACTGAAGGGAGCATTAGATGTTTCAACAATAATTGTAGGAGACTTCAATACACCACTCTCCTCTATAGATAAAATAACCAGACAGAAGATCAACAAGGAAATAGAGAAGTTAAATAACTTGATAAATGAATTAGATCTAACAGACATATATAGTTCATTGCACCACAAACACAAGGATATACATTCTTCTCTAATGCTCATGAACATTCCCCAGGATATAACATATGCTGGGGCACAAAACAGGTCTTTATAAATTTAAAAATATTTAAATTATTCACAGCACTTTCTCTGATTACAATGGGTTGAAGCTGGATCTCAATAACCACCAAAGAATGAAAACATTCGCAAATATACGGAGATTAAATAACACACTCCTAAACAACCAGAGGGTCAAAGAAGAAATTGCTAGAGAAATCAGCAGCTATCTGGAGATAAATGAAAATGAGAATACAATTTATCAGAATGGATATGCAGCAGAGGCTGTGCTAAGAGGGAAATTTATTGCCTTAAATGCCTATATTAAAACACAAGAAAGAGCAAAATTCAAGATTTAACAGCAAACCTGGGGGACGTGAGAAAGAACAGCAAACTAACCCCAAAGCAAATAGGAGAAGAGAAATAACAAAGATTAAAGCAGAGATAAATGAGTAGGAGAACAAAAGAATGATAGAAAGAATCAACAAAACCAAAAGTTGGTTCTTTAAGAAAATCAATAAAATTGATGGGCCAATAGAGAGAGAGGATGCAAATAAACAAAATCAGAAATTGGAAAGGGTGCATTACCACAGACCCTGAAGAAATAAAAGAAATCATAAGAGGATACTATATACAACTATATGCCAACAAACTAGACAACTAAGATGAAATGGGGAAATTCCTAGAGACATACAAACAAGCTATACTGACTCAGGAAGAAATAGAAGATCTCAACACACCAATCACAAGTTGAGATTCAATCCTGTCATCAAAAATCTTCCTACAAAGAAAAGCCCAGGGCCAGATGGCTTCACAGGGAAATTTTATCAAACATTCCAGAAAGAACTAACATCAATCCTGCTCAAACTTTTCCAAAAAGTTTAGGAAAGAGGAACTCTACCTAATTCATTTATGAAGCTAATATCTTTTCAATACCAAAGCCGAATAAAGATGCCATAAGAAAGGAAAAGTACAGGCCAATCTCCCTAATGAATATAGATGCAAAAATTCTCAATAAAATATTAGCAAATCAAATCCAACAACCCATTAGAAGAATTGTACACCATGACCAGTAGGGCTTATACCAGGAATGCAAGAATGGTTCAACATTAGAAAATCAATTAATGTAATACAGCACATTAACAAATCAGATGAGAAAAATCACATGATCATCTCCGTTGATGCTGAAAAAGCATTTGACAAAATTCAGCATCCTTTTCTAACAAAAACACTCCAAAAGATAGGAATCAAAGGTAACTACCTCAATATGATAAAGGGAATATATGAAAAACTAATAGCCAGCATCAAACTCAGTGGAGAGAGAGTGAAAACCTTCCCCCTAAGATCAGGATCTGATCTTATGACAAGGATGCCCACAACAACATACATTGAAGATTTGGAAAAGCTAACTACCAAATTACCACTGTAATTCAACATTGTGCTAGAAATTCTAGCTAGAGAAATTAGGCAGGACAAAGAAATAAAAGGTATCCAAATTGGAAAGGAAGAAATAAAACTCATTATTTGCAGATGATATGATACTATACTTGGAAGATCCTGAGAAATCTACAGCAAAGTTACTTGAGCTAATAAATAAGTTCAGCAAGGTGGCAGAGTATAAAATTAATATGCAAACATCAGTAACATTTCTATACACAAGCAATGAGCTAGCTGAGGAGTCAGTTAAGGGAAAAAGTTCCATTCAAAATAGCAACTAAAATAATCAAATACTTAGGAATAAACTTAACTGGGGATGTAAAGGACTTGTACACAGAAAACTATATAACATTGCTAAAAGAAATCAAAGGATATTTAAATAGGTGGAAAAACATTCCCTGCTCATGAATAGAAAGGCTAAATATAGTTAAGATGTCAATTCTCTCCAAATTGATCTAGAGATTCAACACAGTACCAATCAAAATTCCAACAACATACATTGAGGATTTGGAAAAGCTAACTACCAAATTCATCTGGAAGGGAAAGAGACCCTGAATAGCTAAAAGCATCCTAAAAAAGAAGAACAAAGTGGGAGAATCAACACTGCCTGACTTTGAAACCTATTATAAAGCCACAGTGTCAAAACAGCATGATACTTGCACAAAGACAGAAGCATTGACCAACGAAATTGAATTGAGAGTGCAGAAATAAACCATCAAATTTATGGTCAACTGATTTTTCACAAGGCCCCCAAATCCTCTGAACTTGGACAAAATATTCTTTTCAATAATTGAGCATGGAAGAACTGGATATCAATAGCCAAGTTAGTGAAAGAGGACCCCTATCTTACCCCCTACACAAACTCAAAGTGGATCAAACGCCTAAATATAAGAACTAGCACCATAAAGCTTCTAGAAGAAAATGTAGGGAAACATCTTCAAAACCTAGTAATAGGAGGTAGCTTCCTAAACTTCACAGCCAAAGAACAAGCAACAAAAGAAAAAAAACAGATAAATGAGAACTCCTTAAAATCAAATGCTTCTTCACCTCAAATGACTTTGTCAGAAAGGGGAAGAGGTGACCAACTCAATGGGTGAAAATATTTGGAAGTCACCTATCAGACAAAAGTTTGATTTCCTGTATACAGAAAGATATCATACAACTCAACAACAAAAGAATACTCAAATTATAAAACAGGCTAAAGATATGAAAAGACATTTTTCTGAAAAGCAAATACAGATGGCTTAAAATCACATGGAGAGATGCTCATTTACTCTGGGTATAAGGGAAATGCAGATCAAGACTACAACGAGATACCACCTCACACCTATAAGAATGCTATTAAACAATCAGGAATCTATAAGTGTTGGAGAAGATGCAGAGAATCTGGGACACTTATGCACTGCTGTTAGGAATGTACACTTGGGCCACCATTATGGAAGACTGTTTGCGGTTCCTTAGGAAACTAAATATCAAGCTGCCCTATGACCCAGGAATAGCGTCACTTGGTATATACCCAGAAGAGTTGAAAGCAATGGCACAAATAGACATTTGCTCACCAATGTTCATGGAAGCATTATTCACAATCGCCAAAAGCCGGAAACAAATCAAATGTCCATCAACAGATGGCTGGATCCACAAAGTGTGGTATACACATACAATGGAATATTATGCAACATTAAGACAAAATGACATCCTGAAGCACATTACAAGATGGGTGAGCCTTGAGGACATAATCCTGAGTGAAATTAGCCAGGCATAAAGGGATAGATACTGTATGATTCCACCTTTATGACCAGCATAATGGTATAATCAGAGATTTATAATGCAGAATACAGAGCACTTAGAGATACATAAAAGCTGAATATGGGTGAACCATTCACTGATGAGGTTGAACTCCAAGGTAAGGGAACAGATAGGAGCAAAGGTGATTCTCTTGTGGGTCTAGAAGTAATATTACCATATTGAAGATGGCCAAGATTGAAAGGGGTTGTATAGACCCACATGTCCCACTGACTCACACTTGAAATATGAATGAGTTCTTGTAGGTATTACTTCAAAGATATGATTCTTGTATAAGGAGGGTTTAAGTCCAGGGTACAGGGGGACAACTGCTATTGTATGCTATGAGCCATATTTAAAAGGAAACCATCAGCACTACCACAGCAACAGCAAAGGTAAACAGTGGTGTGAGGGACAAGAGTTAAGAGGAGGTTTAGATTTCTTATTTGGTGAGGGTGTGTTTATAGGATTTCTGTCTCTTGGGAATAATGAAATTATCTAAAATTGAGAATACTGATGGACTGTGGACTTTGAGCCCTCTATGTGATGCCCAATGAATGTATGTGGCTGAAGGATGCACTGACAGAGAAATAGGATGACGAACGATGATGTATACTTATGAGTGAAGACTGTGCTGTTACAGAAAGAAACAATGTCGTGAGCAATGCAATGATATGAATGAACATGTGGAACATTTGGTGAGACAATATAAGCCAGAAACAAAAAACAATGGTATGGTCACCTTTGGAAAATGCTTATAAAAAAACAGGGGCCTAGGTTGTAAGCTTTTAGAGCAGACACATTAAGTCCAGAGTGGTGATCATTATTTCTGGATTTTGAAAGTCTATTATATATATATATAATATATATATAACCTGATATATAGAGATAAGAATGAAGCTGAACAGGTTGGGATTAAAGTAATTCAAATATAGGAGTAAGGAAGACAGTGTCTATATTCTAGAACCACACATACTCTTTGAGACCAATCGAAGAAAGTTTTATTTGATCTGGAACTGAAATTTCCTGCAGTGTATAATCTGATTCAACTTGTCTGTATAGCTCATTTGAACAACTGAAACACAGGAAGCACAGAACGAGAAAGAGGCCCTTTAATCCTGTATAGATTATTATAATGCCTGTAAACACCCTAGAGTATATTAAACAGATAATCAAAAAGTACTGGCAAAGTCCCCTGAGGGAGGGGAGAAAGATTATGAAACTATTAAACCTTACCAACATGGAATCCCCCCTGATACTGTGTCAAACTTTAGGGACACCCAAATAAATAGGTCATGCCCTCAGTCATGAGGTGTTCTCTAGAGAACCTTATGTAGGTAGCATAGAAGCTCAGACTACTTATAGGTATGCCTAAGAGTTACTTCTGGAGGACCTCTGCTGTTGCTTAGATGTGGCCTCAGACTCTCTAAGCCCAACTCCGCAAGTGAATTCATTGCCCTTGCCCCTACATGGGGCATGACATCCAGGGGTGGAAGTCTCCCTGGCAATGGGGGAGAGGACTCCCAGGGATGAATCCATACAGGGCCTGGTGGGACCAACAATTACATCCTGACCAAATCGGGAAAAAAGTGTAATTAATAAATTATCAGTGGCAGAGAGAGTTCAAATACAGCCAAGAGGCTACTCTGGAGATTACTCTTACACAAGCTTCAGGTAGATCTTATTACCTATCATAACCTGCCAACCCCAAACCACAACCATTCCAGCCAATCCAAAGAACACTTAGGGCAAGGGTTCCAGGCACTAAGGTAACTTGCCAAACACCTACAACATCTAGATGGGTCTCTGGTTCAGATAAGTCCTGAAACCTAGCCCAACCTTTCCAGAACATCAAATAGTTACATCTCCCAACCAAATATTAGTGACAGACTCTTCCAATATCAAAAATTTAGAATTGCCATAGCCCAGACAACCCCAATAAGAGGTATGGAAAGATCAAAGGTAATGGTGGAATTATACATAGAAGATAGGACTTAACAAATGAATATGAATGCTGAGCCATTAAATTCATATCTCTTTTAGTCTCCAGGATTTTAGAATAGTTAGAAGTAAAAACCTAAAATTCTGAAACTGTAGCCCATGTCAAAGTCTGAAATATGTTCCACAACTAATTGTGGTGCTGTGCTTTGAAATCTATACCTTTTGTGTATATATGTTGTTGTTCACAAAAAAATAAGGGAAAAAGTCAATTGTGATGATAAAAAAAGTATTTAAGCCCTCTAGTCTCCTATATTCTGGAGCAGCTGGAAGGAAAAATAGGAGATCATATGGTAGCCTATGACAAACTCTGGGATCTATCTTCTAGCCACTTTTTGAAGAGTGCTTTGAAAACTATTGCTTTTTTATTTCTCTGCTCTGTATATATGTGTATTAGTTAGGGTCCTCTAGAGAAACAGAATCAACAGGGAACACTCGCAAATATAAAATTTATGAAAGTGTCTCATGTGACTGTGGAAACACCATGTCCAAAATCCACAGGGCAGGCTGTGAAGCCAACGATTGCGGTGGAGGGTCTGGATGAACACCTCAGGAGAGACTCACCAGCCAAAACAGGAAGAGAGCCTGTCTCTTAGAATCCTCCTCAAAAGGCTTCCAGTGATTAGAGTGAACATCATTCATTGCAGAAGGCACTCCCCTTGGCTGATTACAAATGGAATCAGCTGTGGATGGAGCTGACATGATCATGATCTAATTCTATGAAATGTCCTCATTGCAACAGACAGACCAGCACTTACCCAACCAGACTAACAGGTACCACCACTTAGCCAAGTTGACACAAGAATCTGACCATGACAGTCCATCCCTTGTCAACTTGGCAGCTATAAATATATCACCTTAAACCATACCTAATTTCTAAATAAAAAAACATTAAAACACACTTTTTTTCTCTTTCACCTAACGAACTCAACTGTTCTGCATATAACTGGAAACACATTAAATCTCTCCAGAATAGGGTGCAAGTCATTGGATAATATTCATTCTTAAACTTGACTTCTTACAACTTAAATAGTATAACAGGAACAAAACAACATCACAGTTCTCATTTCTGTAACTGATTGCATGATCGTAGTTCATATTTATCACTACCTTCTTCCACTACCCATTCCACGTTCCCTTTACCCTCAGTAAGCAGTTCAGCTGGCCATGGTTCTTTGCCCAGTGGGGTGACCCAAACCTTCATTCCTGAAGTTTCAGACCAATTGGTAGTCCTGCCTGGATTGGGCTATTGCAGTTTTCCATTGATTTAAATCACAGGGCATGGTAGTACTAAAAGATACCCTAGGGGATCTCCTATATTCCAAGAAAACTCTTCTTTACCTCCATTGTGTAGTTGCAGTCCTGTTTACCCCTGGTACTCAGGATAAATCACCCCAGGCAATAATGCAATCCCCTTCTTGGCTTGTTGATCCAGGGGCATAAGTAGCCCAAAGTGACCAGGTGGCAGTCTTAGATTCCAGTTCAATGGAATCATTGTTGTTTCTCCTGGTGGAAGCACTCCCCCTTTTGGAACTAAAACCTGTAGACCAGCAGAGCTCAGGGTCACAGGGACATGTAGCAAAAATTTTCCTAGTGGATCACTAGAGGTAATAGTGAGTGATGCCACTCCCATTTCCACCCCTTGGTTCCTGGACCCATGGATCCTGACTAAGGGAGAAACAGCACCATACAGCAGATGCTGAGTCAGAGCCTATACAGCTTCCTGGAGAATGTTACAGCAGCCCTACAACGTATTGCCATTTAGTTGGTACCATAATTGAGTTTTCAAAAGGCCATTCCATCATTCTATCAATCCAGCTACTTCTGGATGATGGGGAATGTGGCAATACCAGAGAATTCCATGAACATGTGCCCATTCCCACACTTCATTTTCTGTGAAGTGTGTTCCTTGATCAGAAGCAATGCTATGTGGAATACCATGACGATGGATAAGGCATTCTGTAAGCCCACGGATGGTAGTTTTGGCAGAAGTATTGCATGCAGAGAAAGCAAACCATTATCCAGAGTATGTGTCTATTCCAGTTAGAACAAATTGCTGCCTTTCCATGAAAGGAGTGGTCCAATGTAATGAACCTGTCACCATGTAGCTTGCTGGTCACCTCAGGGAATGGTGCCATATTGGGGGCTGAGTGTGGGTCTCTGATGCTGGCAGATTGGGCACCCAGCAGTGGCTGTAGCCAAGTCAGCTTTGGTGAGTGGAAGTTCATGTTGCTGAGCCCGTGCATAACCTCTATCCCTACCACCATTACCACTTTGTTCATGATCCCATTGGGCAATGACAGGAGTTGCAGGGGGTAGAGGCTGACTGGTATCCACAGAATGGGTCATCTTATCCACTTGTGTCGTGGTCAGGTTCATGTGTCAACTTGGCCAAGTGGTGGTACCAGTTTGTCTGGTTGGGCAAGTGATGGTCTCTCTGTTGCAGTGAGGACATTTCACAGAATTAGATTATGATCACACCAGCTGCATCTACAGCTGATTCCATTTGTAATCAGCCAAGGGTAGGGTTTCTGCAATGCATGATGCTCAGTCTAATCACTGGAAGCCTTTTAAGGAGGATTCAGAAGAGACAGGCTCTCTTCCTGCTTTGGCTGGCGAGCCTCTCCTGTGGAGTTCATTCAGACCCTCCACCGGAATCGTTGGCTTCACAGTCTGCCCTGCGAATTTTGGACTCTGTGTTCCTGCGGTCACGTGAAACACTTTTATAAATTTTGTATTTGCTAATGTTCCCTGTTGATTCTGTTTCTCTAGAGAACACTGACTAATAAAACTTGATTATTAAAACCTTCCTCTGCTGAAGTCATCCTCTGGTGTGCATTTACATGGGACACAAATATGTTCATGTTTTTAGCCCACTCAGAAAGCTCTATCCACATACTTCTTCCCCAGAACTTTGTCACCAATTTTCCAATTATGGTCTTTTCAAGTCCCTGACCATCCAGCCAAACAATTAGCAATAACCCATGAGTCAGTATACAAACATAACTCTGGCCAGTTATCCTTCTAAGCAAAGTGAACAACCAGGTGCACTGCTCGAAGCTCCACCCACTGCAGGATTTCCCCTCACCACTGTCCTTCAAGGACACCCCAAGGGGTTGTAGTGCTGCAGCTGTCCACTTTCAGGTGGTACCTGCATATCATGCTGAACCATCTGTAAACCAGGCCTAAGTTTTCTCTTTCTCAGTCAATTCACTGTAAGGAACTCCCCAAGAGGTCATAGCTCTGGTATGGGAAAGAGAAGATAATGTGGCAGGAGTGGAGACCATGGGCATTTGGGCCACTTATTCATGTAACTTACTTGTGCCTTCAGGACCTGCTCTGGCTCTGTCTCATATATACCATTTCCATTTTACAATAGAGGGCTGCTGCACATGCCCAACATTATGGCTTGGTGTGTCAGGCAACACCCAGCTCATGATAGGCAACTCAGGCCTCATGGTAATGTGGTGGCCCACGGTTAAGCTTTCAGTCTCTACTAAGGCCCAGTAGCAGACCAAAAGCTGTTTCTCAAAAGGAGAATAATTATCTGCAGAAGATGATAAGGCTTTGCTCCAAAATTGTAAGGGTCTGTGTAGTGATTCTCCTATAGGGGCATGCCAAAGGCTCCATACAGCATCTCTATTTGCCACTGACACTTCCAGCACCCTTGGAACTGCTGGATCATATGGCACAAGTGGCAGAGCATCTTGTACAGCAGCCTAGACCTGTCGCAGAGCCTCCTCTTGTTCAGTTCCCCACTCAAAATTAGCAGCTTTTCTGGTCATTCGATAAATGAGCTGGAATAGCACACCCAAATGAGGAATATGTTGTCACCAAAATCCAAAGAGACCAACTAGGCATTGTGCCTCTTTCTTGGTCATAGGAGGGGCCAGATGCAGCAACTTATCCAGATGCAGATGCAGCACTACAAACCCTTAGAAGGGATATCTCAACATGCCCACACCACTGGGCACCTAGAAATTTCACTGAGGTTGAAGGCTCCTGTATTTTTGTTGGATTTATCTCCCATCCTCTGACATGCAAATGCCTTACCAATAAATCTAGAGAAGTTGCTACTTCTTGCTCACTAGGTCCAATCAACATGATATCATCAATATAATGGACCAGTGTGATGTCTTGGGGAGGGAGAAACGATTAAGGTCCCTGCGGACAAGATTATGACATAGGTCTGGAGAGTTGATATACCCTGATGTAAGACAGTGAAAGTATATTGCCGACCCTGACAGCTGAAAGCAAACTGTTTCTGGTTGTCCCCACTAATAGTTATTGAGAAAAAAGCATTTGCCAGGTCAATAGCTGCATACCAGGTACCACAGGATGTATTGATTTGTGCAAGCAATGATACCACATCCAGAACAGCAGCTGCAATTGGAATTACCACTTGGTTGAGCTTACGATAATCCACTGTCATCCTCCAAGACCCATCTGTTTTCTGCACAGGCAAAATAGAAGAGTTGAATGGGGATGTGGTGGGAATCACCACTCCTCCATCCTTCAAGTCCTTAAGAGTGGCAGTAATCTCTGCAATCGTTCCAGAAATTCTGGTATTGCTTCTGATTTACTATTTTGCTAGGTAAGAGCAGTTCTAGTGGCTTCCATTTGGCCTTTCCCACCATAATAGCCCTCACTGCATGAGTTAGAGAGCCAATGTAAGGATTCTGCCAGTTGCTCAGTATGTCTATACCAATTATACATTCTGGAACTAAGAAATAACTACAGAATGGGTTCAGGCACCCATTGAACCCACTGTGAAATGGACCTGAGCTAAAACTGCATTGATTACCTGACCTCCATAAGTCCCCACTCTGACTGGTGGACCAGAGTGATGTTTTGGGTCCCCTGGAATTAATGTCACTTCTGAACCAGTGTCTAATAATCCCCCAAATATCTGATCATTTCCTTTTTCCCAATGCACAGTTACCCTGGTAAAGGGCCATCGGTATTCTTGGGGGAAGGCTTGGAGGAAGATTAACAGTATAAATTTGTGGCAGTGTAACAGGATTCCTCCCCCAAAGGGACCTGACCTCCCCTTCATTCAAGGGGCTCTTGATCTGTAAACTGTCTCAAGTCTGGAAATTGATTAAGGGGCCATGACTCTGTGTTTTTGTAATTCAGGTTAGACTTCTGTTCACTTAAACTAGAACTCTTTTGTTTATACAGCTCAAATAAGAATTTGGTAGACTGCCCTTCTATTGCATTTCTAAGTACCCCATGATTTACTAGCCAATGCCAGAAATCTCTGCAAGTCATATAATTTTGACTCCTGCTTTGAGTTTGCTGTTGATTGTAATAGCCACATCCACCCTGTCTTTGATGATTAAGTGCTGCCACCTGGCTTCTGCCAACTTGGGATCCCATCATCCCCATTGAGTTTAAGGATTCCAGCTCAGTGACAGCAGTTTCTACAGTAATATCTGACCTACAGAGAAGTGCAACTACACAGTTCTTCAGGGATGATGGCACTAGTCTCACAAATTTATTTCTCACTGTTCTGGTAAAAAGTGCATCCTCCAGACATTTCTGGAGTATAGGAGCAGGCTTTGCATGATAAATCCACTCTAACATTCCAACCTCTCTAAGCCTCTGGATCCCCTCGTCTGCATTATACCAGGGCAGTTCTGGCATTTCAACCTCAGGTAATGTCAGTCACCTTTTGATCCATGTATCAACCAGTCATCCAAACAAACTGTTAATACCTTTTCTAACCCCTCAAACTATAACAATGAATGCAGAATCTCTGCCTAGTGGGCCCATTCCAATAAATTCAGCCTGATCCAGCCTTATATTCTTCCCACCATTATCCCACACCCTTAAAATCCATTGCCACACATATTCCCCTGATTTCTGTCTATATAAATTGGAAATCTCACCCAGTTCTTTTGGAGTATAACATATCTCCTCATGTGTGATACTTTGTACCTCACCTTTAGGGGTCTGTTGGGACTTTAGTCTAGTTATAGGTCTGGAAGAAATGAGGGGTGGTGGAGGTGGGTCATGAAAAGAATTAGAAATATCTTACAAGCCATTTGCTTCAGGGCATACATTTGCAGTTTCATCTGGTGAAACAGGATTTAAACACTCTAGGACTAATCCCTTCAGGTGGAGGTTGGGTGACCAACTCCTCAAGGCAGGCTGGAGGTGGGGTGGCTATGTCCTCAGGGCAAACTATTACAGGGTTACCTAGAGAAGTCTTAGCATAACCTAGGATTTCAACCTCACCCTGGACATCATTATCAATCTATATGTCACCACCCCATTTCAGGGTCCCATTCCTTTCCAATCAATGCCTTCACTTTAACACCAGACACAATGCAAAATTGTGATTTCAGTTTATGTTGTAAAGTTGCTACTCTAACAATAAGAATCTGAGTTTGACTTTCAGAGATCTCAAGTCTACAGCTACAGGAAATAAGATTTTCTTTCAGGATGCTCATAGTGGATTCTACATCTGTCAGATGGTGTTTAAGATTTTCATTTGCAACCTCAACCCCATCCCTTTTACTCCTTAATGTAGCCAGTGTATCTAACAACAACCAGCCAGCATCTCTATACCTCGTATTTCCACAAAACCCTGTAAAGGTGTCAAAAAGATTATCCCCTAGAGCCTGGCTATGTACAAGTGAAACATTAGAAGAATCGAATGGTGATATTTTAACTCTCTCTTTTGTCAACTCATTCCATGGATTGGGAGTATCATTCTGATTATGGGTATCAAAGTCCTTAGTGCCTTTGAGTCCAGTCAGAGTAGAAAACCAATTGTAAAAACCCATTTTTAAGATTCTGTTCCTTAAGAACCACTCCTGGTACCAAGATGTATTAATTAAGGTTCTCTTGAGAAACAAAATCAACAGGGAACACTCGCAGACATAAAATTTATAAAAATGTCTCACATGGCTGTGGGAACACAGGTTCCAAAATCTGCAGGGCAGGCTGTGAAGCCTACGATTCCGCTGGAGGGTCTAGATGAACTTCACGGGAGACGGTTGCCAGCCGAAGCAGAAATAGAACTTGTCTCTTCTAAATCCTCCTTAACAGGCTTCCAGTGATTAGGTTGAGCATCACTCATTGGAGAAGACACTCCCCTTGGCTGATTACAAATGAAATCAGCTGTGGATGCAGCTGACATGATCATGATCTAATTCTATGAAATGTCCTCATTGCAACAGACAAGACAGCACTTGACCAACCAGACAAATAGGTACCACCACCTGGCCAAGTTGACACATGAACCTGACCATGACAATATGTTATACTATACAGTAAAAGAAAGTTAAAAAAACACACAAAACAAAACAGGGAGGATGGTGTGATGGTGACTCAGTGGTAGAATTCTCTCCTGCCATACCAGAGACCCAGGTTCAATTTCTGGTGCCTGCCCATGCAAAAAAAACAAAAACAAACAAACAAAAATATTCATTCAAAACCACAGTGAGATATCATTTCACACCCACTAGAATGACTATTATTAAAAAAGGAAAATTACAAGTGCAGGACAGAATGTGGATAAATAGGAATACTCATTCATTGTTTGTGAGATGCAAAATGGTGCAGCTGCTGTGGAAGACAGTTTAGCAATTCCTCAAGAAGTAAATATAGAATTACCATATGACCCAGAAATCTGTGACTATGCATATACCCAGAACAATTGAAAACAGGGACTCAAACAGATATTTGTACACTGATGTTCATAGTGATATCATTTATAATTGCTAATTGCCAAAAGACTGAAGCAACCAATGTCCATTCAGCAATGAATGGATAGTCAAAATGTTGTAAGTAGCTATGATGCAACAATATCCAGCTGTATAAAGATATGAAGTCCTGACCTATGTGACAACATGGATGAACCTTGAGGACATTATGTTGAGTGAAATAAGCCAGGCACTAAAGATCAAGCATTGTATGATCTCACTGATATGAACTAGATATAATAATCAAACTCATCAAATCAGAAACCATAATATAGTTTGCAAGGGGATCGATTGGGGTAGAGAATTGAGAGCTGATTCTTTCTTTGTACAGAATTTCTACTTAGGTTGATTGTTAATTGTTTGGTAATGAATGGTGATGAGGGTAACACATTATTGTGAGTATTTAACAGTGCTGAATTATTTTTCTGAATGTGGTTGAAAGCTGAAGCTTTGGGTCATGTATGTTACTAGAATGAAAGTTTAAAGATGAAACATGGGGAAGTATAACACAGTGAACCCTGCTATGGATGATGGACTGGGTTAATAGTACAAGTATAAGAAAGCTCTTACATACATTATAATAAATGTTTGGTGCCAATTCAAGGTGTTAATAATAGGGTGGTATAGAAAAAAGAAAAAAATCAATATAGTTTGCCACATTCATTGAGTAATGGTAGAGAGCATATGGCCAAATCAATAGATGCAGAAAAAAAAAGCATTTGAAATCATTTAAATTCTGATAATTATTAAATAAACAAAGAAGGAACACATCTTAATGAACAAGTAGTAGGAATTTCTGTAGAGTATGTTTTACAAAATCATACAGCAGACATATTTCTCAATGAAAATGTAAAAACTTCCCATTAATATTAGAACAAAGTAATTATTTAGCCTTTTACTAGTGGTTCCAGAGTAAGAAAATAAGTTAAGGAAACAAACTGAGATTTAAGAATGAGAAAGGCATATGTAGAATGGAATGATATGTTTGATATGTTAATGTTTTTGTTTGTTTGTTCTTAATTTCTTTAATTAATAAATAAATAAATTAAAAAAAAGAATGAGAAAGGCAATACAAAACCACCATCATTTGCAGATGATATGTGATTGTGTATATAGAAAACCAAAAGCATCTATAGATAAACTAGCACAATCAATAAGTGAGATAGCAAGATTGTTGGATATATAGTCACTATACAAAAATTAATTGTACTTGATACATCAACATCAAGAAGAAAATCAAATGGAAATCAGATACCATAAAAATACATTTTAAAAATTAAGTGTATTGTAAGGCATTCAATGAGGTGAATGAACCTTGAAGAAAGAATTTTGAGTGAAATAAGCCAGAAATGAAAAGACAAATATGATAACACCTCATTAATATGGACTATGTATAATGTGCAAACTCTGAGAATTGAATTCAAGAGCATAGTTTATCAGTTGAAGGCCTATTGCAAAGGTTCCCGTGTTGTAAGCAGTCACATTTATTCCAGAGTTGTAATTGTTATTTCTAAATTCTGAGATACTAAGCTCTTTGTACATGACCTGATCATTCCCTGGAACTATGGGTATTTGTGTGACACCTAAGACTCAGAGCTAGAATTCTGCAGCTATGAAAGTCAGCATTACCCCATACAACATTGTTAATTAGAGATATGAATGAAGCTGATCTGATTAGGACTAAGTTAAATCAGACTAAAGCCTAAAGGATGATATTGACTGTATTTTTAAACTTCAACTTCTGTGTATACCAAAGGAAAAGATGTTTATTTGGCACAAAATTTATATTTTTGTTAGCACACTATCTAATTTAAGTTGTATAGTCACCTTATTCAAATGTCATAATTACAAGGAAATTTGAATAGGTAGTGAGATCTTGTTGGTTTGTACATGTTGGTGGCTTCGGAGACAGAACCATGGAAGCTGAGGTCTGGAGTCAGAAAATCTTGGGCCAGGGCAGTGGACCCACCCAAACACCTGGAGAGGGTGAGTTTGTCCTGGAAGCAGAGGGCAGGATTTCCACCTAGGTATTCTGGAAGAATTATGGTGGCCTCTGAGAGGGTGGAACACATAAACCAGGGATTGGGGGGAGACTGGCTGCCACCCCACTGCTCTGGAGGGATTGAGCCCATGTGCCCCAGAGATGGCAGAGGTCCCGGGTGCTGCCTCAGTGCTTGGAAAGGGTGGAGTTGAGATAAAGGTCCTGAATGTTCCCCAGTGTTGGAAAAGTCACTCCAGCATTTGCAGAGAGCAAGGATGCTGTATAGGCCCTTGGAAAGTGTAGGACTGCTGCTTTCTAAAGCCCTCAGTATAAATGACTCAGACTTTGAAATCCAATGGAATTTGCCCTACAGATTTTTGAAACTGTTTGGGTCCAGTGACCCCTGTATTCCTTCTAATTTCTCCCTAGGGAAATGGGAATATGTACCCTATGACCATCCCTCCTTTGTATATTGACAGCAGATAACTTTTTCTGAGCTTCACAGGTTCAGAGCCAGAAAATAATTTTTACCTTAGAACAGACCATGCCTGTAGCTGACTTTGATGAGATTTCGTACTGTTCTGACATTGTGTTATATTCATATTTTTATGGAAAATTTTTAAGGTTTTGTGATATTGTGATGAAGTGAATGTATTTTGTACATGGAAAAAACATGTCATTTTGGGTGTCTAGATGGTAGAATGTACAGATAACAACCATATGCTTTCTCAGCTGACAAGGGTGTCCTGGACAGCATCAGCCTTTCTTTAGTGAAGGTAACCTCTTGTTTCTGCCTTAATTTGGACACTTGCACAGACTTAAAACTGTGAACTTGCAATTTATTAAATTCCCTTTTTAAAAGTCATTGCATTTCTGGTATATTGCTTTCTGGCAGCTTAACAAACTAATATAAGGTATGCTCATGTGATTGTGAAAATCTTGTAACTGATACTTCATGAGTAAGAAAAAGACAAAAATTTAAAAAGGGGAGGGGTATAGGGTTTGAGAAGTCTGGGATGTTTTGGGCGTTCTGTTTTACTTTTTGTTCTAGTTTGCTAGCAGCCAGAATGCACTAAACCAGAAACAGAATGGCTTTTTAAAAGGGGAATTTAGTAAGTTGCTAGTTTACAGTTCTAAGGCTGAGAAAAATGTCCATAGAAGTCTATAGAAATGTCAAATTAAAGGCATCCAGGGAAAGTTACTTTGGTGCAAGAAGGCCAATGAAGTTCAGGGTTTCTCTCTCAAGTGGAAGACACATGGCAAACACAGTCAGAGTTTCTGTCTCATCTGGAAGGGCACATGGCAAACACAACATCATCTGCTAGCTTCTTCTCTTGGTTTCCTGTTTCATGAAGCACCCAGGGAGGCATTTTCCTTCTTCATCTCCAAAGGCTGCTAGCAGGTGGACTCTGCTTCTTGTGGCTACGTCGTTCTGCTCTGCTCTCTTTGAATCTCTTTTATTCTCAAAAATGTTTCCTTTTCTATAGGACTTCAGAAACTAATCAAGACCCACCCAAATGGGTGGAGACATGCCATCACCTAATCCAGCTTAACAACCACTCTTGATTAAATTGCATCTCCAAGGAGATTATCTAATTACAGATTCAAGCATACAGTATTGAATAAGGATTATTCTGCCATTACAAAATGGGATTTTGATTAAAATATGGCTTTTCTAGGGTCCATACATTCTTTCAAACCAGCACACTTTTATTTTTAATTTTTATTCTGATTTTTTTTGAAGTAACAAAAATTGATTGTGAGGATGAACGCCCAGCTATATGATGATACTGTGAACCACTGATTATACACTTTGAATGATTATATGGTATGTGAATATACAATGTTTCTCAATAAAAAATAAAATTTTCAGTAAAAAGAATATAAAGGAATGTATCTAATAATAGATTATTAATTATATGGAAAAATATAAAACCTTATTGAGAGAAATTAAGGTAGACATAAATTAATGGATACCCCAGTTCATGAATTGAAAAGACTGGTAAAAAATCAATTCTTCCCAAACTGACTTATAGTTTGAGTTTCACAATCAAAAGCACAAAATGGCGTGTTAGCCAACATCTGACAATGACTCTAAAATTTATCTGGAAATTCCAAGAACCAAAATTAGCCAAGACACTGTTGGAGAAGTTACACAGTGAGATATTTGATCTATGAAATATGAAGAATTATTATGAGACTAAGATGAATACAGAAACACATTCATGCATTATGGAAACTTGGTATATGACAGATTTGGCAATGCAGAGCACTGGAGGAATGATGGCTTTCCCAATATATGATGCTGGGACATTTGAGTATCTATGTGGAAATAATTATATCTCTATGAACTTCTATTCTAGATGCAACTAAGTACCGAACTATGAAAAGAAAATCTAGCAGGAAGATAGTGGAGTAGGAAATTCCATGATCAGTTCCTTCACCATAACAACTACTAAATAGGCAGGAACTGTCTGAATCAACTAACAAAAATTCCAGAGTCTGGTAAAACTCTGTAAAATATGCAGGAAAGAACAGGATAAAGAGGCTTGCAAATTATGATAATACCCATAAATTGCCCTTTCCATGTTGTGGTTACTGGCACCCAACCTCTACTCTTACAGTGAAGTCTGGATCAAGGTGCAGCTTGCTGGTGCCAGAATGGGACATAGAAATCCACTTTCCCAGGATCTGGAGTGGGAATAGGCCAGTCACTGATATTGGCCTTTAATTAGCGACTTTGGGCTGTTAAGGATGGCCACAGTTCCAAACTATGCCAGGCAAAACATGGTGGAGGAGATTAAGATGATATGCTTTCTCAGAGCTGCAGAGGACTGTTGAAGAGCTACATTTTCTGGGCAGATGAAGAAAGCACAGCTTTGGGTAGCCATGGAAGAAGAACCTGGCATACTTGCTGGTCCTTCCCTCATTGTCTCTCCAGAGCAATTGGAGGCTGTCAGAGTTCCTTCTGTGGGTGACTGACCTTGTTCTGCCTGGGAAAGAGTGATTTGGGAAACTCATATCTGGCATGTCTGCCCTACCAGGATTTGCTCTCCAGGGATGTAAAAAATGAAAACAGTGTAAAAAAAAATTGAGGTGGATGGCCTGGGGTATAAGCTTATCTGCTTTAAGGTCAGCAGTAGAACCCCAGAAAAGGTAGAAGGTCTGTCTCCTTGAAGTAAAAGGGACATCAAACTCCTTTAAATAGGAGAACTCATAAGCCACTAGCAAGCACAAGTCCACGATAAGGCACAGGACCAGAAAAGACAGAGAGGATCCTGCACTTTGGATGGACCTTCCTGATGGGAGTACTGACATTCAAGAAAATCTCTATCATAACACCAGCTGGTTACAAACTCAAGAAACAAACATCTCAGGGAATTAATCCAAGAGTTAACATTTTAAAATATTAAAATGTATAGTATGCAACAGAAGATTACAAGACAAGCAAAGAAACAGAAAATGATGGCACAACCACAGGAAAAGGATAAAAATTCAGGAAACATCAGTAAAGAAGATGATTCTGTGGACATGCCAGTCAAAGAGTTTTTTTTAAAAAAAATGATCTTCAGTATGTTCAAAGAGATAAAGGAAAATAAAGAGAAAGAACTAAAGAATATCAGGAAGCAATGAATAAACAAATAGCCTAAGACACCTCTGGGACACCATCAAGCATACTAATATATATGTTAAGGAAATCTTAGAAGGAAAAGAAAGAGAGAAAGAAGAAGAAGGAATATTCAAAGAAATAATGACAGAAAACTTAGCCAAAGATGCGAATATACATAACAAGAAGCCCAAAGTACATTAAACAGGACAAAACATGCAGAGTTTCTATTTGGGATAATGGAAAAGTTTTGGTAATGGATGGTGATGGTAGCACAACATTGCAAATGTAATTAACAGTACTGAATTATATATCTGAATTAGTTTGAAGGATAAATTTAAGAATGTATATATGGTACTAGAATAAAATTTTAAAAATCCATGGGACTACATAACATTAAATACTAAATTAAACCATGGACTATGAGTAATAGTACAATTAGAAAACTTTGCTTTCATGAATTGTAGCAAATATTTTACACCAATACAAGATGTTAATAATATGGTGGTATATGAAAATTCGGCATTTTATGCATGAGTGTTCTGTAACCCACACTTCACTCTCTTTCTGAAAAAGTAAAAGCTAAAAAAAATTTAGAAAATAGTTGTGCTGGTCTGAAAGGAAGTATGCTCCCTAAGAAAAGCCATGTTTTAATATAAATCCCATTTCATAAAGGTAGAATAATCTCTATTCAATACTGTATGTTTGAAACTGTAATGAGATCATCTCCCTGGTTGATGTGATTTAGTCAAGAATGGTTGTTAAACTGGGTTAGGGGATGACATGTCTTCACCCATTTGAGTGGGTCTTGATTAGTTCCTGAAGTCCTATAAAAGAGGAAATATTTTGGAGAATGAGAGACTCAGAGAGAACAGAGAATGCTGCAGCACGATGAAGCAGAGAGTCCACGAGCCAGCAACCCTTGGAGATGAAGAAGGAAAACGCCTCCCGGGGAGCTTCATGAAACCAGAAGCCAGGAGAGAAAGCTAGCAGATGATGCCATACTTGCCATGTGCCCTTCCAGCCAAGAGAGAAGTTCTGACTGTGTTCGCCATGTGCCTTCTCACTTGAGAGAGAAACCCTGAACTCCATTGGCCTTCTTGAACCAGGGTATCTTTCCCTGGATGCCTTTGATTGAACATTTCTGTAGACTTGTTGTGATTGGGACATTTTCTGGGCCTTAGAACTGTAAACTAGCAATTTATTAAGTTCCCCTTTTTAAAATCCATTCCATTTCTGGTATATTGCACTCTGGCAGCTAGCAAACTAGAACAATAGTACAAGAAATTTTCTTCCTAATTTTGGGATAGATAATGACTTTTTAAAAGCATGACTCAAGAATCCTAAAAGGAAAAAGATTGATGATTTGATTATATTTAGCTTATCAAAAGCATCTTAAAATATTCAAAGGACAAAAGATAGTGGGGGGGAATATCTACATTACATATAATCAGTAAAGCAATCATACTGAAAATATATGAAGAATTCCTACAATTGAATAAGAAAGATAGACTCTGATAGTAACTGGGCAAAATACTTGAAATGGCACTTAACATAAAAGGAAATTAATGTGACCAATAATCATATGATAAATTAAACTCATTATGATCAGAGAAATGAAAAGCCCCTGCATATATTTCTTAATGGTAAATAGACAACAAACAAAATGGCAAATTACTCTGTTGAATAGGATGTGGAATACTGGAAATTCTTATACACTGCTGGATACATAAATTAAAACTACCTCTTTGTGAAACACCATGTTACCTATGATGCAGTAATGCCACTCTATAGAAATGCATTGTTACATACGCAAGGACAGAGATCCAAACATTTTTTGTAGAAGCATAGTCTGTAACAGCCAAACACTGTCTATCAATAGTAGAATGGATAATTTGTGGTATATTCATAGAATTAAATATCACACAGCAATGAAAATGAATGAACTGTATGGATGAATCTTTTTTTTTTTAGTATTCAGTTTTGTTTTTTAAATTTTTATTGTAATAGTTAACACATGCAAAAAAGCAATACATTTAAAAGCAAACCACAACAATTAGTTATAGAACAGATTTCAGACATTGGTATGGGTTACAAGTTCCACAATTTTAGGTTTTTCCATCCAACTGCTCTAAGACACTGGAGACTGAAAGAAATATCAATACTCTGATTCAGCAGTTATAGTTAAATTCTATCTTCTCCGTTATAACTCCACCTTTTCCTTTGATATTTCTCCCAATTTTTAGGTGTGTTTGGGCTATGACCATTCTAACTTCTTCATATTGGAAAGGGCTGTCAAAAATATGGGATAGAAGGACGGAAGTAGATGATGTTCTGGAGAGGCTAGCCCCTCTGGGTTATTGTAGGTTCCTGGAAAGTAATCAAAGTGTATAGAACCTTTGTAGAATCTCAGATACAGCTCTAGGTGTGTTCTTTAGGGTTGGCAGGAATGGCTTTGGTTGGGGCTTGGCAAACCATGATAAATAGCAATATCCAGCTGAAGCTTGCATACAAGTTGCCTCTATAATAGCCTCTTGACTCTGTTTGAAATCCCTCAACCACTGATACCTTATTTTCTTACAATACTTTCCCCCTTTTGGTCTGGAAGGCATTATCAATCCCATGGTGCCAGGGCCAGGCTCATCCCTGGGAGTCATATCCCACATTGCCAGGGAAACTTTCACCTCTGGATGTCATGTCTCATGTAATGGAGAGGGTAGGGATTTTATTTGAAGAGTTTGGCTTAGAGAGAGAAAGGCCATATCTGAGCAACAAAGAAGTCCTCAGGAAGTAACCCTTATACATAAATATAAGTAAGCTTACCTTCTCCATTACATAAATAAGTTCCTAAAAGCAAGTCTCAAGATCAAGGACTTGGCCTATTGACTTAGGAGTCCCTAGCATTTGAGAAAGTATCATGGGTTTCCCCAGTGGTAAAATTAAATAATTTCATATTTTTTCTCCCATTCTTCAAGGGATTTTTATCAATACTTTTAGATATCGGTTAAACATACTCTTGGATATATCTGAGCATTACATTAAGCTATACAGAATCACAAGTCCTCATTCCCATTCTGAGCTCCATGTGTTTTGGTTGTTTAAATGATCTATTCAAACAGGTTGAGTTAGATTATGTGCTATAGGAAATTTAAGTTTTGCACAAAATAAAACTCTTTTCCTTTGGTCTCATAAAGTAGATGAAGTTCTAAAGTACCATCAATACCATCCTTACCCCTGTTTCCTGATTTCCCTTAGTCTCAACCTAATCAACTTCATTCTTATGTCTAATTGAAGCCTGATCTCTTTTTCAATTTCTTTAACATTTGTTGTATGTGTCAGTGCTGCCTTTCAGATCTACAGAACTCCTACTCTGAGTCTTAGGTGTCACACAGTCACTCAAAGTTCCAAGGAAATACCAAGTTATACATGTATAGCACAGTCTCTCAAAATCAAGAAATAATAGTTACAATTCTGGACTAAATGTGACTGCTATAAGAGCTTACATTCTAGGCTGCAATGTAAGTATTTTCTAAATTTGACCATACGATATTTGCTCTTTTGTTTCTGGCTTATTTTGCACCACATAATGTCTCCCAGGTTCATTCACATTGTTGTGTGCCTCACAACTTCCTTTCTTTCTGTAGCTGGACAATATTCTGTCATATGTATACACCACAGTTTTCCATTCTACTTCTCAGTCAGTATATTCTTCAGATACCTCCGTCCATTGGGCATCATATATAACTTTCAAAATCAATAGTCTATGTATCATTTATCCTCACTTAATTGTGTAATCATCAACATTCTCAATTTTAGAAATTTTCATTGCCCCCAAGAGAAAAATAAGCAATAAATACACCTCACCAAAATAGAAAATCCAACCATCCCTCAATTCTTTGTCCTTCCTACCCAATTATTTACCCCTGGTATTGCTGTAGTACTGTTGCTGTCTTCCTGTTAAAAATAGCCATAGTGGGCGGGCCGCGGTGGCTCAGCGGGCAAGAGTGCTTGCCTGCCATGCCGGAGGACCTCGGTTCGATTCCCGGCCCCAGCCCATGTAAAAAAAAACAAACAAACAAACAAACAAAAATATAATAAAACAAGAAAATGTTTAAAAAAAAAAAAATAGCCATAGTATGCAATAGTAGTTTCCCCCTATATCCTGATATCATTTCCTCTTTGTACAAGTGTTATGTCTTTGAAGTAGTCCTTTCAAAACCTTATTTATATTTGTAGTTTTAAGAAATAGGATACATGGCTCTATATAATCACTTTCAATCATGTTCACCTTCAATATGGCAAGATTACTTATAGAACCACTAATGAACTACCTTCACATCTATCCATTACCTTACATTTAAATTCAACTGTCTATAGCTTTCATATATCTCTAGATCCCCTATATTCTGTATTTTAAACTTCTGCATTTACCTTTGCCAAGGTCATAAAAGTGAAATCATACAATATCTATCTTTTCATATCTGGTTTATTTCACTCAGCATTATGTCCCCAATGATCATCCATTTTGTTATATGTTTCAAGGCATCACTTATTCTTAGTGATACTGGATAAATCTTTAAAATATAAAGCTAACAGGAAGCAAGGTGGTGGTATAGGAAGTATGGAATTTAATCTTCTATGGCAGCTAGTCAATTGTCAGGAACTGTCTAGAAGAAATGTTTGGGAGACTTCCATGACAGGACATACATTGTACACCAGTCTGGAATGGGTGAAATGACTGAGATCACAGCACAGAACTATAAATAAAGTCTCCCAAAACATGGATACTAGCCACCTCTCCCCACTATCATGGCAGGCTGTTTTGGAGACAATTCCATGTGGAAAAAGAAGCTGTCTTTACTAGGAGTTTTTAAAAAACTTTTTTAGCAGCCCATTTAGAAAAAAGCCTCAGGTGTTTTCAATTGTCAGCACTGCCCCAGGAAAGGGTGGGAGCCAAGGTATGTCTGAGATAAAAAGTAACTAAAAAAATGAAGAAGATAATTCCATGGGGAGCATATCTTCCCCAAGAATGGGGGGGGGGGGGGCAGGGCAGGGTCCAACACAAGTGGCAGCTCTCATTCAGAGAATTCAGACCCAGATTCTGAAACAGAGACAGCTTAAGTCTGCCTTCTACCTCAGCCACCATCTCAACCACACCTCTGGCAGGGATAGGGTCTGTTGAGAATTAAAGGCACCATACCAATTTATGCCTGTGGGAACCTGTGGGCTGATAAGCACCAGCTGCTGGGCAGGATAGGAAAAGTAAAGAGTCAAGAGGCTTCTCAGGAGAGACTGGACACCTGCTGCATCTCATTCTTAGGAAACCTTAGTACTGATTACACTCACTTCCTGAGATCTGGACCTGGCTTGTTTGTGAAACTCTGATTGAAGTCAATCATATCTGGGGATATCCTCCTTTAAAAAAGTTTCCATATAGGCAGAGCAATAACCAGATAAATCAGAGCTGAAAAATTCTGATCAGTTGAACACAAGCTATACTAGATGTTTAGAACAAGTTGAACAGAATGTCAAAGAAAAGATAGAGAACAAATCCAACCAATAAGAAAATCCTAGGTAAAGGAGAGAAAGCAATTTCCAGAATAAACTAATCTAGGAAATCAGATGCTAGATATCAGTTAAAAAAAATCACAAGTCATAATAGGAAGAATGAAGATATGTCCCTTGTCAAAGGAACCAACTAACACTTTAAATGAGATTCAGGAGTTGAAATAACTAATTAAAGAAGTTCAAACAAATCTTCTAAATCAAATCAATGACTTGAGGGTGACATAGCAAAAAGATTAAGGATATAAAGAAGACATTGGACAACCATAAGGAAGAACTTGAAAGCTTGAAAAAACAAATAGCAGAACTTTTTTATTTTAATTTTTATTGTTCATTTATATATATTATATAATCACATACCATGTAATCATCTGTTCTAGTTTGCTAGCTGCCAAAATGCAGTATACCAGAAAATGGGATGGCTTCTGTTCTAGTTTGCTATCTGCAAAAAATGCAATATACCAGAAATGGAATGGCTTTTAAAAAGGGGAATTTAATAAGTTGCTAGTTTACAGTTCTAAGGCCAAGAAAATGTCCCAATTAAAACAAATCTATAGAAATGTCCAATCAAAGGCTGGAGAGAGAGCTAGCAGACATTGCCATGTTTACCATGTGCCTTTCTGGTTGAGAGAGAAACTCTGAATGTTATTGGCCTTCTGGTACCAAGATATCTTTCTCTGGATGCCTTAGATTAGAAATTTCTATAGCCTTACTTTAATTTGGACATGTTTACAGTCTTAGAACTATAATTCTAAGCAACTTATTAAATTCTCCTCTTTAAAAGCTGTGCTGGTTTGAAATGATGTATGTACCCTAGAAAAGCCATGTTTTAATCCTAATGCCATTTTGTAAAGGCAGTCATTTCTTCTAATCCCTACTCAGTATTTTATATCCGAAATGGTAAGTAGATCATCTCCCTGGAGATGTGATTTAATCATCCAGGGAAAGATACCTTGGTTCAAAGGCCGATGAAGTTCAGGGTTTCTCTCTCAAGTGAGAAGGCACACAGAAAACACAGTCAGGATTCCTCTCTCAGCTGAAAGGGCACATGGCGAGCACGGCATCATCTGCTAGCTTTCTCTCCTGGCTTCCTGTTTCATGAAACTCCCTGGGAGGCATTTTCTTTCTTCATCTCCAAAGGTCGCTGGCTAGTGGACTCTGCTTCTCATAGCTATGTCATTCTGCTCTGCTCTCTCTCTGAATCTCTTTCTTTCTCCAAAATGTTTCCTCTTTTATAAGACTCCAGAAACTAGTCAAGTCACACCCAAATGGGTGGAAACATGTCTCCAGCTAATCCAGTTTAACAACCACTCTTGATTAAATCACATCTCCAGGGAGATGATCTAATTACCATTTCAGATATACAATACTGAATAGGGATTAGAAGAAATGGCTGTCTTTACAAAATGGCATTAGGATTAAAACATGGCTTTTCTAGGGTACATACATCATTTCAAACCAGCACAGCTTTTAAAGAGGAGAATTTAATAAGTTCCTTAGAACTATAGTTCTAAGACTGTAAACATGTCCAAATTAGAGTAAGGCTATAGAAATTTCTAATCTAAGGCATCAGAGAAAGATATCTTGGTACCAGAAGGCCAATAACATTCAGAGTCTCTCTCTCAACCAGAAAGGCACATGGTAAACATGGCAATGTCTGCAAAAAAGCTTTCTCTCCAGACTTTTTGTTTCATGAAGTTCCCTCAGGGATATATTCCTTCTTCATCTCCCAAGGTTTCTAGTGGTGTAGGTTCTCTGCTTCGTGGCTCTCTTATCATTCTATCATCATTCTCTGCTCTCTCAGAATCTCAAATCTTTTCCAAAATGCTTCCTCTTTTAAAGTATTCCAGTAAAGTAATCAAGCCCCACCTGGAATGGGTGCAGTCATATCTCTCTCTATTCGAAAGTTCATACCCACAATTGGGTGAGTCACATCTCCATGGAGATAACCTAATCAAGTTCCCACCCTACATTATTGAATAGGGAGTAAGAGAAACAGTTGCTCCCACAAGATTAATTACAATTAAAATATGGCTTTTCTAGGGTACATAAAGTCTTTCAAACCAGCAAACCACCCAAAGTGTACAATCAGTGGTTCACAATATCATCATATAGCTGTGCATTTATTATCACAATTAACCTTTCTTTCTTTTTTGTGAAAAGTAATATATATACAAAAAGCAGTAAATTTCAAAGCACATTGCAACAATTAGTTGTAGAACAGATTTCTGAGTTTGGTATGGGTTACAATTCCACAATTTTAGGTTTTTAATTTTAGCTGCTCTAAGATACTGGAAACTAAAAGAATTACAAATACAATGATTCAGCAAACATGCTCATTGCTCTCTGTATAACTCCACCACCACCTTTGACCTTTCTCCACTCTTTATGGGCCTTTTGGCTATGCCCATTCTAACTTTTTCATGTTGGAAATGTCTGTCAATAATATGGGATAGATGGATAGAATCAGTTGTTGTTCTGGAGAGGCTTGCCCCTCTGCATTTGAGGACTTATCTGGCCCAAGGACCCATCTGGAGGTTCTAGGTTTCTGGAAAGCTACCTTAGTGCATGGAACATTTGTAGAATCTTATATAATGCCCTAGGTTTTCTTTAGCATTGGCAGGAATGGTTTTGGTTGGGTTGGTAAGCTATGTTAGATAGCAATATCTTTCTGAAGCTTGCACAAGAGTGACCTCCAGAGTAGCCTCTTGACTCCATTTGAATTCTATCAGGCACTGATACCTTATTTGTAACACTTCTTTTCCCCTTTTGGTCAAGATGGCATTGTTGATCCCATGGTGCCGGGGTCAGGTTCATCCCTGGAAGTCATCTCCCACACAAATGGCAGAACTTATGGGAATGAAAGGCACAATGAAAGAGATGAAAAACACAATGAAGACTTACAACAGCAGATTTTTTGAAGATGCAGAAGGATTAATGAACTAGAGGGCAGGACATCTGAAGTCCTATACACAAAAGAATGCATAGGGAAAAAAATAGAAAAATATGTGCAGGGTCTTATGGAATTAAATGACAAAATGAGGTACATTAACAAATTCAGGGAAAAGGGTCAGAAACAATAATGGAAGAAATTATCACTGAAAAGACATAACTCCAAGAAGAGATTTCAAATAGAGTTAAGAGGCAATTCTGAAAGCTATTCTTATGCATTATATAGACATCCTATGTATTAGAATAGCTAGAATAACATATCTGAAACTGCTGAACTATAATCTAGTAGCCTTGATTCTTGAAAATGATTTTATCTCTATATAGCTTTTATGGTGTGACTTTGTGGTTGTGAAAACCTTGTGATTGCTGCCCCCTTTGTCCAAGCGTATGGACAGATAAGTAAGAAAATAAAGACAATGGATAAATAAATAACAGGGGGGACAAGGGGCATGGGATTTATTGGGTAATCTTTTATATTTAATTTTAATTTTTTGATGTAATGAAAATGTTCAAAAATTGATTGTGCTGATCATGTACCCCCCAAAAAATTGATTGTGGTGATGACTGCACAACTATATGATAATATTGTGAGCTATTGATTGTATACTTTGCATGATTATATGGTATGTGAATATTTCTTAATAAAATTGCATTGAAATATAATACTAAGTAAAAAGCAATAAATACAGTGGGCTTCTATTAACATTTTTTCAAGCCATCTATTCTATTTCTCACCAAAACTATTTAAATTGCCACTTTAAATATATAAAATATTATGTATTTAGGAATAAATATACAAGACACTGTACAAGAACTTTTTAAAAAATATTTTAAAATTCAAGTCCATTTTATAGATTTTTTTTTCAATTTCATTGAGATATATTCACACATTACACAAAGCATCCAAAGTATACAATCTCTGGATCACAGTATCATCATATGACATGCATACATCTTCATATTCAATTTTAGAACATTTTTAATATTCTAGAACAGAAAAAAGAATAAAAAAATAAAACCCAAATCCCCCCAAATTCCTTATTCCTCAGTGCTGGTTTGAAATTACATACCCCAGAAATATGTTTTCTTTCCTAATCCAATCTTGTGGGAGCAAACCCATTGTTTAGGGTTGAAACTTTGTATTGTTTCCATGGAGATGTGACACATGTGGTCATGGGGGTGGTCTTTTGATTAGATTACATTCATGGAGATGTGGCACACCCAATTATAGGTGTGGCCTTTTATTAGATAGAGATGTGACTCCATTCATTCAAGGTGACTCTGGATTCATTTACTGGAGTCCTTTAAAAAAGGAAACATTTTGTAGAATGCCCACAGAGAGACAGAAATTTGGAGATGCTTTGGAGTTCTGACAGAGAGCAGACACCTAGACATGAACATTTGGGAATTCAGACCCCAGCAGATGTCACCATGTGCCTTCCCATGAGCAGCTAAGCAAGCCAGAACCCAGAGTTGTGTTCTGGAGAAGCTAAGCAAAGGCCCAGCAATGCTTAGAGAGGAAACCACTGGCATCATAAACTGGAAGCAATGGAACTAGGAACAAGAACCAACAGATGTCAGCCATGTGCCTTCCCATGTGACAAGACATCAGACTTTCTTGAGTCAAGGTATATTTTTCTGGATGCCTTAGTTTGGACATTTTTATGGTCTTAGAACTGTAAACTTATAACTTAATAAGGACCCCTTTTAAAAGCCATTCCATTTCTGGCAGTTCTCACAAACTAAAACACCCTGTAAAGCATATTTTAAACCCTAACTGAGGGTGGGCAACAGTGGCTCAGTGGCAGAGTTCTTGCCTGCCATGCCAGAGACCCAGGTTCATTTTCCGGTGCATGTCCATGTTAAAAAAAAAAAATCTAATTGAAAGGCATTACAGAAGACCTAAACACGTGGAGAAATGTTACATGCTTTGAGGTTGGATCTATCAAAATTGTATACATGTTAATTATCTCCATATTAATCTACTGATTTCATTCAATCCAACAGATCATTTTACAGAACTTTAAGAAGCTAATTAAAATTCTATAAAACCTCAAAGTATCAAGAATGCCAAGACACTATTGATGAAGAAAATAAAATAGGGTACTTTCTAAGACTTATATTAAAGGCATTATAATTAAGACTTAAGCATTGACTGAGATATATTTATGTCACTGGAATCTAAGAAAAAGACCAGAAAAGAAACTTACACTTATATCATACATAACTGGACACTTGATATATGATAGCATTGGTTTGCACTTTAGTCAAGAAAAGATGGGCTTTTCTATGAATAATTCTATAACAATTGGTTATTCATATGGAAAGAAATGAAATTGAACTCTTTATTCAAACCCTAGACAAAACATCAATGTGAAGCGAATTTTTAAAAAAATTTCTGAAAGGAAAATCCTGAAACTCTTAGAAGAAATTATTGGAGAATTTCTTTATAAATTCAGGATAGTGTGTCAGTCAAGGTTTGTGCTGTTTAGAAGCTTTTCTATACCCCAGAAAAAGCTGTGTTCTTTTAATCCATTCCCGTGGGTGCAGACCTATTGTGGGTAGGACCTTTCACAGGTAGGACCTGATTGATTTATTTCAATTGAGATGGTACCAGCGATGGGGTGTTGCAATTTGCAAATACCAAAAATGTTGGAATGGCTTTATAAATGGATGAAGGGAAGATTCTGGAAAAATTGTGAGGAGTTTTTTCAAAAAGGCCTAGACTGCTTTGAAGAGACTATTGGTAGAAATGCAGATGCTAAAGGTACTTTCAATGAGGCCTTACATAGAAATGATGAATGTGTCTGCCAAATAGAAGAAAGGTAACATTGTTTTCAAGTGGCAGAGAAGTTGACAAAATTGAGTCCTGATATAAGATGGAAAGCCAATGATCTTGGATACTTCGCTGAAGTGATTTCCAAATTAAACGTGGAAAGTGAAGCCTGGCTTCTTACATCTTGTCGTAAAATGTGAAAGGAAAAGGTTAAGCTGAGAAGTGAACTCTTGTGTACAAAGAAACCAAAAAATGATGGTTTGGAAATTCTTAACTTCTAGGAAACAAATCCCCCAAATAGTACTCCATATTAGGATTTAACTGAAGATGAAACTGGTCAGCATTTCAGTACAGGTCATGATTGGAAATGCATTTTTCTGGAAAGGATTTGTGGAAGGTCCTACTGTCTGATAGTTGGAATTCTTGTGTACTGCATGCAACACTGATGATTTTTTTTTGTGAGATCTGTAGGAACAAGACCACAGCCAGCCAGGACTAAAGGGACAGAAACATGACAGAGAAGGAAAAATGACTTCAAAGGCAGAACCATAGAACCTGAGTTGTGGAGCCAAGAAATTTTGGGCCAGGAGAGAGAACCCACCCTTGCACATGAAAAGAATGAGTTTGCCCCTGGGTTTGCAAAGGGTGGGCCTTCCTCCCTATTGTTCAGGAAAAGTGTTGCTACTGCACTCTTCAGAGAGGATGGAGCACATTCCTTGGGGACTGGGGAGAGCCTAGGCACCACCCCACCCTTCTAAAGGGATGGGGCCTCTGCCCTAGAGATGGCAGAGTGTTCAGCTGTTGATGAGCTGAGAACACGGCCATTTTCCCCAATGTTTGGAGATGTTGGAGCTCTCAACTTGGTGTTTGGAGAGAACAGTGCTGCTGCACAATCCCTTGGAATGGGTGGTACTACTGCTTTCTCAAGACCCAAGGATGAAACATTATTCTGTTTTTGACTTTCAGATCTTGAAATCTAATGAATTGTGTTCTGTAGGAACTGTTTCTGCTTGATAACCCCTCTTTTCCTTCCAATTTCTTCCTATGGAAATGGAAATATTTATCTTATGGCTATCCCTCCTTTGTATATTGGAAGCAGATAATTTTTTTTACATTTCACAGGTTCACAGCCCGATGAGAATTTTGTCTTAGGACAGACCTGTTAAATGATTTTGATGAGACTTTGTACTTGATATTGCTACTGAAATGGTTTAAGCTTTTGTGATATTGTGATGGAATTAATGTATTTGGCATATAGAAAGAGTATATCATTTTGTGGTCCAGAGGGTGGAAATTGCTGATTTGAAGCTGTTATGTACACCAGGAAAAGCCATGTTCTTTTAATCCATTCCTGTGGGTGCAGAACTATTGTGGGTGGGACATTTTTGTTAGGTTATTTCAATTGAGATGTGACCTGGACCACTCAAGGTGGGTCTTAATCCTTTTGCCAGAATACTTTATGGGAATTAAAAGCAGGAAAAGCCCAGAGATCTTGGAGAGAAACACCTGGAGAAAGAGCTTAGAGAGAAAAACCCCGGAGGAGTTAAGAGACGACCTACAGAGGAAGTGACTGGAACCAGAGCTGAAGGTAATGAAACCTGGGAGCAAGGGACCACAAGATGCCAGCCATGTGCCTTCCCATGAGACAGAGGTGTCCCAGGTCCTGACAGTCTTTCTTCAGAATCCAGGTATCATACTGTTGATGTCTTAATTTGGATATTTTCATGGCCTAAGAGCTATAAATTTGTAGACTAACCCCCCACCCATTGTTAAAAGCCAGTCCCTATGTGGTATATTGCATTTCAACAGCATTGGCAAACTAAAACAGAATTCAATCAGAGAAGCAGAAATACTAGAATGTGCACACATGTGCATGATTTTGTGTGTGAGGATATGTATAAAGAGATTTTCTCCAGGGAATTGACCCCTTTTTTTATAGTGGAATATTTTATTTGAATACCATCTTATGCACAAGTCCAATCTAGAAAACTGGAGTTAGGTTGTTGTGGCTAAAGTTGTAGGCAGGGGTGTCCTGAGGCCTCAGGCCCCCAGAGCATTGCTAAGGGCCACTTATCCAGTAGGCTGGGGCTGACTGAGATCCCAGGAGGTGTCATGATGCCTAAGGCTATGGGTTTAAAGTCAAAAGGAGGAGGTGGGATTATGGTTCCTGGGTGAGTCAGCCTGGGGAGGGCCACAGGATTCCTGGCCTATAACATACATTGAGTGCTGTTGGCCAGGCCATCTGGGCTGAGCATCATCACCTGCCTCACCATCTTCTCTTGCCAGGCCCCAATTGCCATGACCTGTCACTCATAAGGTGGGAAACATTTCCACCACCTTACATTTAGTGAAGTTAATCCTCAAAACTAAGGATTATAACCCTCCTTCTTATCTTTCCCTTACTAAAAGGCATCATCTGGTTTTATGCATCAGCAGAAGTAGAATGTTCAAGTTCAAATCTTGATATAGGACAATGGCAGATCTGACCCCAGATAGCCCAGTGCAGGGGTTAGCTGGGATGGCTCACAGTGGAATTATCAAATAGACCTACTTTCCATAGATGTCAGGGATTACATCCCTCGGGGAGTTGGACATGTGCACTATGTCCTTGCCAAACAGCTAGAATTTGTAATGGATGTGCTGTTCACAGAAGCTATTGTGGGGGAGGGGAGGATGATGTCTGGTGTAACTTGATTCATGTGTGGTTGTCCATCAGAGACATGGGGTGGCATAATACTTCATTGGAAGGCAAGGCAGAAAGTAGCCAAGTGACTCACACCCGCAGCACAATGTAACAGTAGGCAGCTCTGCTCCAGGTCCACACTGTGGATTTTGTCAGTGAAGGGGTCATAGAGCTGTTCACTGGATGCATCATCCATAGACACCTGCATATAATGGATGTCCTCATAGGAGATGTGTACCACCTACTTTGAGCTGCTGATGACAGTGGTGATATGGCTGCTGGACAGCATGAATTTGGCATTAGCGGCCACCCATTGCAGATATATAGGCTTCTGGTGATTCATGAGAGGTCATGGGCCAAGGGCTGCAGGAACTGAATGAAGTGGGAAGGCCTGGGAGCTGTTGTCATCAGGGTGACAGGCTGTGTGGTCTGTGGGGAAAGAGGGCTGCCGACTTTTTGCTAGGCTTCTAATTTTGTTGTGAGGATTCAATGACAGTACAGAGGAATGACACAGGACCTGGTGCAGAGTGAGTCCTCTATAAAAGATAACTATTCTCCTTCCTCTCTGGGTCAGATCGGGGCACCACTCCTGAGGCCATATAAACAAGTTTCATCCAAAAGCAGCTGTGCTGCCAAGTTTCAGGTGAGAATGCAAGTGTGGAGGACATGGCTGCCCAGCCACCCAGGCCATTTGTCATAAGGGACCTGAGCCTGCCAAAGGCATTTGCAGCCACTGGGCAGCAACCACTTTGACCTTTATTTAATTTTATTTCTTGCAATTTCACTGAAGCTTTTATTGCCTCTGTTGGTAACATGACAGAAATGGAAAGAAACGTAGTTGTACCTACAGAAACATGGAGATGATACTCACTAAATATAATCTTGACCTCAAGTATTTGTATATGTGGGCACTTCTAATTTAATACATTTTACTATTTAAAAAGCATTATATTTAAAAATGTGTACCTGTTTTGACATTTTGCAAAAAAGAAACTGTGCTTGTCATTCATTTAAAACAAAGAAATCAGCATGGGAAGTTTACCAGAATGAAGTCAGAAGCACTTATGGATTAAAGCAATTCAAGTTGTATGTGTATGTCTCTTTCTCTCTCTCTCACACACACACCCATATATATACTCACATACACACAAAGCCATATGTGTAAGAATTTTATAGTACAAAATATTTCCTGCAACCAGGTATTTACCCTCAGAATAATCAGATCATATTAAATCAGTCTTTTCAGCCCTAGTAATAGTTTTAATTATAAGATGCCATCATAGAGTGAACAACCTTTATTTTTATGCTACATAATTATATTCAAAGCTTTATGCATTTTTGCTTACAATGACATAGTAATTGTAAATGTAACCGACCTCCTTTTGAGGAGCTGTTGTCTTCCCATCTGATCCTGAGAATTAGAGTCCACAAGGCAGGAAGTCAGGAAGAAAAAATGAATGAAGAGTGGGGGAAAGCAAGTAGAAGTAGAAGTACATAAGCACAGGGTTGGAGCTCAGGAGGACAAATTGAAATCTGAGTCAGTTATTGTTATCTCTGATCTTCCAGAACCTCTGATGCCTTGTCACATAGGTAAATACAGTCACATAGACAAGAACTATGAGAAGTTATTGAAAGATCCGGGGAAAGATGGAGTTGTTTCAGACATGGCTTCTGCCTCATGCCAATGAAGTGAGCTAGTACATAAGGAACAGTGTATGTGAGCTCAAAATGGCTGCTGCTTCTTTTCCACCCTCCAAATCTTCCACAAGAATCTCTCTTGTAGCCCACCCTAACCAGATATGCACAGGAAAGGGAATTCTAGGAAATGTAGTTCACCCTAGCCAAGGTGATAGATTAAAAAGCCACCGCAGGTTGGAATATATATCTTAAAGACACGAGTAGTTATATCTTTGATTATTCAGAGAACAGATAAGCAGTATATTTAATGTGCTCTTGAATATTTGAGAATATTTTTTCTTGTAACATACATCATTCAAAACTTGCATATGTAGAAAATTCTTAATATTTTTCCTCTCAAAATTCTGTAGATGTTAGTCCATTATCCCTTAGAATTATTGAAAGAAAGGTAGAAATCAAGGGGTTTGGGGCTATTTTTTGGTAACTTATTAAATTTTTGTCTGAAAAGTTTATAGGATTCTTTGTCCTTATAACGTAACCTTATGCTAAAATGTCAAGATATAATATTCCTCCATGGAGCTTTAGAAAAACAGAAAAACTTGCAAAGCCATCTTCCTCAAAACTCTAGAAAGCAGTTGAAGTAACTAACTGGACAAGCACCAAACAAACAAAGAAAAAAACACAGATCAAAAAATGGTAGGTGAAGCTTGTGGTGCCCTTGCTAGCCCCTTCTCCTTGTCCCCCCATGGCACAGTATGGAGCCATTCTGTGCTTCCATTATTGGTTCCTTTCTCTGTACTGTACTATTCTGGAGGGAACAGAATACTGCTCTGTTCATCCTGGGGTGTCTGAATATCAGTGCCAATCTATTGGGTGGCAACCTGAAAGACTGAAACAAGAAACTCATCTCTGGCACACCCTCCAGGACTGTGCCCTGTAGGAAGAACAGCTTGTGGCCAGGTAAAGCACTGTAAGAAATAATTAAGTCAAAGTGACCTGTGGCAAAGGATTACCTGCATTAAATCACATAACAGAGCACATGAGGGGCGAAAATATATTTCAGGGAATAGAGCAGGCATTCTAATTCCTCTAAATGGTGAATCCCTAAGACAACAAACAAGCACAAGCTAGGACAAGAAGGAGATTTCACTCAGGCTCAGATAAGACAGAGGACCCTGCACTTCACATTTGGTTTAAGCTGATATTCTTGATAAGTGGGCTAAACTCTGAAGAACATCACCAACATATTAAGAGCCAATAGCGGATTATGAAAGATGATTTTTGTGTTTTTGTGTTTGTTTGCATGCAAGGAAATCCCTGTCATCTCATTATCTGGACACATATATGAGGACAGATAGCTCAGGGATTAAATCTCACTTTGAAATATTAAAACATACAGTGTACAACAAAACAAACAAACAGGAAATGATGGTCTATTTAAAAAGTAAGATAAAAGGAGCCATCAACAAAGGAGACCAGACATGGAATTTACTGACAGAGACTTAAAAAAATGATTCTTAATATGCTCAAGAAGATGAAAGAAAACATAGAGAACAAACTAAAGGATATGAGGAAAATAATAAATGAAGAATATGAGATACTCAATAAAGAGATAAAATTTTTTAAAGGAACCAAAGAGAATTATTGAAGTTGAAGACAATAATTAACATGAAAAATTCCTAAATGTGTTTCAACAGTAGATTGGAGCTGGTGAAGAATCCGTGATCTCAAAGGTAAGACAATTCAAATGATTCAAGCTGAGGAACAGAAAGGAAAAAAGGATTTAAAAATATGAATGGGGCCTAAGAGACCTTGGAGACACTGTGATGGTTTGGAATTATCCAAAACATGTTCTTAAAGTTAATCCATCCCTGTGGGTGTGAACGATTGTAAGTAGGATCTTTTGATGAGTTTCTTCAGTTAAATTGTGCGTGATCCACCTAAATCAGGATGTATCTTAATCCTATTACTGTACTCCCTTTAAAAGAGAATGAAAGTCAGAGAGAGAAAGCCACACAAGGAGCAACCAGAAGCTGAAACCAATGGAATCCAGAAGAGAAGGGAACAATAAGAGACATCACCTTGCCATGTGACAATCTAAGGACCAAGGATTGCTGGCAGCCAGCCCCAGAATGCCACAGTCTTCAGGGAGAAAAGCATTGCTTTGATGATGCCTTTATTTGGACATTTTTGTGGCCTCAAAACTGTAAGTGAATAAATTCCCATTGTTTATACCACATTTCATGACATTTGTTTGAGCATCCCAAGAAACTAAAACAGATGCTATCAAGCATACAAAAATACACATTATGGGAGACCCAGAAGAAGAGATAAAGGGAGGAAGAAGGAATCTTCAAAGAAATAATGGCAGAAAACTTCCCAAATTTAATAAAATATATTAATATGCACATTAAAGAAGCTCAACAACCTCCTAAAAGGATCATTTCAATGATAACCGTGCTGAGACACACACTATTTAAACTGTCAAATGCCAATGACGAGGAGAGAGTTCTGAACATTGTGAGAGAAAAGTAACATGTTATGTACAAGGGAGAGCCAATAAGATTACATTCTGATTTCTCATCAGAAATGATAAAAGGCAAGAAGGCAGTGGATTGAAATATTTAAAGGGCTAAAAGAAAAAATAAAACCAACTAAGAAGTTTATACCTGTCCATAATTTCTTTCAAAATTAAGGGAGAGAAGATATTACCAGTTAAATAAAAGCCAAGGGAACTGTCACCATTAGACCTACCCTAAAAGCAATGCTAAAAGGAATTCTTTAGACTTAACACAAAAGACACTAGATAGTTGATCGAAGCAGCATAAAGAAATAGACTTCCAGTAAAGGTAACTATATGGGTAATCATAAATGCCAGTGCTACTGGATTGTATTTTTGGGGATGTAACTCACTTCTTACCTCTTATAGGTTCCAAAATGCAAATGCATAAAAAATAACTCTGTGGTACTGGTTATAAAATGAAGATATAATTTGTAATAAGTACAATGAAAAGATGGGGGGAAAGAGGGGTACGGGAACAGTGTATGCATTATACTATTGAAGTTAAGTTGATATCAAATAAAACATGACTGTTACAGTTTAAATTTTAACTTCTTGATAACCATAAGGAAAATAAATGAAAACTGTATCCAGAGAGAAATGTGAAGGTGCTCCAAATTGTGCAACACAAAGAATCAAATAAATATGAAAGTAGGTATTAATGGAAGAACTGAAGATAAAAACAGGTGTAATACTTATAAAGACTAAACAGCAGAATGGCAGAAAAGAGTCTTGCATTATCAGAAGTGACTTTAAGTGTAAGTGGATTTAACTCTTCAGTCAAAAAAACAGAGACTGACAGAATGGATAAAGAGGCATGTCCCAAATAAATGCTGCTGACAAGAGATTCAGCTTAAATTAAAAACACAAGTGGGTTGAAAATGAAAGGATAGAAGAAAATATACCATGCAAATTATAAACAAATTAGAGCTAGGTAGCTATATTAATATCAGATAAAATAGGCTTTATATAAAAAACTGTTACAAGGGATAAGGAAGATCACATATACCAAGAAAGGGGTTAATTTGACAAGAAAACTCAACAGCTATAAACATATATACACCTAATGGCAGAGCCCCAAAATATATGAAGCAAATATTGACAGATTTGAAGGAAGAAAGAGACAGTTCTATATTAATAAGACTTCAATACACCACTTTCAATACTGGTTAGAATATCCAGATAGAAGATCAGTACGAAAACAGAAGATTTAACTGGTTTTGACTGCTATAAACCAAGTAAACCTAAGAGACATATATAGAACACATCATCAAACAGCAGAATACACATTCTTCTTTAATGTACATAGATCATTCTCCAGGATACTACATTTATTAGGTCACAATGTAAGCCTCAATTAGTTCAAAAATACTGAAATTATACAGTGTGTCTTCTTTGACTATAATGGAATGAAGCTATAAATCCATAACAGAACTGGAAAATTCACAAATATGTGGCAGTTAAGCAGAAACAACCAATGTGCCAAAGAAGAAATTACAAGGGAAATGAGGAATTATCTTTTTAAATTTATTTATGAAACATAACCACATACAAACACAAACATTTTTACCATATGATCACTCCAATCTTATTATATGATCAATAACTCATAATAAAACATCTTGATATGAATGAAAATGAGTACACAACAAAAACTTATGGGATGCACTAAAGGCCCCACATCAGCTGACAGTTTCATTTAGCCTTTGTGGAACCCTAAACAAAGAACCCTACCAATCCCACCCGGACCTCTGACCTACAGAGCTGTGGTAATAAATGGGAATTACCAGTTGCTAAATGTGATTTTTTATGCAATAGAAAATTAAGTCAGGACATCAAGACTTTTTGGGCCTAACTACTTGGTAAATGAAATTGTTAGGTATTTCTTTTGACCCTGGACACCAGGAGGCTTTCCTTGGAGGTTATTGCCTCTTGACATCTTAATTTGGACATTTTCATGGCCTTTGAACTGTGAATTTGTAAATTAATAAATCCCCATTTTAAAAGCCAAGCCATTGCATTCCAGCAGTTTTAGCAAACCAAAACACTAATAGAAGCAAACTCCTCTGAGAAAGGGCCATATTGGCAGTTGAAAGAACTCACTGTGTTGCATGAGGCATTCAAGAGAAACTTTGAAGTGTGTATATATATATATATATATATATATATATAAAAGCAAAAAAGCAGAGCCAACAAAATATTTTAATAGAAAGTATAAAGAAAAATTACTATAAGCATTCAGGTAGAAAAGATCGGATTGGCATCAATAATCTGTTCAGCAACTAAACTCACTGTTATGGATTACATTGTCTCTCAGATGTTGAAGTGGTGATCCCCAGTCCCTCAGAATGTTACTTTATTAGGGGAACAGAGTTGTGGATGGAATTAGGCAAGTTAAATGACATCATACTGGATAGAACAGGCCTTTAGTTCAATGACTGGTGTACTTACAAGATAAAATCAGATGTAGAGAAAAAGAAGGGAGAATACCATGTGACAATTATAGCAGATTGCTTGCTATGGATTGCTGGCAAGCCATTGTCATAGTCAAGCGAGGCATGGAACCTATTCTTCCCTACAGGCTTCATCAGACTTCTAGCTTCCATATCTGTGCCAATAAATTTCTCATATTTTAAATCACCCAGTTTGTGGTACATTACTGCAACCCTACAAAATGCTTATCTCTTCTTCCAGCCTTCACGACCATGCTCCCTCTCAGCATTCAGCTACACTGGCCTTTTAGTTTATCATATATGCCATACTCTCTCCTGTTTTAGAACCTTTGGACTTGTGGTTCCCTGGCTTAGACAGTTCCTCCACCAACTCCTACCCCTTTGCTTATTTAACTCCTAGTTTTCCCTCAGATCTTAGCTCAAAAATTTCTTTTGAGAAATTTTTTTTACCTCTTTGCCTAACAGAGTGGTTTATGAGACTAATACAGTATACTAAGGAGAAACAAGATTTTTTAAAGTGCTACAGTTAAACTATTTGCTCTCTGTATAACTCTAGTCCTTATTAGCACAGTGGCTTGTGAAAATGGGAGTCATTGGAGGGTAATGGGGAATGACTTACCATTGTTTAAAGGCTTATTACTCTTGTTGAGATACCAAACAAGAACAGGTTGTAGGGTTCAAAAGTGGAAGGAGACTATGAGCAACTAATTACCCAGTTGATAGTGGCGCTGGACGAAATGAAAGTGGTCAGATTTGGGGGTATTTTAAAAGTAGAGCCAAAAGGATTTGTATTTGTGATGTGAAAGGAGTAAACAATGACTACAGCTTTGGTTTTTTGGCCTGAGCAACTGGAAGGATGGAGTTGTCAAGATATAAAATGGGAAAGACTGAGTAACGAAGCAGGTTTGGGGGAAGATCAAGATTTCAGTTTTGGACATGAAGTTTCAGATATTTATTTAGACATCTACTAGATACCAAATAACTGGTTAGATTGTACAAATCTGGAATCAGGGAGAGATCTGGGAATAAAGATAAAAATCTGGAGCTATCAGCATAAGAGAGTATAAATAGAGAAGCAAATCAAGAACTGCAATGTGGGGCACTTAAATACTGAGACTGGGGAGAAGGAATTAACAACAAGAATGGGAATGAACAATGAAGCAGAACTGTGGTAACCTAGACATGAAATGAAAGCGTATCAAGCAAAAGGAAGTCAGGATAACTGTCTGTTCTCTTCAATAAATATCATTAAAAAAAAAAAAGAGATTGTACTAAATTAGAAGAACTCAACAGGACATAAAGCTGGACAAAACGCATAGCCCTAGATTTGGTGCTACTTTGGAAAACCAGCTCTAAAAGATATTCTGGAGTCAACCGGAAATATCTGAATTTGGCTTGGATATTTGCAGAGATGAAAATATACTGAAAAAGATAGGTATAGATTGTTGACCTGAAAAGCATGTTTCTTACTATAGTAAGACCTTATTTTGATAAAAATACATATGTATATATGGGGCACAGAAAAATCAGAAATATACACTAAGGTGACTATGGATAACAGGAATTTGAAGTTTTACATTTTAATATTTTAGCTTGCTGTATTTTCTAATTTCCTATAATAACACGTGCTGCTTCTGTAATAATAAAACATCCCAAATTTTATCTAATAAGGCCAAGAATTCACAAAATTATATTCTGCTTGTAGGTATATTAAGATGAGGACTGACAACTTACCACAGGATCTAGCAATATGTAAGTCAATGGCACCTTGACAAGTTTTGGTGGAGTAGGGGGAACAAAATCTGACCAGAAGAGCCTGCCAGTTCTTCAAAATATTAAATATTAGAGTATCTTATGACCAGCAATTCCACCCCTAGGCACATAATCCCCTAAAGTGAAAACATGGCAATGCAAAAACTTGTATATGAATATTCACAAAAACAAAAATCCTAATAGCTACAAGTGGAAATAACCCAAATGTCCATAAACTGATGAATAAACAACAGACTTATTTAACAAAATAATGTTGTATACATGCTTTGACACAGATGAACCTTGGAAATATTATGCTAAATAAGCCAGTCCACAGAAAAAAATATATTGTATGATTCCACTTATACGGACTGTCCAGAATAGGCAAACCCATAGAGACAGAAATACATTAGGGACTGCCTAGGGCTGGGGTAGGTGAAAATAAGGAATGACTGCTAATTAGTACAGGGTTTATTTGGGGGTAATAATGTTCTAAAATTAGATAGTGTTGATGGTTACACAACTCTGTGAACATAAAAAATGCTGAACTGCACACATTAAAAAGGGTGAATTTTATGGTATTTTGTGAATTTTATCTCAATAAAGCTGTTACTTTAAAAAGACAAAAGAAAGTAGGCAAATCTAGGTATTCTTTGCATTTGTTTTACTCCCGCCAAGTATTTTCTGTTTCCTATCTTGGTGCCAATATGTATTTTGTTTTTGCTTTTTTGACCTCTAAAACTCATCTCTTACTTCCAGGGACTTGTTAATCATTTTTTAATAACCTTTTCCCCTTCTTTCCCCTTCTTAATCCCTATCCCTACATCACTATAAAACTCTCCTAAATCAAAGATTAACCAGATAGAAAAACATTTAACTCTATTAAGATAAACTACACTTTACAATTTTTTAGAAGTGCTAAATGGGACCATTGTTCAGATCTACTTCTTATGCTTTAAGTGTGTACACATCTTTAAAAAAAGGCATTGCCAAGGAATAATAACATATCACTTTAAGAAAACAAAACATTATATAGACTGAATTCTATAAAACCCATTTTGGATTATAAGAAAACATTTTCCAAGTTACAAAATAAGTGTTTCTCACTCTTAAGAAATGTTTGAACATTTAAATAACACTGCTGTAATATATTTTCATGAAATTCAAAAAAAAAAAAATACAAGGTGTGCTGAGTAAGTAGAAGGAATCTTCATTTTGTGGGTAAAGAAACTGAGTTGGCAAAAAAGCCCACAGGCAAAGCTAAATTTAGAGCTCATATCCTCTCTTGGATTTCACAATTTCAACAGTACACAAAATTTATCTATTGTTGAAGTAACACCTGAGCAATTTAACTAAAGCTACAAACAGCAATAACAGAAACCTTGCACAACGTTTAAACCTGGGAAATTCTCATTAAAATAATAGAAAAATACAAAATTTTTCCTTCCAAAATAAGGTACCTCAGACAAAGGTTCAGATACCTCATGTAAATTATTCACAAGAATCTCATGTGAATCAACCTTTTCTGTGCCTCTTAAATAACATCAAGTTTCCTATTTAAAGACACATTCAGAATGCATTTATAATGAACTTATTAATACAAAAGTGTATGGAGGAAAAAAACAACATTTCACTGAAGTCTTTACTACATTTTATTTTTGGTGCATCTTCTTACGCATTTCTTCAAGAGCTGCTTCTTTCTCTCTCAGCACCTGCTTAAGTCTTCTTATTTTTTCATCCCGGGTTGTTTCTTCTAACCCTGGTGGTGTCATGGGGAAAACATCTTCAGTATAGTAATTCGTATTAAAGGAATCACTGTGTTCAAAAGCTGCATCAGAACTCAATGTGCCTTTCTGCTGGTTATCATGGGTACAGTGTTCTACCTCAGTACTCTTTTCTTCTCTGGTTTTGTTGCAGCTTGTGAGAATGTTATGTTGTGATGCATCTGAAGTCGGTAAAATATTGCTAAGGAGTTGGGAGCTGGTGACACCATTTCCCCCATTTATGGCGGTGTTAAAAGCACTCTCGGTTTTTCTCTTCTTTCTATAATCCATCTTCTTAATGGTTTTCGCTCTCCTTTTCTTATCAAAACCCTGCTGCAATGTTGAGTAGGATTCCAAAAGAAAAACAAAATATTACTACCATATATATATATATAGCGTATTCTCAAATTTAAGAAAATTTGCAGATAGAAATAATTAGCAATTCAATTTAATTAAAAAAAACTATTGGGACAACTAAAGCGGTATACTGTACTTAGTGATATTTACTGAAAATAAACTGCTTAATTCATAATATTTTTCTGCTAAAATAAAGTATTAGAGGCAGTACTGACTTACCACCAAAAGACAGCAGCATTTTCAAAGAGTATAAGAAATAAATTTAATTTAATTTAATTTTTTCTTTTGTTTTGCATGGTAGGGACATATGGAGGATCTTCATTGGGGGAACTAACAACTGATTGGTCTCTTATCTGAAGTTCAAAATATTAAGACAATATGATAATATATTCATAATAGAATGACAATAGGCAAAGTTTAAGGGACGTTTTCTTTCGTCATTACTGATTATGAAGACTACTTAAAATGTTTATATTCTGAGTAATACTGTAATGAACAACTGCATGCTTATATGTTCCTTACAAATGCATTATTTCCTTTGGATACAGTTTTCAAAGTAGAAAAACTAGCCATTTTCTTATAATTTTATGATGGAAAACAACAGCCAGTAGATGGATAAAAACACTTAAAACAAAATCTTTACTTAACTGGGGTTGCATGTAACCTGTGCATATATGGTTCCTCTTAACACTGTTTTGGTATAACACATATATTTTCAAATTTGGTAAAAATTATCATTCATGCTAACGTACATGGGCTAAAAAATGAAATCAAGAAAATAAAAACATTTACATAATTTTGTAGTCTATAGTACATACTAAGGACACTTTAAAATCTATTACCTGCTTTCTCTCTTCCTCCTTCACCATACACTTTGTCTCTTTATAAGTATCACTCTTCATCAAACTGCTAAAAGAATCAAAACCTTCTCCAGAGCCCAAATGGTCAGGAATTCGAGTAAGGCGCACTCTTAAATCTTTAGTAAGGCCAAATATCTTTTTAAATTCAGCATCACTCTTCAAACATGATGCCTTATTACTTCTTCCTTGAGACTCTTTCTTGTCATATCTTTCTTCTATACCTTTTTTTAATGTTGATGCCATCTCATTCTGGATCTGGAATTAGGAAAAGAAGACACACAAACAATCCTGCAAATTACTCAAGCTTTTTTATGAGACCAGCATCTAAGTGATTACTTCATCTTACATTAAGAAAACATCATGCTTTAAAATCCTAAATGGTTGTATTGCACTATCCTTGCCTTAATACCCAAACTCTTTAAACTGGATGTAACAGTGAAGTTAAACAATTTAAAATGCTCCCCTAAAATTTCCAATTTATTCCAATTTCTTACACTAGAAAAGTAACTAGTAGTCAATTCTCAAATGAAATGAGAATTCAGACTAATAAAAAGTTAAACATAATCTACATGAAATTATTTGGAAATTGTGGTCTTCTGAAAAAGTCTTACTATGTCTTTAATCAATCTTGTACTTAGCAATCAGAGTTCACTTCCTTTCATCTCTGGAGTTCAATTAATTTTGTATTGAAAGGAAGAAATTCTGACATTATTAAGCAAAGCTCCAGGTAAGTAAGGAGTAGGTGAGTACAAAAATCTAGTGAGCACAGACACACATATTTTAAATAGAACAGAATGGTAGCTTGTATGGGAATGTTGGGTAATTGGATGAAGAGTCAGAAAGAACTAAACATAAGAAACTTGTCTACTAAAAAAACAAAAACACGAATAAAATGACTGAAAAGGCACAGACTAGCCGTTACACCCTTTCTACTTTCTACCTAAAAATATCACTGATTATCTCCCCACCACCAAAAAACAAAACAAAAAACAGCTCTATGTAGGCTTATCATTGATCTCTTCAGAACAAAAAGCTTATGTCTATCAGTGTAAATACACACACATACACACAATCATACTAAGTTTTGAATATATATTATCCCTTTCTAACTTTTTAAAATGTTTGCTCTGGTTTGTTTTATTAAAGATTTGGCATGACAGGTCATTCAAGAGAAAGATACTGCTTAGAATTTCCCAATCAGAGCAAACCTTTCGACGTAAGCATTCATGTGTGTATGGTATGCACATGATGGGGTGGGGGTGAAGGGAAGAGGAAGTATCATACATGATAACTAACTTTGAGAATTAAGAAAGAAAAATATTCTACATAGATATATAAAAAGATACCCTGACATGGGAAAATTACCTTTGGTTCTTGGTCTCTGAAAATACACTGTGGTGAAGTAACAGTTGTTGCATCAATAGAGGAACTTATTTTCTCTATGCTCTGGATGAAATTTTCTTTTCTGGGGGCATTTTGTCCTGTACTAAATCCATCTGCTTCGACTGGCTTTGTTAATAAAGCCTTATTCTGTTTTAAGTACTTAATGGATTGGTTCATATTATTTGGGTTTAGGGTAGAAAGAGATGGTTTCTCCACTTTTTTATTCTTCTCTGCCTTTAGATGGGCCATGGAGGCAAGTTGGGTGTGTGAAAGTGATTTTGTCTCCATCTGAGAAGATTTACTTTTTGCCAAAACAATATTTACAACCTTTCTAGATATTTCTGTGACTGGACTTGAACTCGCTATCTGTGTCATGTCTTTTCTTATTGGAATACCAGGAGAAACAGAATTCTGCTGGTCAATTTGTGATGACTGAATATCTGACCCCTTTTTAGCCAACAGATAGACTTTCCCATTAAACATGACCAAAGCATTATCTTTAATAGGCATACTTTTGGACTGTGTCCCACTAGGACTGATAGTACTCAGTGGTGGCATATTTATAGTATTATCTCCCAAACTTTTCCTATCTACAAAAGTTTTTAAAATCTTTGAAGCCACATTATTTGAAGACTTAACAGGAACAAGAGATGGAGTGCAAGGCTGTAGATTTTCTTGAAAAATCCATTTCACTGGAGCAGCTTGAGAATGCTGACCACTTTTTAACTGTGTCTCTGTTGCAGCATTCATTGGAATTTGTGTGGTATTTAATATCACTGGCTTTGCTACTTCTGTAATAGGTTTTGGATAAATATTTTGAAAGTTCTTGGTAATTACATTTTTCACTGTATTTACAGGAGATACGTAAATAACGGTTGGTATTTGGGAGGCCTCAACTGTTCCTGAAGTACTTGTGGCTGCAGATGAAAATATCTTTTGCTGAACTGAAGGAGGCAACGACGATGCTGGTACAGATTTCACTTCAGCATGGGCTGGAATCTGTAAATGATGCCCAGAAGGCAATACTGGAGACTTCACAGTCATTGGAAGACTCTGGGTATTTACTAAAATATAAGATGAATCATTTTGTTTTGAGGAGGGAGGAACAGCGTATGTTTGCATGGTAAGTCCATCAATTTTCACACCATGGTTCTGAATTTTAGAAACTGATGAGGTAAAGTTTTCAGTTCCCACAGAAGTAACTCTAACTTTTTCTGCTGTGTCTACTGTTCTTGTAAGAAAATATTTTGAAGAACTGGCTGGCTGAAAGACAGGCATCTGAACTGATGCACTTGTGGAAGAGCTGGAAATCTGAGTCTGAAAAGTAACATGAACTGGACTTCCTGTTTTCCCTTTCAAAGCATCAGACATGACTGAAGATTGAACTACTGGTATAAGATTTCCAGAGGAATTAGGAATTGGAAGTAATTGCAGAAGATTTTTTCCATCCGAGCCAATCGTCTGAACTACTTGGTACATGCAGCCTGAAACACTTAAAAGAACATTATAATATAAGTGAATAAATACAACATACTAGATGGTATATACATTTTATTTAAAAACAAATACTTGAAAATGTTATTTTAAAAATATTTGAAATAATTTCTCATTTTAATAGAAGTTTTATAAATGAACTACTATAAAACAAAGATTCTGAAGTAGAAGAGATAATTAAAGTTATGATCAGCTTTGATTCAGATCTTCTTATATGATTAGGCAATGGGTATGAAATATTAACATTTATTCTTAAATGAAAAGTAGACTTCTCTAAGGTTTATCCTGTATAAAATCATGCCTACTTGAATATGCTCATCTTAAATGTTAGCATTCACCTTTCTCCTTTTCCTTAAATTCCCTCTGTCCTCTTCCTCTATTTTGAATGACCAGGATTATTTCACCTCTACTTATGCTTATTCTATTCTCCTCACTCGTTTTTCCCCTCCTAATCTGTTGTCTTCTTCCCTCTGACAATTCACAAATTCTACTGTCAGCCATTCTTTTTTGGCTTACGACATTTTTTATGGTGATACTTCAAATATGCATTTATAGACTAAACTGAATTACTCATGTAGGAGCCATTTTCTTCTTTGATTATTGATTGTTTCAGCACATTTGAGGTTTGGTGCTCTATAGTCCCTTGATACAATAAAGAGAAATGCATGGCAATTACTTATATTAGTTCTTATGGCCTATAAAATCCTATGTACAACACCATTTGAGGTGAATGGTTTTCAATGAACATAGAAAAGACTGGAAGTCAATAAAATTTTTTTTACCTAGCCAATTTCAATCTTACTTATGAGCTAACAGTACAGATTGTTTGATTTAAGAGAAGCCAATTTATTCTGTTTGTAAAATCAATTATATGGGGATTCTGTAAATGCCGATACCTCAAGCTATGTATACCTAAAACTCCTTTCAGTTCCTGGAAAATACTAGCTCTCAGGGCATTCAGGGCCAGCACACATGTTGTCTCCCTACCTATATGCTCTTCTCTGAACCAACTCTTCACGTGGATCAAGTCTCAGCATAAATGATGCATCTCAAGGATACATTATCTGACTGCCTTAATTACCTCTGCCACTCCTTAATAATTAATCTATATAATTATACCTGCTCATTTCCTTCATAATACATATCACAAGTTATAACCACATATTAACACTTTTTGGGCTGGTCTATAATTTGCCTTTCATGCTGAACTCTGAGCAACATGGTCTTAACTAAGATCAAATGAGAAAAAAGAATGAAAGAACAAACATAAATTAAGATTCTCAACAGTATAAAGATGTGTTTTAATACATACAGGTATGTTTTTTAAAGCCTCAGGAATTAAAAATCAACTGTACAAATCCTGTGCATTCTAGCAAGTGTGAGAACTCAATTTTACCCTTCTCCAACCCATACTGACATCATAACATTCCTATAAAAATTTAAAACAGCCTTCTGGCCACTTGAGAGTGTTTCAGTCATAATGACTTTTAATAAATTAAAAGTTAATTTAAAGAAGCATTAACCCAAAGAAAAGTATAAAAATCCTTGTTCTCAGTTCTTAAAGAGAAATACCCACCCACCCAACCCATGTCCCTGTCCCCCAAAGCACATATGAATTGGGATCAGAACTTACTCAACAATAATCTATTAGACAAAAATTTATTTAGTGTCTTATGATTCAGGCACCAGACTCAGTGTATGGGTAGAGAGGTCAGTAAACTAGAGCCCAAGAGCCAAATCTCACCTACTGTCATGTTTTGTGTGTTCCGAAAGCTAAGTATGGTTTTCTATGTTAAACAACCAGGAAAAACAAATTAAAAGACTATTTTGTAATGTGAAAATTATGTAAAATTCAAATTGAAGTATCCATAAATGAAGTTTTATTAGAACACAGTCACATTCATGTTTTACACATCTTTTATGTAGATGGTTTCCTGTTACAAAGGCAAAACTGAGTAGCTACAGAAGAGATCCTATAGCTCAGTCTAAAATATTTAATATCTGGCCCTTTACAGAAAAAGTTTGATGGCAATTATAATTCAGATAGATGGTATGTTTGCATAAATACAAAAATGATTGTTCCTTTTCTTAAATATTCTCTTTCCAACGGTTCCAAAATACGACATTCTTCTAACCTCCCTAGAGACTTCTCAGTCTCTTTTGCCAACCCATCCTATTTGAATCAACCTTCAAATGGTGGTCTTCACCATAGCTTGGACCAAACTCTTCTCTACTATATACTCTTTCCCTAGATAATTTCTCTTATATGCATGTCTTCAGTTACTACTTCTACATTAACAATTCTAATATTTATATCTGTATGTCCTTCAACAGCCAAGCTTATGTATTCAACATTGCTTCTGACACTTCCATTCAGAATCTCAAAGGCATCTAAAACTCAACATGGCTAGAATATCCCTACCTCCAAAATAGTTTTCCTCTTCCAGGGTTTTCTTCTTTGGTAAATGGAGAAATATGGATCACCATCTATATTAGATGACTAATTAAAAGATGGTAATTCCTGCTTTCTTACCTCCATATTCCATTACTTGCAAAATTCTGTTTGATATTACCTCCCAAATCCGCTCGGATCTGTTCAGTTCTTTCCAAATCAACCCTCACCACTCTAGTCAACGAATATCATCTCTGGCTCAGGTTAGACAACTAAGTTGCTTCATAACTGGTCTTCTTTCAGTCATATTTTCCTCTGCCTTTCAATTCATACAGCATGCTAGCACCAGTCCTACATCATTTTCTTGCTTAAAACATTTCAGTGGCTTTCCACTATTTTTAGACTAAAAGAAAACCAAGATATTCCGATACAATGCAAGCCAAAGGAAAAGAGAGTATCAAGAAAATTGGGCAATTCTATTAAAGGTTTCTGAGACGTCAAGCAGAATGAGAATTAAAAATATATACTGGAATTAACGGCATGAGGGTGATTCATAACTTTAATAAAAGCAGTTTGGCGAGGAAAGGACATATTTCAGTTACTGAGGAAGAAAGGAAATGAAGATAGCAAGTATAAACAACTCTTTTATGAACTGGGACTGTAAAGGGGGAAGAGAGACTGGCAAGTAGCTAGAGTTAGAAACTGGGTCTACAAGGGATCTTTCTTTTAAGATTATATGAACCAGAGGACTTATAAATGCTCATGTGAGCCAGTGAAGATGAAGAGATTAACAATGAAGGAGAAAGAAGGATAATCAATAGGGTAAGGTTTGAGAAGGAAGAAGAAAAATGGGATTCAGATGACAGGTGTAGAGAATGAATCTTCAGGAGAGCTGGAGAAATATCTCCTTCCACTGGAACAGAAGGAAAGGGTAGGTGAATTTGCAGGTAGGTTTACAGCTTTGATGCCAGAAGGCTGAGGTAATTTTGACCTAATGGCTTTTATTTTCTCTAAAAAAAGGGCATAACATCAGCTGCCAATAATAAGAGCAAAGATGAGGAGAGATTTGAGGAAAAAGATTTGTGAGACTAAGGATTTGGGAAAGAAAAAGCTGATCATAGAAAATAGTAGGACTGCCAGGCACTGTTGATGGCTCAGGATGACAGGCAGGGACTATGAATCTATAGTGGTGTGAACTTAAGAGATTTTCTCTGTCCCACCAGGGATATGCAAAAGAGAAAAGAGAGAGCTGAATTCAAATCCAAGATTAGAGTAGCTTCAGAAGAGTGCAACAAAAATCAAAGAAGAAGAAAGGAAATTAGGGTATTGACAAAAGTTATTAAAATGATGAAACACAGAATCTAAGCTGGGTGGGGGGAGGAATCAAAACATAAATCGTGTATGATAAAGTATAGGGAAAAAATAGAGAAATCATTCCACTGTAGGGCCAGATAAAGAATATTCATGGTAGGAGTTCTTAAACAAGATAGAAATATGGAAAGTGGTGTTCAGAAAGCATGATGCCTGAGGGATGGCATCTGGCAGCACTATTTTCTCAGTTACCCAGGTTTTAAATCATCTAGTCATCCCTGATTTATCTTTATCATATTTATTCATCTTTGATTCACCAATAGTACCTTGCTTACAAAAGGTAAATGCTCAATAAATGTACACTGAATGAATCAGCAGTCGATAAAGTTTTCCTCCTTTTTACAGATCTTATCCATCTTCTCTTTCTTTACTGCTGCCATATCTACCACCTCTTGACCAGACCCTCATCACCATGTATCTAGACCTCACCATTTCATCCTTATATTTTCTTTGACGCTTAAACTCGTTTCTCTGACTGTAGCCACTATTGACTATTACATCTCTGGCAGATTAAAATATTTTTATCCTGTCATCACCTTGCTCAAAAGGTTTCAGTAATTCACCAATGCCAACTCAACTTGAGTGAGACACAATCTAGTCCCTAGCAATCTCTACAGCAGTACTATCTACAACTTTTCAACATAAAATCTGCTTTTGCCAGAGAGGTCTTTTTGCTATTCTAGAATATGCCACATACATTATTTACTCTAAGTATGTAGTTTTTTTCTTCTCCAATAATTTAAAACATGATTATCTGTGATTCAAATCCCAGCTGCTATATGAATTGTCTGTCAAAAACGCATACTTTTTCTTCAAATTTGGAATCCCTAAAGTACTCTCACCAGTGGCACCAATGCTAGGTGTTATATAGTGCCATTTACCTTTGATCTATTAGCTAATTTAAAAAGAAATGAGTAAAGTATTGTTTCTTCATGAGCCTGACATTTAAGAGAACAGATTATATCATTTCTTTTGGAATTATTTCTCCAATACAAAGCATAGCAGTGCCCTCAAAACATATATATAAAAAATGATGCAGCTTTTTCTCCATTTCAAGTGACATATCTCAACACCTTTTTTTGTTTAGCCTGACTTTATTTATATACTTTATCAGTACTATCTGGCTAACATAAAAAGCTTCAGCAGAACAGAACTTCTGCCTTTATAGTTATTTATGTAGGGGCAAGCACATACATTTGGTCCTTAATAACGTTTTAAACCAACTACAAAAGGCTTCTGATACTTTATGTATTTCATTACAGGAAACTCTATATTTCTGTTTTACAAAATATTTTAATGCATAATGCGCAAACTATATTCAAATCCAATCAGTTTTTCCCCTTCTTTCTCTTCTCCACTTCCTCTCCAAAAAGGGATGAAAAAATATAACTTCTTCCACATGACCATGAATTTCTTAAGTGTAATTATCCTATTCATCATATATTCTACACCTAAAAGAGTACCTGGCATATAGCAGACACTCAATAAATGCTAGCTGGATTGAATCCTATGAGCAATAATAAAAAACAATTCATGATTACCAGACAACAAATGGAGTGAGTTCTAAAATTTAAACTGAAATGAAGAATGTGAAGGAGAGAAGTCTGAAAATCAGGGACAAATTCAAACTTCTTTAATCACTATGCATTTTTTCAATCTATAAGATTTAAGAGAATAACTTAAGATCCTAGAAAGATTCTATTTTCTTCAAGATCATAGTTTACTCGTTAACATCAGAACTAGAACTAGAACCAGATTCTGTATCAGATACTCTGATTTAATCACTTATAAAAAGAATAATTATCAACATGCTAACACTTTAAACCAGCTGGTGTTTGAACTGGGAAACTACATATTGAGACTTTAAAAGAGAAGAAGAGGAATATATTGAAAGATTATGGGCTTCTAATTCTGGTTCTTTCAATTACTAGTTGATTTACTTTGAAAAATTTATTTGATCTCCTGGACCTTTTGTTTCTTCCTTTGTAAAACGGGGAAAATAAGGCTTGCTGGGAGAAGCAAATAACTGCCTGGAATCATAACAGGTTCCCAATATATGCTAGCTATCATGCTTCATTAAAATATGCAGTTGGTCCTCAAGAATAAAGAAATGAAAAGGTAAGTTCTTCTGAAAATGTGAGAGCTTTAAAAAGGTGTGAGAACTTTAAACAGTGATAATATTATACAATTTGTGTCTTTTTTTCTTTTCTCTTTAATACTGATATAAGGCATTCACCTACTAACAACAGAATAAAAATTCTGCAAGTTAATAAAAATTTTGTAGAACTGTCTCCAAAGTTTATTTTCTTCCCAACTGCTAGGAAGTCCCTTTCACTCTTACTATCTAAAACATTATATACATAAATAATATAATATTTACCATATATTATGTATGTAATAGTTTTATTATAATAGTTATTTTCTTAGAGACTACAAAGTACCATACACCCACACACATTTAATCTAATCCTAAATCAAAAAACTCAATAAGATTAGGGATTACCATTCCCCATTTCACAGATGAGAAAAAAAGCTTAAAAATATTAAATAACATACTCAGAATTACATACTCTCCTTGAGCAATCCTATCAACTTTATTATATTTACTTTAGCATAAACCCCTGTACCCCCAAAGCAGGGTCTAAAAAATTCAATTGCATAAACTAAAAGATTTTTTGAGATTAGAGTTCAGCAGCCTGTATGGTGTTTGCCTTTGTCTCTCTCTTACACACGTGTGAATACACACACACAAATCACAAAAGATAATACAATTTACACTGTATAAATTAAATGTGCACTGAATTGACAAATATCTTCCTAACCAAACCAAGCCCCCTGCTTAAGAATACTAATTTTAGTTCCCTATTTGAGAATAAAAGGTTAAGGAAGGATAGAAGCTAACTGCCAATCTCATAATATCCTAAATCTTATTACTGTGGGATGCATTATCAAAGGCTTTTATTACAATTACCTCTAAAGTGCAAGGCTCCCATGTTTCTACTTTTAGCTCGCACATTGCTGTTGCGCTCCAGATTCATATCTCAAATAGCTTTCTCAGTGTTTTCCCCAACGCAGTTAATCACGGCCAATTTCCTAACAAAGTCTTCCTATTTTCCCTTAAATATTTCTTTCAATCCAATCCAAACAGCTAGTTCAGGCCCTCATTAATCTCTGAAAATACAATTGAAATAGAATTGCTATTATGTCTGACTTCTCACCTCCAAATTCACATTGCCATCATTTACCTAAAATTTATGTCTCACCATGTTAGTTCTTTTCTTAAAATCCTCTGAACAGTCTCCAATGGATGAAGTCTAATCTCTCAAGCAGGGAAACCAACCCTTCAAGAGCTGTCTATTTATTCTGCTTATAGTTTACAATCATGCACTAAGTAGTAATTACTTGTAATAAAACCATACTCTTTCATGCCTCTATAGCTTATTTGGCAGTTTCAAACTTCTGCCTAGACATAACTGCACTCATCTTTGACTAGATAATTGTTACTTGTATTTCCCAGACCCTTTTCTACAGCTCTCTTCCTCTACGTTCTCCAGGCATCAAGATCATGTTATCATGAAACTTACTGCATTACCTTTCCCCTTAGGTTGTAAAGTTTTTCATGTGCATAAATCACGTTCCATTCTTTAGCACAGTCTATCAGTTAAAAGGTACTTAACCGAATTTTTGAACTGTACTGCTAACAAGTCGTGGAATTAGGATATGAACCTAGGTCTTATGTCCACAATGCCATTCTGACTGCTGATTTATTCTCTGCTAAGAAAGTCAGAATGTAGATAAACTAAATGCACACTATCATAAACATCTTCCAGATTTTTCCAATGTGCTGTAAGTTTGTTTGGCTCTTTCATTTTATGTACTGACACATCAGAGATATTTTAAACAATAAATATTCTAGATCACAATACTAAAAAAAATTATAAGGCAGTAACTAAAATTTTCAAATATCTACATAAAATGTGAAAACCACGTGGTCCTTTTAAGTTTATGATGAAAATAAATGGTTTAGTACCATCAAAAATATTTTTAGAAGAATAAGAATGAAAACTAGGCTTCAATAAACTAAAGTCCTGACATTACACTACTTACAAAATTGTATTTCAACATCACACAGATTGTTACTTACAAAATGGAATACTTGTAATCAATCATCAAAGTAAAAGCTTCAGAAAGACACTTAGTAAATCTCCCAAATCTATGGTACAAAACCTCAAAACCTCACTGATTTCAGGGTGCAAATGGGAAACGAATGAAAAAACAATGCATAAACCGATTAATGAAATAGAAACGACTTACAAATGTAACCCATAGTTTCATTTGTAACAGTTTTAAGAAATAACAAGTATAGATGACCAAAATGACTAGAAACAGGATAAAAGCATTGAAGCAGACAATAATAAAAACAAAAGCAATCCCAAAAAAGTGTGTACAAATTTGCGTAAGTTAGATTTCATTAAATATTCAGGCACTAAAAGAAAAACAGAAATAAAAGTTATTAAAAAGTAATTCTACTTTTGCACATCAGGACAGGGCACTATCTCTGCTCCGCTCCCTCCGCCATCCCCAACTTCCACGAGGAAACCAACCAACCAATCAACCAACCAACAACATAAACATAAAAGCTGCCCCTTTTTTTATGATTTGAAATACAAGGGTTCTTTTTCAGCAGTTCTTCCATATTTTTTTAGCTTAAGTTTTTAATGACCATTTCCTTTCATAATACTGTGCACACCGTCAAAGAATCACCATTATTTACATCTTTATTACAATTCGGTTCTATATCCACTCAAAGGAAACCTGCATTCAGAGTTAAAATCTGTACTAACGTTGCGTCCTCATATCGTATTAATAACTAATATTCAAATACTGCTTTATTATTCTTACACTATTTCACATAAATTCATTTTTTCAATCCGTTAAGAAAATTCGAGTGTTGTATTTTACAGACTGAAAACTGAGACAATAGAAAGGGTAGATACACTATTCACGGCCTCACAAATAATAACTGGCAAATCTAGGAATAAACCCATGTGGTCTGATTTTCTTCAAACACAAATCCTCTTCCATGAGTTTCGCATCTTAATTTTCATGCTCTCTTCTTCGCGTTTTCCTGCTCCAGAGACTCATTAACTTATCTTTTTCAAACTACTAGCATCCATTAACCAGTGGAGGGGAACTTAAAATATTCTAATTTAGCTATCATTCTGTTCCTGTTTCGTTCATCTCTATTAACAATAAACAATTATTTTTAATTACTAATCTACTGACGATCTATTTTCTAAGTTTAAAAATAGGAATACGTTTTTAAGAAAAAAGTGGACACTCCTCACGTCAAATGCAGTTTCTCTACAGACATCCAATGAGAGATGGCATTTTCATTACACCTGCTCCAAATAGGCTGTTCCAAATGATTGACTTTACATAAGGATTTGTCCAGCTTTACTTTCCCTAAAGCTACCACTTGAAAATTTTAAAGTTCTTGTTCTAAACAATTTTTCTTCAATTCCTAATTCAAATATCCTGAGTAATTACACAAAAATATATCTTTACTTTCTTCCTCACAAATTCTACCAAAATATAACTATTTTCACTGAAGGTCCAGAACCACCAGAAATGTACATGCTAATCCGCACAAATTACTGCTGCGTGTTTTGTTGGGTATGCGAGAGAATCTTCCAGAACGTTTTGGCCACTCGGGAGCGTCGGCCATGTTGCTTTTCCTCTCCCGTGGAGATCTACTCAGTCCGCCTCTGAAACTTGAGACGCTGGAATCCTGCGGAGTGAGGGAAGCGGCTGACTGCGTCAGGACCTAAGCTTTTACGTTTCCAAGAGCAACGCGCTCTAAGGGCTAAGTGCCGAACTGACGAGCACCTCCCGCCCGAGTAGCTCACTCTGCGGGGTCAAACGCATCTCAGTGGCGGAACGACGGCCAAGTAGACATCCTGCCAAGAGACGGGGCGAGGGGCGGGCGTGTGGAGGCAAGATTCGAAACCGGTACTCACCAATGCGAGGCGTTGCCTGAATTTTCTTCTGTGGGTTTCAGGATGACCCTCTGAAGATTGTTAGACATTTTAGAGGTGTGGGAAGGGACAGCACACCCAGGAAAGGGGTGTGTGTAGGGCCAAGGTCCGTAAGGGAGCGAGAACCAGACCGAGGAAATGTTGGTTAGATTTGCCCCGAACAACTCTGAGCAGTCGATGCGAAAGGACGGAGACGGCTGGCTCTCGGGAGGGCGTATCCCAGCACTCAAGAGGGAGGCGGCGCAACCACCACAGAAACCGGAAGGCTGGGGGCGAGTGACGGCGGCGACCCAGCTCGTAAAGTCTGAGAGACGGAGGCCGAAGTCTCCGCCCCGTAGCATTACGACATCGCTGTAGAGCGACCCGGAGAGGGTGCGCGAGGCGTGGCTTTAATGGCACCGCCCCTGAGAATGGCCGAGTCAGTCAGAGGGTGAAGTCGGAGCTAGCGTAGCTCCGCCGACACCGCCCACCAAAGCCGCCGTCAGGAGCAAAGCTCATTCTTGAAGGTTCCGGTGTCGTCACGTCCGGTTACCAAGGTGAGTGGCTCGCTAAAGCCCCACCCTTATGACCCAATCCAATCGAAAGGGGGATTTGCTATCTCTTCTTCCGGATCAAGCAACGAATCGCAAAAGAAAGTTCTCCAAACACCTACGCAAATTAAAATGTTTCCGGGGTCAACCGAAAATTTGTGGTTGAGATCGCCAGTAGTCTAAGTTTTCCATACCAGCTAGTGCTTTAAAAGACGGCCAGCGGGCTTTTTTAGAGTCTCATGAGCAACAATCAGATGTCTGCCTGTAGGCCGCGCTGTGGTGGTGTTACTTCTCTGAGGGTTTCTACTCCCATCTTGTTTTCCTGAAGTTTTGCCCCTAGATTTAACCTAACCCCTCCCTCTACCCTATGTTCCTTCCCCAGTGAAAATCATCATTGATTGTCGTATTGTTTGTTTGTCCATTCTATAAAAGTTTCATTGCCATTGTGAACTTCTTTTCTGGTATCTTTATATGGCTCTCTAGAGAAACATTTTTCAGAATTTTTTTTTTTTTTAATTCCTGCGGTTGAATCACTTAGAGAAACGAGTTCAGTCTCTGGCTTAAGGGACAGAAATTATAATTTAACTGGGGCTTGAAGGTCGGAGTCGTCAAGAAGGTCCAGTGTCATCTGGTACAGGCAATCGCTGTATAAACTGCTCTCCCTATTCAAAGTTAGTATTTTGACAGCCAATTTAATGGTTAAGTTTCATCTATGAGAATCCTGGTTGCTCATTCCCCTAATTCCTTAATAGCTAATGCTGGCTAAGAACTTCATGCCCTGATAGTTTTAAAAGAAAGTAATGCTTTATAATTATTGTACACTTTTTGTTAAGAATTAACTGAACTATATAGAATTCTGTGTCTATAAATGTTGTATATCTTTCGATTTATGAACATGCGCAGATATATCCCATGCTAAAGATAAGGGATTGGTGAGAGCTTTCTGCTGTTTTGATTTTGGTCATCACCAAAATTGCCTGTTGGTGAAAGCGAAGTTACATGAAAGAGTTAACCATTCTTGTGTGATCTAATTTCTCACCTTTTATTCCTTACCTTTGGCATTGTGACTTTTCCCCATACTTCTCATGTGAATTAGATTCGTTGTCAAAAGATGGGTTCTTTTGGAAACACTCTTTAGATGGACTTTGGTATGCAGGAAGTTTGCTAGGGTTCAGTACCTGCAGAAGGAAGGCTAAGGAAGCTGTTTTGGGGAGAGGGAGAAGTTGGGCTGTGATATACTGTTTCAACAAAGAGTTTGCTAGGGTTCAGTACCTGCAGAAGGAAGGCTAAGGAAACTGTTTTGGGGAGAGGGAGAAGTTGGGCTGTGATATACTGTTTCAACAAAGGCCTTGGTTTATCCCACTTTTATTTGAAAAGCTGAGGTAGAGTTTTCAAGATCGAGACCCCCATGGCAACTGGTCAGTGCCAGGAAAGGGGGCATGTCCTTGGACATGGATGATATCTTTAGTCAAGGCATTTACTCAAAGAGGCTGGTTACTGAGACATATTTGCTGGCAACACATCCAGCATCTGGAGGAATAAGTCCTTTGTTCCTGAAGGGAGATTTGGGACATACATCACAGTAACCACTACTGAAAACACTAGTGCAGTTATCTGTTGCAATTGATGCTGTTTATATCATACTCATTCAGAATCTTTACTCACTAGCACTAATAAATATTCCATCAGTTATTTTATTAGAGAAGTTGAAGGCTTACAGAACAGTCATGCAATGTGGGGTTCCCATACACTGCTCTAACTCCAAAACCTTGGCATGGGACATTTGTTACAATTGATGATAGCATATCATATTAAAATATATTCCAGTGCTGTTATTTGAGTTTTCAATGTTGTACTACTGTCACCAGCATCCATTACTTTAACATTTCCATCATCCCAAATAGGAACCCTGTACATTTAGACCTTAAAAATTTCCCATTTCTGATTCCCACCTGATCTCCTTGTAATATATATTCTAGGTTCTGACTCCATGAGTTTGCTTATTCTAATTACTTCATGCAGGGAATCATACAATATTTGTCTTTTACATCTGACTTTTTTATTCAACATGATATCCTCAAGGTTCATTCATGTTGTTGCATGTATCAGGATTTCATTCCTTTTTACAGCTGAATAACAATCCTTTGTATATATGTATCGTGTAGTATGCATCCATTCATCAACTGATGGACAGTTAGGCTGCTTCTATCTTTTTGTAATTGTGAATAATGCTTCTATGAAAATCTGTTTGAGTCCTTGCCGTCAATTCTTGGGGTATATACCTAGAGGTGGGATTGCTAGGTGTGATGGTTTGAAGCTCTGAGTACCCCAGAAGGTCATGTTGTTGTTGGTTTTGTTTGTTTGTTTGTTTTAGATTATACCAACTGTGCTGGTTGAAAGGATGTATGCACCCTAGAAAAGCCATGTTTTAATCACAATCCCATTTCATGCCATGTCTCCACCCATTTGGGTGGGTTTTGTTAGTTTCTGAAGTCCTATAAAAGAGGAAACATTTTGGAGAATGGGAGATTTGGACAGAGCAGAGAATGCTGCAGCACCATGAAGCAGAGAGTCCACAGCCAACGACCTTTGGAGATGAAGAAGGAAAACGCCTCCTGGGGAGCTTCATGAAGCAGGAAGCCAGGAGAGAAAGCTAGCAGATGATGTCGTGCTTGCCATGTGCCTTTCCAGCCAAAAGAGAAACTGTGGCTGTTTTCACCATGTGCCTTGTCACTTGAGAGAGAAACCCTGAACTTCATCAGCGTTCTTGAAGCAAGGCATCGTTTCCTGGATACATTTGATTGAACATTTCTATTGACTTGTTCTAATTGGGCTCAGCATGTGCCCTTCCAGCTGAGAGAGAAATTGTGACTTTGTTTGCAATGTGCCTACTCACTTGAGAGAGAAACCCTGAGCTTCATCGACCACCTTGAACCAAGATATCTTTCCCTGGATGCCTTTGATCAGACATTTCTTTAGACTTGTTGTAATTGGGACATTTTTTCAGCCTTAGAAATGTAAACTATTAACTTATTAAATTCCCCCTTTTTAAAAGCCATTCCATTTCCGGTAGATTGCATTCCGGCAGCTTGCAAACTAGAACACCATCTCATTCTTTATTGTATATCTTTCCTTCTTTCATATGTGCTCCCAGCCCTCCTCCTCTATTGTTCTCACATTCAGCTTTATTCAATGTGCTTACATTATTGTACTACAGTCAGGTACTACTGTGCTATCCATTTCTGAATTTTTACAAACAGTCCTGTTCACAATCTTTATCACTTCAGCTCCAATTGCCCAATATCTACCCTATTTCTATCTCCTGATGTTCTTAACTGAAATTCTCCAAGTGCATTCATTGATGTTAGTTCATATCAGTGAGACCATACAGTATTCGTCCTTTTGTTTCTGGCTAATCTCACTCAGCATAATATCCTCAAGGTACGTCCACATTATTACATCCTTCATGACTTTATTGTCTTATAGTTGTGTAATATTCCACTGTATGTATATACCACAGCTTGTTTATCCACTCTTCTGTTGATGGAAATATGGGCTGTTTCCATCTCTTGGCAATTGTAAATAACTCTGCTATAAACATTGGTGTACAAATGTTCATTTGTGTCCTTACCCTCATGTCCTCTGAATAGATACCTAGCAATGGTATTGCCAGAACATATGGCAATTCTATACTTAGCTTCCTGAGGAACCACCAAGCTGCTTCCACAGTGGTTGTACCATTTTACATTGCCAACAACAGTGGATAAATGTGCCTCTTTCTCCACATGCTCTCCAGCACTTGTTGTTTTCTGTTTTATTGATAATGGCCATTCTGGTGGGTATGAGATGATATCTCATTGTGGTTTTGATTTGTAGTTCCCTAATAGCCAGGGAAGTTGAGCATGTTTTCATGTGCCTTTTAGTCATTTGTATTTCCTCTTCTGAGAAATATCTGTTCATGTCTTTTGCCCATTTTGTAATTGGGTTGTTTGTCTTTTTGTTGTTGAGTTGAACAATCTCTTTATATATTCTGGATAATAGGCCCTCATCTGATATGTCATTTCCAAATATTGTCTCCCATTGTGTAGGCTGCCTTTTTACTTTCTTGACAAAGTTCTTTGATGCACAAAAGTGTCTAATTTTGAGGAGATTACATTTATCTGTTTCCTTCTTCAATGCTCATTGGTGTAAGATCTAGGAAACTTCCTCGTATTACAAGTTTTATATTTCCCTACATTTTCTTCTAAAAGTTTTATGGTCTTAGATCTAATGTTTAGGTCTTTGATTCATTTTCAGTTAATTTTTGTATAGGGTGTGATAGATGGATCCTCTTTCATTCTTTTGCATATGTATATCCAGTTCTCCAATCATCATTTATTCAAGAGACTGTTCTGTCCCAGATGAGTTGGCTTGACTGCCTTATCAAAGATCAGTTTTCCTATGTCTGAATACTCTATTTGATTCCATTGGCCAGTATATCTTATGTTTATGTCAGTACCATGCTGCTTTGACCACTCTTAGCTTCGTAATATGCCTTAAAGTCAGGTAGTGTGAGACCTCGGATTCCATTTTTCTTTCTCAAAATATTTTTAGCTATTTGGGGAACCCTGCCTTTCCAGATAAGTTTGGCTATTGGTTTTTCTATTTCTGCAAAGTAAGTTTTTGGGATTTTAATTGGTATTGCACTGAATCTATAAAACAATTTAGGTAGAATTGATATCTTAGCTATATTTAGTCTTCCTATCCATGAACATGGTATGCCCTCCCATTTTCAGGGTCTTCTATGATTTCTTTTAGCAATTTCTTCTAGTTTTCTCTGTATGGGTCTTTTGTATCCTTAGTTAGATTTATTCCTAAATATTTTATTCTTTTGGTTGCAATTGGAAATGGAATTTTTTTCTTGATTTCCCCCTCAGATTGCTCATTACGAGTGTATAGAAACACTACAGATTTTGGAGTGTTGATCTTGTAACCTGCCACTTTGCTATACTCATTTATTAGCTTTAGGAGTTTTGCTGTGAATTTTTCAGGGTTTCTGACATATAGTAACATATCATCTGCAAACAGTGAGAGTTTTATTTCTTCCTTTCCAATTTTGATGCCTTGTATTTCATTTTCTTGTCTAATTGCTCTGGCTAGTACTTCCCACACAATGTTGAATAACAGTGGTGACAGTGGACATCCTTGTCTTGTTCCTGGTCTTAAGAGGAAAGCGTTCAGTCCTTCCTTATTGAGGATGATGTTAGTTGTGGATTTTTCATATATTCTCTTTATCATGTTGAAGAAGTTCCATTCTATTCCTATCCTTTGAAGTGTGTTCAACAAGAAAGATGTTGAATTTTCTCAAATGACTTTTCTGCATCAATCAAGATGATCATGTGTTTTTTCTGCTTTGATTTGTTGATATGGTGTATTACATTAATTGATTTTCTTATATTGAACATTCTTGCATACCTGAAATGAATCCAAGTTGGTCATGATGTATAATTTTTTTTAATGTGCTGCTGGATTCTATTTCCAAGAATTTTGTTGAGGATTTTTGCATTTATATTATTAGAGAGATTGGTCTGTAATTTTCTTTTCTTGTGGTATCTTTGTCTGGCTTTGGTATGACGGTGATGCTGGCTTCATATAATGAGTTAGATAGCCTTCCCTCCTTTTCAGTTTTTTTGAAGATTTTGAGCAGAATTGTTACTAATTCTTACTTGAATGCTTGATAGAGTTCACATGTGAAGCCATCTGGCCCTGGACTTTTCTTTTTTGGAAGCTTCTTAATGACTGTTTCAATTTCTTTACTTGTGATAGGTTTGTTGAGACCGTCTATTTCTTCTCGAGTCAATGTTGGTTGTTCATACCTTTCTAAGAAGTTGTCCATTTCATCTACGTTGTCTGGTTTATTAGCATATAGTTGTTCATAGTATCCTCTCATTACCTCCTTTATTTCTGTGGGGTCTGTAGTTATGTTTCCTCTTCCATTTCTGATTTTATTTATTTGCATCCTCTCTCTTCTTTTTGTCAACCTTGTAAGGGTTCATTAATTTTATTGATTTTCTCATAAAACCAACTTCTGGTTTTCTTGATTTTCTTGATTGTTTTCCTGTTCTCGATTTCATTTATTTCTGTTCTAATCTTTGTTATTTCCTTTCTTTTGCTAGCTTTGGTGTTGGTTTGCTGTTCTTTCTCTAGTTCTTCCAAGTGAATAATTAATTCCCCAATTTTTGCTCTTTCTTCTTTTTTGATATAGGCATTTAGGGTAATAAATTTCCCTCTTAGCACTGCCTTTACTGCATCTCATAAATTTTGATGTGTTGTGTTTTCATTTTCGTTTGCCTTGAGATATTTACTGATTTCTCTTGTAATTTCTATAGACAGCATGTAGATAGGTCCTGTTTTTTGATCCATTCTGCCAGTGTATGTCTTTTGATTAGGGAGTTAATCCATTAACAGTTAGTGTTATTACTGTAAGGGCAGTACTTTTCTACTATTTTGCCTTTTGGATTTTATATGTCATATCTAATTTTTCCTCTTTTTGTGTTTACTAGTAGTCTCCATTTCTATGCTCTACTCCATACCTCTCTCTCCTGTCTTTTCTTTTATGTCTCCAGTGCTAGCTTTAGTATTTCTTGCAGAGCTGATCTCTTGGTCACAGATTTTCTCACGATTTTTTTGACTGAAAATATTTTAATTTCCCCCTCAGTTTTGAAGGACAAAATTTTGCTGAATATAGAATTCTTAGTTGGCAGTTTTTCTCTTTTAGAATCTTAAATATATCATATCACTGTCTTCTCACCTCCATGGTTTCTACTGTGAAATCTATACATATCCTTATTGGGCTTCCCTTGTATATGATGGATTGCTGTTCTCTTGCTGCTTTCAAAATTCTGTCTTTCTCTTTGACATATGACGTTCTGATTAGTAAGTGCCTTGGAGTATGTCTATTTGGATCTATTCTGTTTGGGGTACACTGCACTTCTTGGATCTGTAATTTTACCATAAAAGTTGGGGAATTTTCAGTGATAGTTTCTTCCTTTAGTCTTTCTCCTCTTTTTCCCTTCTCTTCTCCTTCTGGGACACCCACAACATGTGTATTCATGCATTTCATGTTGTCAATCAGTTCCCTGAGTCCCTGCTCATATTTTTCCATTCTTTTCCCTATATTTTCTTTTGCTTATCGGATTTCAGATGTTGTGCCCTCTAGTTCACTAATCCTGTCTTCTGCCTCTTGAAATCTAGCATTGTAGGTTTCCATTGTTTTTTTCATCTTTTCTACTGTACCTTTTATTCCCATAAGTTCTGTGATTTGTTTTTTCAGACTTTTGATTTCTTTTTGTTCGTCCTCTGCCTTCTTTATATCCTCCCTCAATTCATTGACTTGATTTTTGATGAGACTTTCCATGTCTGGTCAAACATCTTGAATTAATTGTTTCAATTCCCATATCTCATTTGAATTGTTGGTCTGTTCCTTTGACTGGGCCATATCTTCAATTGTCATAGTATGATTCATTATTTTTTGGTGTTGTCTAGGCATTTGATTTCCTTAACTAGTTTATTTTGCAGATTGTTTTCACTCTTTTACCTAGGATTTTTTTTTGCTGCATGGCTTTGTTCTCTGTATGTTCTTTAACATTCAATTCAGCTTATTCTAGACCTCTAGCCTAGGTTTTGGTTAATGTATCATAATTTTTCAGTTCTTCCTTCTTGTCCTGCCTGTTTGATGCCTTTTTATTCCTTAGGAAGGTCTACTTAGGTATTATAGGCTCCAGTCAGATTTTCCCAGACCAGGCTGGCCTTTCCTTTTAGGAGGAAAGAGTCACCTGCATCAGTTTTCCCTGAGTGTGAGACCCAGTAGGTTGATAGACTTTCCTATGAAGTCTCTATACTCTGTGTTTTTACTATCCTGCCCAGTATGTGATTCTTGTCTGCCTGTGGGTTCCCCCAGCATAAAGTGATGTGGTACCTTTAATTTCAGTAGACTCTTCCTGCTGGGGGGTGTGGTTAAGGCAGAGGAGAGGTTGTATGCTGGGTTTAATCATTTTAGTCTTCCAATCCCTGGGGTCTGAATTCCTTGAAGGAGGGATTCCACCTGAGCTGGGCCCTCTCCTGGGGAAGGCACAGCCTCCAGGGAATTACCTCCTTTCACCTGACCAGCCTCTTTGTCTCTCAGACAAGCTTAATTCTGCCTTTGTCTGGAGCAGTTGGAACCTAAGAGCAGTTAAGCAGTAGAAAAAAAGACAAAAAATCCTTTCAGAGCAGGACCCCCACTCCTCAGGTTTGTTAGTCAACAGCTTAAGTTGGTATGTTGCTCTTTGTATCTCCAGGTCCTGTGTGCTCCCTCTTTTGGGGGGGGGTTCCAGAGTTTTTCAAGTATTTTGTGCTGTGTGATCCAAAAACCTCTGTTTTATTCCCCTGTCAGCCCAACCCCCTCTGTGCTGGGGCAAAAACTAGTAACTTTAGTTTTTATTTGAGGTTTTGCTGAGCAGGGGGTCTATTTTTATTGGTCAGAATTTGTTAATTCCATAATTGGAGCTCAGTTGAGTCAGCCCCTTGCTGTTAGTAAAGTCTGTTTCCTTTCCCCTCTGGGAACCAGCCTGTGGGGGAGGGACACTGGTTTCTGCAGTTTGGGGGACTCATAATTCTAGGTGGGATTGGTCCAGTTTGTCCAGACTGGTGTGTGCTGTGTGTCCAGTCACTGATGTGACCCCAGCAGTTGTTCTGTACTTTCCTGGCTATTTACTAGCTGCTCTGGAGGACAAACTAAATTCCACACCTTACTAAGCTGCCATCTTGGCCACTTCTTAAGTCATGTTCTTAAAGCTAATCTATTCATGTGTGTGTCATCCTATCGTGGGTGGGACCTTTTGATTAGGTTATTTGCTTCGGGGGTCATGTCTGGGTAGGCCTTAATCCTCTTACTGGAGTCCTTATAAGAGGATGAAATAGAGAAATAAAGCAAGCTGAGAGACAATGACACACCCAGAACACAGAAAGAAATCTACAGAAACAGAGAAGAAACTACTGAAGGCAGAAGCTGGAAACTGAAACCCAAAAGAAGAGGAAACCACATGCTGTGATGTGGCTTACCATGTGACAGAGGAGTCCCAGATTGCTAAGAGACTTTCTTCAGGAAGAAGTTATCATCTTGATGATGCCTTGATTTGGACATTTGCAAGGCCTCAGAACTGAGAGGCAAACTGAAATAGGTTTTGGTACCAGAAGAGATTGCAGATACCAAAACTGATGGAATGGCTTCATAAATGGGCAAGGGGAAGATTATGGAAGTATTGTACTTTATAGAAAATGTCTTGATTGCTTTGAAGAAAAATGGATGCTAAAGGTACTTTCAGTGAGGAAAGAAATGATGAATATGTCATTGCCAACTGAAAGAAAGGTAACCCTTGTTTTAAAGGGCAGAGAAGTTTGCAAAATTGAGTTCTGATGTAGTATGGAAGGCAGAATTTGAAAGTGATGAGCTTCAATACTTAGCTGAAGAGATTTCCAAATTAAATGTGAAAAATGAAGCCTGACTCCTCCCTGCACTTTATAGGAAATGCGAGAGGAAAGGGATAAGCTAAGAAGTGAACTCCTGGGTACAAACAAACCAGAAATTGATGGTTTGGAAAGTTCTGATCTTCAGGAAATGAATCCCCAGAAAATAGTGCAGGGATTTAACTGTACATGGAATCAGTCAGCCATTTCAGTACAAGTCATGATTGGAAATGCAGTGATCTGGAAAGGATTTGTGGAAGGTCCTACTGACTAATGGTTGGGACCCCTGTGTACTGCATGCAAAACTAACAAGTTTTTTGTGAGGTCTGTAGGAACAAGATCACTGCCAGCCAGGACTAAAAGCAACAGAAAATGTACAGATTGAAGGAAAAATGACTTCAAGGACAGAACCATAAAAGTTGAGGTCCAGAGTGAAGATAACCTTGAGCCAGGAGAGTGAACCCACCCCTGTATGTGGAAAGAGTATGTACCAAAGCTTGCAGAGGGTGGGTCTTCCACCTCTAATTCAGGGACAGTATTACCCCTGCAGGGAACTCAGATGCTGGGGGGATTGTGGAGAGCTTGGCCACCCTATTGTTCAGAAAGACTGCTGCTCCTCCAGTTTTCAGAGAGGGTGGAACACATTCCTCATGGAGAGTCTGGCCAGCACCTTCTCGTTCTCAGGGGTTTGAACCTGTGCTATGGAGATTGCAGAGAGTCTAACTACCAACCTGGGTGAGGGGAGGGCCTAGAGTCTGTCCATCATCCCAATTCTTGGAGATGTTGAAGCCCCTCACCCCCTGTTTGGAAGGATCAGGTCTGCTGTGCTAGCCCTTGGAAAGGGTGGGGCTGCTTCTCTATAAGGCCCCAAGGACAAAATGTTATTCTATAGTTGACTCTCAGATCTTGCAATCTAATGAAGTATGCCCTGAAGCATTTTGGAATTGTTTGGGTCGATTACCCATGAATCCAATTTCTCCCTAAGGCAATGAGAACATTTACTCTGTGACTGGCCCTTTTTTATATATTGGAAACAAATCAATTGTTCTAAGTTTTACAGGTCCACAGCAGGAGAGGAATTGTGCCCCAGGTCAGACCTCACCTATAATGAATGTGATTATATACTTAGTATTATTAGAGAAATGATTTAAGCCTTTTGAGATGTGATGGGATGAATGTCTTTTGCATATGGAAAGAACATGTCTTTTGGAGATTTAGAGGGTGAAATGTGATGGATGAAAGCTGTATGTACCCCAGAAAATCATGTTCTTAAAATAAATCCATTCCTGTGGGTATAACCTATTGTGGGTTGGGCCATTTGATTAGGTTATTTCAGTTGAGGTATGCTGCAGGTGGGTCTTAATCCACTTAAAGGAGTCCTTTATAAGAGGATGGACTAGAAAGAACAGAAGCTGAGACAGAAGCACACACACACACAACACAGAAAGCCACAAAAACAGAGAAGAAACCATTGAAGCCAGAAGCTGGAAGCAGTGAAACCCAGAAAAGAAAAGAGAAATCATCAGATGCCACCATGTGCCTTGCCGTGTGTCAGCAGGTCCTGGATAGCCAGCAGCCTTTCTTCAGGAATGCCTCCACAATGCCTTGATTTGGACATTTTCATAATCTCAGAACCATAAGCTTGTAAGCTAATAAATCCTCATTGTTAAAAGCTCATTTCCAAAATACTGCATTTTATCAGCTTTTGCAAGCCAAAATACCAGGTCATATGGTAGTTCTACACTTAACTTTACCTGGAACCACCAAACTGTCTTCCACAGCAGCTGCACTATCTTACGCTGCCACCAGCAATAAATGAGGGGTCCTATTTCTCTGCATCCTCTCAAATACTTGTTTTCCTTTTTTTTTTTTTTAATAGTAGCCATTCTAATGGATGTGAAATGGAACGTCATTGTGGTTTTGATTTGCATTTCTTTGGTGGCTGACATATTGAGTACCTTTTCATATGCTTTCTGTTCATTTACATATCTTCTTTAGAGAGGTGTTTACTCACAAGTCTTTTGTCTTTTTAAATTGGGTTTTTTGACTTTATTGTTGCATTGTAGTATTTCTTTTTATATGCTGAATATTGAACCTTTATAAGACATAAGATTTCCGAATCTTTTTTCCCATTGTGTAGGTTGTGATTTTATTTTCACAGTAAAACCACCTGAGGCACAAAAGTTTTAAATTTTTATTAGGTCCCATTTATCTATTTTTACTTTGTTGTTTGTACTTGGATGCAAAGTCTAAGAAACTATTGCCTAACTCAAGATTCTGAAGATACTTTCCTACATTTCCCTCTAGGAGTTTGGTAATTCTAACTCTTTTATTTAGGTTTTGATCTATTTTGGTGTGAGGTAGAGGTCCTCCTGTTTTTTGTTTGTTTGCTTGTTTGTTTTTGCAAATGGAGAGTCAGTTTTCCCACCACCATTTGTTGAAAATAGTTTCCCAGATGAGTGGTCTTTGCCCCTTCATCAAAAATCAGTTGACCATAAATATGAAGATTGATTTCTAACACCCAATTTGATTTTATTGGTCTACATTTCCATACTTATGCCAGTACCAGACTATTTTCATTGCTGGGGCTTTGTAATAAGTTTTAAGATTGAGAAATTGAGCCCTCCAACTTCATTCTTTTTCAAGATGATGTTAACTGTTTAGGGCACTTTACCCATCCATATAAATTTTATGATTGACTTTTCCATTTCTACAAAGAACATTGTTGGAATTTTGACTGGGATTGTGTTAAATCTAAAAATTGCTTTGGTAAGGATTCAAATATTAAGGATATTTAGTATTTCTATCTATGAACAAATAATGTCCTTCCATTTATTTAGGTCTTCTTTGATTTCTTTTAGCAATGTTTTGAAGTTTTTGGAAATGGAGATATAACTTTCCCAGCATCATTTGTTGAACAGACCATTCTTTCCCAATTGAGTGGTCTTTGCCACCTTGTTGAAAATCAGTTGGCCATTAATGTGAGATAGATTTCTGAGTTCTCAGTTTGGTTCCACTGGTCTATATGTCTGCCTTTGTGCCAGTATCATGCTATTTTGATTAATATAACTTTGTAATGAGTTTTAAGATTGGTAAGTGTGAGTCCTCCAACTACATTCTTCATTTTCAGGATGGCTTTAGTTATTTGGAATCCCTTATACTTCCATATAAATTTGAGGTTGGCTTTTCCATTTCTGCAGAGAAGGTTGTTGGAATTTTTATTGGGATTGCATTGAATCTATAAACTGTGTTATATAGTATTGATATCTCAATGATATTTTGCCTTCAAATCCATGAATGTGGAATATCCTTCTATTTATTTAAGCCTCCTTTGATTTCTTTTGGCAATGTTTTGAAATTTTCTGCATACAAGTCCTTTACATCTTTGGTTAGATTTATTCCTATATATATGTGATTCTTTTAGTTACTCTTGTAAATGGAATTCTTTTCATGATTTCTTCTTCATTGTTCATTGCTTGTGTGTAGAATCATTACTGACTTTGAGGTGTTGATCTTGTACCCTGCCACTTTGTTGAATTCATTTATAGGATCTAGGATCTTTGTTGTATATTTTTCAGTATTTTCCTTATATGGGATATCATCTTCAAATAGTGAAAGTTTAAATTCTTCCTTTTCAATTTTGATGCCTTTTATTTCTTTTTCTTGAATAATTTTCTGGCAAGAACTTCCAGTATAATGATGAATAGGAGTGATGACAATAGACATCCTTGTCTTTTTCCTGATCTCAGAGGGAAAGCTTTCACCATTAAGTAAGTTGTTAGCTGTGAGCTTTTCGTATATGTGCTTTATTATGATGAGAGAGTTTCCTTCTATTCCTGGTATTCTAAGTGTTTTTATGATGATAGGGTCCTATACTTTGTCAAATACCTTTTCTGAGTCAAATGAGATGATCATGTGCTTTTTTACTTTCATTCTGTTAACATGGTGTATTACAATAATTTATTTTCTTATGTTGAACCAACCTTGCATATCAGGAATAATCCTGCCATATTATGGTGTATAATTCTTTAAATAAATTGTTGGGTTCAGTTAGCTAATACTTTGTTGATTTTTGCATCTGTATTAATAAGAGATATTGGTCTATAGTTTTTTTTCTTATTCTTCTTTATCTGGATTTGCTATGTATGAGGGCAATGTTGGCCGTGTAGCATGCATTAAGGAGTGTTCCCTCACCTTTAATGTTTTGGAAGCATTTGAGCAGAATCAAAGTTAAGACTTCTTGGAATGTTTGGTGGAATTCGCCTGTGAAGCCATCTGGTCATGGGATTTTATTTTGGGGGAGGTTTTTCATTACTAATTTAGTCTCTTTACTAATAATTGGTTTGCTGAAATCTTCTGCTGCTTCTTGAGTCAGTGTACATTGTTTTGTGTATCTAAGAATTTGTCCATTTCATCAGGTTATCTAATCTATTGGCACACAGTTGTTCATGGTGTCTTCTTATAGTCCTTTTTTATTTCAGCAGGGCCAATAGTAATGCCCCACATTTCATTTCCTATGTTCATTGTTTTTTCTCTTTTATCATTGTTAGCCTAGTTAAAGGTTTGTTAGTTTTATTGATATCTTCAAAGAACCAACTTTTCATTTTGTTGATTCTCTCTATTGTTTTTTATCTTCTATTTCATTTGTCTCCATTTTGATCTGTGTTATTTCCTTCCTTCTTCTAGCTTTGGATTTGGTTTGCACTTCTTTTGCTAATTCTTCCAGTTTTGAAGTTTAGTCTCTGATTTGAAGGCTTTGTTTTTCTTAATGTATGCTCTTGGTAGTTCTTTCACTGAATCTCATAAGTTTTGTTATGTTGTATTTTCATTTTTATTCACACCAGATACTGCCTAATATTGCTTCTGATTTCCTCTTTAACCCATTGGATGTTTAATATTATGCTGTTTAATTTCTACACATTAGTAAATTTTCCATGCTCCCCTCTGTATTGATTCCTTGCTTCATCTCATTGTGGTTAGAGAATATGCAATTTATAACTTCCATATTTTGAATTTTGAGACTCTGTTTGTGAAACAACGTATGATCTATCCTGGAGAATGATACATGTGCCCTTGAGAAGAAGGTGCATTTTTTTGAGGGGGGGGTGAAGTGTTCTATATATGTCTGTTAGGTCTATTTGGTTTAGAGTATCATTCAAATTTTATATTTCCTTACTGATTGTTATGGTCAGGTTCATGTGTCAACTTGGCCAAGTGGTGGTACCTGTTTGTCTGGTTAGGCAAGTGCAGGCCTGTCTGTTGCAATGAGGACATTTCATAGAATTAAATCATGATCATGTTAGCTCCATCCACAGCTGATTCCATTTGTAATCAGCCAAGAGGAATGTCTTCTGCAATGAGTGATGCTCAGTCTAATCACTGGAAGCCTTTTAAGGAGGATTCAGAAGAGACAGGCTCTCTTCCTGCTTTGGCTTGTGATCCTGTCCTGTGGAGTTCCTCCAGACCCTCCATCAGAATCATTGGCTTCACAGCCTCCCCTGTGGATTTTGGATTCTGCATTCCCACAGTCACGTGAGACACTTTTATAAATTTTATATTTGCCAGTGTTCCCTTTTGATTCTGTTTATCTAGAGAAACCTAACTAATATATCTTGGTACCAGGAGTGGTTCTTAAGAAAAAGAATCTTAAAAATGGGTTTTTATGAGTGGTTTTCTACTCTTACTGGACTCAAAGACACCAAGGACTCTGATTCCCATAATCAGAATGATCCCAATCCATGGAGTGAGCTGGCAAAAGAGATAGTCAAAATCTCACCATTTGATTTGCCTAATGCTTCGCTTGTACAAAGCCAGGCTCTGGGGGATAATGTTTTTGACACCTTTACAGAGTTTTTTGGAAATACAAGGTATACAGATGTTAGCTGACTTTTGTTAGTACACTGGATATATTAAGGAGTGAAAGGGATGAGCTTAAGGCTTCAAATGAGAAAATCAATACATCCCGTGGTACCTGGTATGCAGCTAATGATCTGGCAAATGCTTTTTTCTCAATAGCTATTAGTAAGGACCACCAGAAACAGTTTGCTTTCAGCTGGCAAGGTCAGCAATATACTTTCACTGTCCTCCCTCAGGGGTATATCAACTATCCAGTCCTATGTCATAATCTGGTCCACAGGGAACTTGATCATTTCCCCCTCCCACAAGACATCATACTGGTCCATTATATTGATGATATCATGTTGTTTGGACCTAGTGAGCAAGAAGTAGCAACTACTCTAGACTTACTGGTAAGGCATTTGCATGTCAGAGGATGACATATAAATCCAACAAAAATACAGGGTCCTTCCACCTCAGTGAAATTTCTAGGTGTCCAGTGGTGTGGGGCATTTCAAGATATCCTTCTAAGGTAAAGGATAAGTTGCTGCATGTGGCTCCTCCTACGACCAAAACAGAGGCACAATGCCTAGTTTGTCTCTTTGGATTTTGGTGACAACATATTCCTCATTTGGGTGCACTACTCTGGCCCATTTATTGAGTGACCAGAAAAGCTGCTAATTTTGAGTGGGGACCTGAACAAGAGGAGGCTCTGCGACAGGTCCAGGTTGCTGTACAAGCTGCTCTGCCACTTGGGCTGTATGGTCCAGCAGATCCAATGGTGCTTGAAGTGTCGGTGGCAAACAGAGATGCTGTCTGGAGCCTTTGACAGGCCCTTATAGGAGAATCACAACACAGACCCTTGGGATTTTGGAGCAAAGCCTTATCATCTGCTGCAGATAACTACTGTCCTTTTGAGAGAGTAGTTGTTGTCTGATGCACCAAGCCATAAAGTTGGGCATGCGCAGCAGCACTCTATTGTAAAATGGAAATGGTATATATGAGATAGGGCTAGAGCAGGTCCTGAAAGCACAAGTAAATTGCATGAAGAAGTAGCCCAAATACCCATGGTCTCCACTCCTGCCACATTACCTTCTCTTTCCCAGACCAGAGCTATGGCCTCTTGGGGAGTTCCTTACAGTGAATTGACTGAAAAAGAGAAATTATGCCTGGTTTACAGATGGTTCAGCACGATATGTAGGTTCCACCCGAGAGTGGACAGCTGCAGCACTACAACCCCTTTCTGGGGTGTCCTTGAAGGACAGTGGTGAGGGGAAATCCTCCCAGTGGGCGGAACTTCAAGTAGTGCACCTGGTTGGTCATTTTGCTTGGAAGGAAAACTGGTCTGATGTGCATTTGTATACTGACTCTTGGGCTGTTGCTAATGGTTTGGCTGGATGGTCAGGGACTTGGAAAGACCATAATTAGAAAATTGGTGACAAAGAGGTCTGGGGAAGAAATATGTGGATAGACCTTTCTGAGTAGGCTAAAAACATGAACATATCGTGTCCCATGTGAATGCACACCAGAGGGTCACTTCAGCAGAGGAAGGTTTTAATAATCAAGTGGATAAGATGACCCGTTCTATGGATACCAGTCAGCCTCTCTCCCCAGCAACTCCTGTCATTGCCCAATGGGCTTATGAACAAAGTGGTCACAGTGGTAGGGATGGAGGTTATGCATGGGCTCAGCAACATGGACTTTCACTCACCAAGGCTGACTTGGCTACAGCCACTGCTGAGTACTCAATCTGCCAGCAGCAGAGCCTCACACTCAGCCCCCGAAATGGCACCATTCCCCGAGGTGACCAGCCAGCTACATGGTGGCAGGTTGATTACATTGGGCCACTCTCTTCATGGAAGGGGCAGCAATTTGTTCTAACTGGAATAGACACATACTCTGGATATGGGTTTGCTTTCCCTGCATGCATTGCTTCTGCCAAAACTACCATCCGTGGGCTTACAGAATGCCTTATCCAGAAGCATTGCTTCTGATCAGGGAACACACTTCACAGCAAATGAAGTGCAGGAATGGGCACATGCTTATGGAATTCTCTGGTCCTACCATGTTCCCCATCATTCAGAAGCAGCTGGATTGTTAGAATGGTGGAATGGCCTTTTGAAAACTCAATTACGGTGCCAACTAAGTGGCAATACCTTATAGGGCTGGGGTCATGTTCTCCAGGAAGCTGTATATGCTCTGAATCAGCATCCACTGTATGGTGCTGTTTCTCTCATAGCCAGGATCCATGGGTCCAGGAACCAAGGGGTGGAAATGGAAGCGGCACCACTCACTATTACCCCTAGTGATCCACTAGAAAAATTTTTGCTTCCTGTCCCTGCGACCCTGAGCTCTGCTGGTCTACAGGTTTTAGTTCCAAAACGGGGAGTGTTTCCATTGAACTGGAATCTAAGACTGACCTGGTCACTTTGGACTACTCATGCCCCCTGGATCGACAAGCCGAAAAGGGGATTGCATTATTGTCTGCGGTGGTTGACCCTGACTATCAGGGGGAAATAGAACTGCAACTATACGATGGAGGTAAAGAAGTTTTCTTGGAATATAGGAGAGCCCCTGGGGTGTCTTTTAGTACTACCATGCCCTGTGATTAAAATCAATGGAAACCTGCAACAACCCAATCCAGGCAGGACTACCAATGGGTCTGAAACTTCAGGAATGAAGATTTCGGTCACCCCACCAGGCAAAGAACCACAGCCAGCTGAAGTGCTTACTGAGGGTAAAGGGAACATGAAATGGGTAGTGGAAGAAGGTTGTGATAAATATGAACTACGACCATGTGATCAGTTATAGAAATGAGGACTGTGATGTTGTTTTGTTCCTGTTAATACTATTTAAGTTGTAAGATATCAAGTTTAATAATAAATATTATCCAAGGATTTGCACCTTATTCTGGAGAGAGTTAATGTGTTTCCAGTTATATGCAGGACAGTTGAGTATTGTTAGGTGAAAGAAAAAAATGTGTGCTTTAATGTTTTTTATTTAGAAATTAGGTATGGTTTAAGGTGATATATATATAGCTGCCAAGTTGACAAGGGATGGACTGTCATGGTCAGGTTCATGTGTCAACTTGGCCAAGTGTTGGTACCTGTTTGTCTGGTTGGGCAAGTGCTGGCCTGTCTGTAGCAATGAGGACATTTCATAGAATTAAATCATGATCATGTCTGCTCCATCCACAGCTGATTCCATTTGTAATCAGCCAAGGGGAATGTCTTCTGCAATGAGTGATGCTTAGTCTAATCACTGGAAGCCTTTTAAGGAGGATTCAGAAGAGACAAGGTCTCTTACTGCTTCGGCTGGTGAGCCTCTCCTGTGGAGTTCCTCCAGACCCTCCATCAGAATCGTCGGTTTCACAGTCTGCCCTGAGGATTTTGTACTCTGCGTTCCCACTGTCATGTGAGACACTTTTATAAATTTTATATTTGCCAGTGTTCCCTGTTGATTCTGTTTTTCTAGAGAACCCTAACTAATACACTGATCTTCTGACTAGATGTTCTATCCATAATTGAGAGTGGTGTATTGATATCTCCTAGTATTAATGTAGAACCATGAATTTCTCCCTTCAAAGCTGTCAGTTTTTGCTTCATATATTTTGGGGTCTGCTGTTAGGTGCATATCTATTTATAATTGTTACCTCTTCCTGTTGAGTTGTCTCTTTACCAGTATATAATTACCATCATTGCCCCTTAACTGTTTTTTAATTAAAATCTGTTTTTCCTGATATAAGTCTATCTACCCCAGCTCTCTTTTGGTTATTACTTGCATAGTATACATTTTTTGTCTTTTCATCCTCAACCTACTTGTATCTTTGAATTTGAGGTAAATCCATTGCACACAGAATATAGTTGGGTTGTGCCTTTTATCCATTCTGACAATCTTTCTCTTTTGACTGGGGGGTTTAATCCATTTATTTTTAAAGTCACTGCTTGTATAATAATACAGGACTTTCTTTTGCCATTTTGCAGTTTAGCCTTTTTAAGACTTATACCTTTTTGTCCCTTTCTTCTGTTAATGCCTACTTTTATATTTATTTGATTTTTTGTACTGTACCATATTACGTGTCTTCTCATTTCTATCTGGATATATTTTCCATCAATTTTCTTTGTGGTTACCATGGAGTTAAAATTTAACATCCTAAATATTTAACAATCATTTTTGGTTTGATATTTACTTAACTTCAATAGCATGTATGTTTGCTTTTCCCATACCCCTCTATCCCCACACTGTTTTTTGTATGTTACCTCTTTTATCTTTATACACTGTACATCCCAAATCATAGATTTATCATTACATTTTATGCACTTGTATTTTAGCACATGTAGAGAGTAAAAATTAGAGTTACATACCAAATAATATACTAACAATAATACTGAAATTTATAAATTATCCAAGTGGTTAACTTTACTGTAGGTCTTTATTTTTTGTGCTGCTCTCAAGTGCTATTTAGTATCTTTTTCAATCTGCAGAATTCCCTTTAGCATTGCTTGTAGGGCAGGTCTATTGGTGATTATCTCCCTTAGCTTTTGTTTATCTGTAAATGTCTTAATCTCTCCCTCATTTTTGCTAGATATAAAATTCTTGGCTGGCAATTGTTTTCTGTTAGCATTTTAAGTATTTCAACCTAGCACCTTCTTGCCACCATGGTTTCTGGTGAGAAGAAACTCACTCGAATTGGGACTCACTTGTACCTAACATACCACTTTTCTCTTGCACTTTCAGAAATCTCTTTGTCCTTTTGCATTCAATAATGTGACTAATATATGGCATATATGCACTAATATATGTACATATTCATATCTTTTACTCTGGTAAGTTCTCTGTCATTCTTTCTTTGAATATTCTATTTACACCCCTTTCTCTTTCTTCTCCTTCTGGGAGTCCCATACTGCATATATTAATGTGCTTGATGGTGGCCCCGAAGTTTCTTAAGCTATTTATGCTCTTAATATTTCTTTTTTCTTTCTGCTACTCAGCCTGACTCATTTCAGTATGTTGTCTGCATGTTCACTGATTCTTCTGCAAGCTCCTATCTGCTCTTGAAGACTTACTGAGCGTTTTTAATTTGGTTATTGTGGTTTTCAACTCCAGCAGTTCTGTTTGGTTCCTTTCTAAAATTTCTCTCTCTTTTCTAAGACTCTTATTCATTGTTTTCCTAATGTTCTTTAGTTCATTCTTTGTATTTTCCTTCATCTCCTTAAGCACTTTGAGATCATTTTCTTTTAATTTTCTTCAGTGTCTACATTCTTATCTTCTTTGGTGTTGTTTCTGGATTTTTATCCTCTCCCTTTTGATGGGCCATGATTTTCTGTTTCTTTGTCTTTTACTCTTGTTGCGCACTGTACATTTTAAAATATTAAAATATTAAAATTTTAAAATATTAAAATGTTAGCTCTGCAATTTATTCCCTTGATGTCTGTTTTTTGGTTTTGTAACCATATAATGATAAGGGAGATTTTCTTGCACCTCAGCTCTCTTATAAGGAAGAATGACCGAGGTAAATGCAGTGTGCACAGTTTTCCCATCTGTCTGGACCTCCTTCTTGTCCTGGATTTTTCTGAATAGCTGTTTTGTAGTTCCCCTGTTTAAAGGAATTTGAATGTACTCTCTGTTTCCTCAGAGACAGATCTTCCTCCCTGGTGTTTGAAGCCGGCAGGTCTTTGTCCCAGTCTGTGGGCCTCTATAGTTTTTTATACTTCTTTTGTTGTCTCCAACTGGTTCTGCCTGGAGGGAAAATTCTGGAAGGAGGGCACAATGGAGAGGACTTTCCTACCTCTGTCTTTTCCAGCCAAAAGCTAAGGATCCACAAAACAGGTGGAGACTGGCTCCAAAGTGCCCTGGGGAGGACATTAGGGTGGGCACAAAGAGCTTCTCTGACAGCTGCCCAAAGCTGTGCTTCCCTGGTCTGCCTAGCAAATATAGCCCTCCAGCTAACTTTCCCCCACAGCCCTGAGGAAGCACAGCATCCTAAGTCTCCACTGCCACCACCCCTAATGGGGGCAGGGTGAAATAAGGGCTGCCATTGCCCCTATCTGGGGCAGGCTGAATCAATGGCTGCCACCTTTTTCCTGGGTGGATTGAAACAATAACTATCCTTAGAGCCAGTACCCAGTGATCTGAACTTGTTAATCAAAAGCTGTGATCAGTAAGCAGCCATGCCCACTCCTTTTCTTGGGGAAGAGAATTTTTATGTTCCTTCCTATTACTAGCTGCTGGGCAAGGACTGGACTTCATGGTGGCCTGACATGAGAGTGTGGGAATGGGTACTGGTAGCTACTACACAGAGAGAATAATTTGCTGTTCTTTACCATAATGTATCACCCTCTTCCTCCTGCTCTTCCCTGGATGCCATAAACATGCGACAAGTGTTCTTCTGGACTCTAGAGTTGCATTGTTTCAGATAGTTCCTGCCTATTTAATCATTGTTTTGATGAAAGGACTGCATTCTGGATCTCCCTACCCCATCATCTTCCCACAGTCCTCTAATCCCTCATTCCTGTTTAATTAATAGTATTCTTTCCTGGTTTTCCTCCTGCCTTTTTGTTTACTTCTCATTTTCCATTGCAGGTTTGTTTATTCTTCTATTTTCACCCATTAAATAAAGGATTTTCTTAAATCTTGATCATTGTTACTTTTATTTTCTAAAAGTTTCCTGTCTCAAAGTTATTTCATCCATGTACAGGGCTTCAATTAACACCTATAATCATTTTTATAGTAACCAGCCACTTATATAATACTTACTATTTCCCAAACACTTTTCTAAGTGCTTTACAATTATTAACCCCCACTTTGTATTAATTTTTAACTCATAAAGTATGAATAAAGGGATGGAATGAAGCCAAAAGGAAATCAGAGCATATTAAAATACAGATCTAGTTAGGTAAAATATAAGCAGTGATAGACTTTTAAAAGAACTATGAGTAAACAATCAGATATAGATCTTAAAGCTACCATCATAAAAGTTAAAATAGAGTATAGAACTTTTTAAACTGTAGAAAAATTTGATCTCTTGATCTATTTAATATAAAATAACAAAGAAGAAAGATTATAACAATGCCATACATGATAGGAAAAATATGAAATAAGATAAAAAAATAACTATAACAATATCTTCCTTAATGGTATAAAAATACTTGCAAAAAATGAATGGAAAGTAAGCTTAGATAGAATAAGTATTTAAAAATTAGATTTTAAGTCTAAAATGTAATGAGTGACAAATGTGAAAGTTATGAACTGGTAAAAAGGACAAAAAACAAAATGATAACCCTATATTAGTTGACAGTACAGTCTCAAAACATATTAAGCATGAAAAAAGCAATAAAACAAACAAAAAAACATTTTAAGCAACAGCTGACAGAAATGAATAGATCAATCAACAAATGTAAAGGATGATTTTACACACCTGCCTCTTAGAAATTAATAGGACATTGGTCAAGAAATAAACTTATTGGGACTTGTGTTTCACTGTATAAAAAGATTGAAATCCATTCATCTTGAAAAAAGCTGAAGAAACAAAAACAACAACTCTTCTTATATCTATTACAGGATTGACATCACATAGCAAAACACCTCCCACAAACCTGGAGAGCAAGGCTGATACAGAGAATCACAGCTTCCTGAGAGCACAGAAACCACCACTGAATCCAACATCAGATAGGAATACTTAAAGAAGAAGTGACTAATTTCTGAAGACTGAGTGTGGGCTAGCATGAGTGATAGAAACTTCTGGAGATTTTGCCTTAGAGGAGTCACCACAGTTTCATGAGTTTTCCCTTCAGGAGCTCTGTCAAATTCCTACTACAAATCCAGCAATGGTGGCTCAGAGGCAGAGTTCTCGCTGGCTATGCCAGAGACCAGGGTTCGATTCCCGAGCCTGCCATGTCAAAAAAAAATTCCCCCGCGAAGGTCAGAGAAAAATTCCTTATGCTTAAAGGGGGAGGGGGAGTAATCATTTTGAAATATGAATATTTGAAATTGAATGTTCTATTTTCCTTAACAAATTCCTGCCCTTAAGAGAAACTGCTTTTTACCCAAGTCTAACCTGGGGGAAGATAAATAGCTGCCTCCAGCCATCTCTAGCTTTCCTGTCTCATCCGAAGGGTATAAAAAATCTGACAACATTTGTGAAAGTCAGTCAGGTGGTGTAGACTCAATAAAAGACTGAGACCTCTAACCATAAGATTATAGGGTCGTTCCACACACCCCACATTTTGCTTCTGCATCAGAAGACCTCCTCTATATTACAGGGTATTACAGATGAAAATGCTCATACCCTATTTCAGAAGAAGTCTTTAACAAATCCAACAAACAACAGGGGAGACAAAAACTAGGACACCAGAAGAAATTTTAGCCTCTGACACCTACAGCTACAACAAGCAGTAAACAGCCTAATCCTAGCCAGATGTGCTGGTTTGAAGCAGCTATGTACACCAGAAAATGTTATTTTAATCCATTCCTGTGGGTGCAGACCTATTGTGGGTGGGACCTTTTGATTAGGTTGTTTCAATTGAAATGTGACCCACCCAATTCAAGGTGGGTCATAATCCTTAATTCCATAATACTGGAATTCTTTATGAGGTTAAATTACAGAAAAAGCCTAGGGAACTCAGAGAGAAACACCAAGAGAGAGAGCTCACAGAGAAACAAAAGCCTTGGAGATGCTAAGAGAGGATCCACAGAAGCTCAGAGAGGTGGGCAGTGGAAGCAGTAATTGAAAGTAATGAAACCCAAGAGCAAAGGACCAGCAGGTGCTGGGCATGTGCCTTACTACCAGACAGAGGAAGCCCAGATGCCAGCAGCCTTTCTTTAGAAAAGATGCCTTAATTGGGACATTTTCATGGCCTTAGAACTGTAAATTTGTAAGCTAATAAATTCTCATTATAACAGCCAACCCAAATTTAGTTCATCCTCTAGGGAAGCTAGTAAATAATCAGGAACTGCTGGAAGAACTGTTAGGGAGATTTCTGTGGCCAGACACATCAGACACCAGTCTCGAATGGGTGGAAGGGACAAGATCCCAGGGAAGAACTGAGGCTGACTCTTTTGAGGTGCAGACACATCTGAATCAGAAGATTTGGTCCTCTCTTTCCCTTGGTGGAGAAGGTCTGAATCCGAGTTCTGTCTGGGTCTGCTCCATGAGGTGACAGATCTGAATCAGAATCCTGATGCCTCTGACTTGATTTAGGTTTATGTCATAGAGAAGATCTGAATCAGAAGCTTTCTGGCTGTCACTTGGATGTGACAAAACAGTCCAAGGTGTGACTCTGATGTCTCACAGGCAAAGAGCTTATATGAAGTTTCCTATGACTAGGGGAAGTGCCTAGAAATTAAGGAAAAAATTCTTTACTCTCCTTGGTGGAATCTGAAAAAAACACTTTCCAAGCAAGATTGCATGTGTAATGTATAAGTATTACATAGTCAGGACTCAGCTACATAAAAAAGCAAATAGAAAAAAAGGCTAAAATAACATTGGCTTTAACACTAACAGTGATTGCCTCCAAATGAGAGGATTTTGTAGGACCTTTTTTCTGCTTTATACATTTCTGTACATTCTGAAATGTCTGCAATAAACATGCACTTTCTATGGGACTGGGAGAATAAAAGGATATATAAAAACAAAACAAAACCCAGCCTATTTCTGATATTGCATCCCAGCAGTTTTAGCAAACTAAAATATCAGATAAGTACAAAACTTCACCCTAAAGGCCTATTTACCTTAGTTCTTTTACCTAATACATCATGTCAGCCTTTCAACAAAAAATTAGAGTGCATGCTGAGAGCAAAAAAATACAAAACCAGACTAAATTATGTAAAGATTTTGAAATTATCCAACTGGGAATTTTAAATAATTATGATTAATGTGCTATAAGGGCTCTAATGGAAAAAGTAGACAGTGTGCAAGGACAGTGAATAATGTAAGCAGAGAGGTGGATACTCTATCAAACAATCAAAAGGAAATGCTAGAAACTTAAAACACTAAGAAATGAAAAATGTCTTTAATGGACTCATTAGTAAACTGGACATGGGCAAGGAAAGAATCAGTGAGGTTGAGGATATGCCAATAAAAACTTCTGAAACTGAAAATCAAAGACAAAAATGTTTGTAAAAGTGAAAAGAAATATCCAAGAAGAATAGGACAATTAATTACAAAGTGTAAAGTACATGTAATGAGAATATGAGAAGAAATAAAATAATGAACATAAAATATTTGATGTAATAATGGCTGAAAATTTTCCAAAATTATTGCCAGACCCTAAACCATAGAGTCAGAAAGCACACAGAACACTAAATGGGATAAATACATTAAAATTCTACACCCAAGCATTCATCTTCAAACTGCAATCAAAGGCAAAGAAAAAATATTGAAAGGACCCCAAGGAAACAAATACCTTACTGATAGAGGACAAGGGTAAGAATTATATAGGCCCTCTCTTCAGAAACCATGCAAGCAAGAAGAAAGTGGAGTGAAATACTTAGAGTATTGACAAAAATAAAAGCACCAAGATAGAATTCTTTCTCCAGTGAAATAATTCTTCAAAGTGAAGGCTGGTGAAATAAGGACTTTCTCATACAAACAAAAATTGAGGGAATTTGTCACCAGTTAAAAGAAGTTCTTCAGGACTTCCGGAGAAGATGGCGGCTTAGTAAGACGTGCGGATCTTAGTTTCTTCTCCAGGACAGCTACTAGGGGAGTAGAAACGATACAGAACAGTGCCCAAAGCCACAACAGAGATAAAAAAGACAGCGTACCCCATACTGGAGTGGCTGGCTGGCTGGGAGAGCTCGCTCTGGTGAGGTGGCCGAGGGGCGCGGGTGGCGCTCCCTTCCCCCTTCCCGGGCTGGAGTAACTCCCTTCCCCCTTCCCGGGCCGGCTGGGAGAATTGGAGAGGCGGTCCCCTGAAACCACGGTGGCTGGTGGCCACACCACGCGCGGCCCCCCGGACCAACTGAGAGAATTGGATCGGAAATCCCCAGGCCGTGGAGAACGGTGATGGGTGGGGGAGGCCCCTTCCAAACCCGTGACTCCCCGGGAACGAGCACTCTCCCGGGCGGGCCGCTGCCGCTGGTGCCCTCCCGCCACGCTTGTCGCCCGGGCCGACTAGGAAATTCGGACGGGCGCTTTCCCAGGCTGCGGCGGCCAGCAACCCTCCCTGCGTTCGGTCCCCGGGCCGGCTAGAACTCTTCCAAGCCGCTTCGGCTAGCGAACCTCCCGGACAGCGAGAGTTTTCCAAAGTTAAAGGTCCCACGGCACCTTTTACTGGTGGGACCCGCAGACAAACGTGTGCCATGAGCGCCACCTACTGGGAAGGATAAGAAAAGCAGAACCCAGAGATTTCACAGAAAAATCTTCCAAACTTTTGGATCCAATACCCAGGGAAATCTGTCTAAATGCGCAGACACCAACAGAAGATAACGGATCACACTCAAATAATTGAAAATATGGCCCAGTCAAAGGAACAAACCAATAGTTCAAATGAGATACAGGAGCTGAGACAACTAATGCTGAATATACGAACAGAAATGGAAAACCTCTTCAAAAACGAAATCGAAAAATTGAGGGAGGACATGAAGAAGACATGGGCTGAACATAAAGAAGAAATAGAAAAACTGAAAAAACAAATCACAGAACTTATGGAAGTGAAGGACAAAGTAGAAAAGATAGAAAAAACAATGGATACATACAATGATAGATTCAAAGAGACAGAACATAGAATTAGTGATTTGGAGGATGGAACATCTGAATTCCAAAAACAAACAGAAACTATAGGGAAAAGAATGGAAAAATTTGAACAGGGTATCAGGGAACTCAAGGACAATATGAACCGCACAAATATACGTGTTGTGGGTGTCCCAGAAGGAGAAGAGAAGGGAAAAGGAGGAGAAAAACTAATGGAAGAAATTTTCACTGAAAATTTCCCAACTCTTATGAAAGACCTAAAATTAGAGATCCAAGAAGTGCAGCGCACCCCAAAGAGATTAGACCCAAATAGACATTCTCCAAGACACTTACTAGTTAGAATGTCAAGGTCAAAGAGAAAGAGAGGATCTTGAAAGCAGCAAGAGAAAAACAATCCATCACATACAAGGGAAACCCAATAAGACTATGTGTAGATTTCTCAGCAGAAACCATGGAAGCTAGAAGACAGTGGGATGATATATTTAAATTACTAAAAGAGAAAAACTGCCAACCAAGACTCCTATATCCAGCAAAATTGTCCTTCAAAAATGAGGGAGAAATTAAAACATTCTCAGACAAAAAGTCACTGAGAGAATTTGTGATGAAGAGACCAGCTCTGCAAGAAATACTAAAGGGAGCACTAGAGTCAGATACGAAAAGACAGAAGACAGAGGTATGGAGAAGAGTGTAGAAAGAAGGAAAGTCAGATATGATATATATAATACAAAAGGCAAAATGGTAGAGGAAAATATTATCCAAACAATAATAACACTAAATGTTAATGGACTGAATTCCCCAATCAAAAGACATAGAATGGCAGAATGGATTAAAAAACAGGATCCTTCTATATGCTGTCTACAGGAAATACATCTTAGACCCAAAGATAAACATAGGTTGAAAGTGAAAGGTTGGGAAAAGATATTTCATGCAAATAACAACCAGAAAATAGCAGGAGTGGCTATACTAATATCCAACAAGTTAGACTTCAAATGTAAAACAGTTAAAAGAGACAAAGAAGGACACTATATACTAATAAAAGGAACAATTAAACAAGAAGACATAACAATCATAAATATTTACGCACCAAACCAGAATGCCCCAAAATACGTGAGGAATACACTGCAAACACTGAAAAAGGAAATAGACACAAATACCATAATAGTTGGAGACTTCAATTCCCCACTCTCATCAATGGACAGAACATCTAGACAGAGGATCAATAAAGAAATAGAGAATTTGAATATTACAATAAATGAGCTAGACTTAACAGACATTTATAGGACATTATATCCCACAACAGTAGGATACACCTTTTTCTCAACTGCTCATGGATCATTCTTAAAGATAGACCATATGCTGGGTCACAAAGCAAGTCTTAACAAATTTAAAAAGATTGAAATCATACACAACACTTTCTCGGATCATAAAGGAATGACGTTGGAAATCAATAATAGGCGGAATGCCAGAAAATTCACAAATACGTGGAGCCTCAACAACATACTCTTAAACAACGAGTGGGTCAAAGAAGAAATTGCAGGAGAAATTAGTAAATACCTCGAGGCAAATGAAAATGAAAACACAACATATCAAAACTTATGGGATGCAGCAAAGGCAGTGCTAAGAGGGAAATTTATTTCCCTAAATGCCTATATCAGAAAAGAAGAAAAGGCAAAAATGCAGGAATTAACTGTTCACTTGGAAGAACTGGAGAAAGAACAGCAAATTAATCCCAAAGCAAGCAAAAGGAAAGAAATAACAAAGATCAGAGCAGAAATAAATGAAATTGAAAACATGAAAACAATAGTGAAAATCAGTAAGACCAGAAGTTGGTTCTATGAGAAAATCAATAAGATTGATGGGCCCTTATCAAGATTGACAAAAAGAAGAAGAGAGAGGATGCAAATAAATAAGATCAGAAATGAAGAGGAGACATAACTACTGACCTCACAGAAATAAAGGAGGTAATAACAGGATACTATGAACAACTTTACGCTAATCAATACAACAATTTAGATGAAATGGACGGGTTCCTGGAAAGACATGAACAACCAACTTTGACTCAAGAACACATAGATGACCTCAACAAACCAATCACAAGTAAAGAAATTAAATTAGTCATTCAAAAGCTTCCTAAAAAGAAAAGTCCAGGACCAGATGGCTTCACATGTGAATTCTACCAAACGTTCCAGAAAGAATTAGTACCAATTCTCCTCAAACTCTTCAAAAAAATCGAAGCGGAGGGAAAACTACCTAATTCATTCTATGAAGCCAACATCACCCTCATACCAAAACCAGGCAAAGATATTACAAAAAAAGAAAAGTACAGACCAATCTCTCTAATGAATATAGATGCAAAAATCCTCAATAAAATTCTAGCAAATCGTATCCAACAACACGTTAAAAGAATTATACATCATGACCAAGTAGGATTCATCCCAGGTATGCAAGGATGGTTCAACATAAGAAAATCAATTAATGTAATACACCATATCAACAAATCAAAGCAGAAAAATCACATGATCATCTCAATTGATGCAGAGAAGGCATTTGACAAGATTCAACATCCTTTCCTGTTGAAAACACTTCAAAAGATAGGAATACAAGGGAACTTCCTTAAAATGATAGAGGGAATATATGAAAAACCCACAGCTAATATCATCCTCAATGGGGAAAAATTGAAAAGTTTCCCCCTAAGATCAGGAACAAGACAAGGATGTCCACTATCACCACTATTATTCAACATTGTGTTGGAGGTTCTAGCCAGAGCAATTAGACAAGAAAAAGAAATACAAGGCATCAAAATTGGAAAGGAAGAAGTAAAACTATCACTGTTTGCAGACGATATGATACTATACGTCGAAAACCCGGAAAAATCCACAACGAAACTACTAGAGCTAATAAAGGAGTACAGCAAAGTAGCAGGTTACAAGATCAACATTCAAAAATCTGTAGCATTTCTATACACTAGTAATGAACAAGCTGAGGGGGAAATCAAGATACGAATCCCATTTACAATTACAACTAAAAGAATAAAATACCTAGGAATAAATTTAACTAAAGAGACAAAAAACCTATATAAAGGAAACTACAAAAAACTGTTCAAAGAAATCACAGAAGACCTAAATAGATGGAAGGGCATACCGTGTTCATGGATTGGAAGACTAAATATAGTTAAGATGTCAATTCTACCTAAATTCATTTACAGATTCAATGCAATACCAATCAAAATCCCAACAACTTATTTTTCAGAAATAGAAAAACCAATAAGCAAATTTATCTGGAAGGGCAGGGTGCCCCGAATTGCTAAAAACATCTTGAGGAAAAAAAACGAAGCTGGAGGTCTAGCGATGCCGGACTTTCAGGCATATTATGAAACCACAGTGGTCAAAACAGCATGGTATTGGCATAAAGATAGATATATCGACCAATGGAATCGAATAGAGTGCTCAGATATAGACCCTCTCATCTATGGACATTTGATCTTTGATAAGGCAGTCAAGCCAACTCACCTGGGACAGAACAGTCTCTTCAATAAATGGTGCCTAGAGAACTGGATATCCATATGCAAAAGAATGAAAGAAGACCCATATCTCACACCCTATACAAAAGTTAACTCAAAATGGATCAAAGATCTAAACATTAGGTCTAAGACCATAAAACAGTTAGAGGAAAATGTTGGGAGATATCTTATGGATCTTACAACTGGAGGAGGTTTTATGGACCTTAAACCTAAAGCAAGAACACTGAAGAAGGAAATAAATAAATGGGAGCTCCTCAAAATTAAACACTTTTGTGCATCAAAGAACTTCATCAAGAAAGTATAAAGACAGCCTACACAATGGGAGACAATATTTGGAAATGATATATCAGATAAACGTCTAGTATCCAGAATTTATAAAGAGATTGTTCATCTCAACAACAAAAAGACAGCCAACCCAATTACAAAATGGGAAAACGACTTGAACAGACACCTATCAGAAGAGGAAATACAAATGGCCAAAAGGCACATGAAGAGATGCTCAATGTCCCTGGCCATTAGAGAAATGCAAATAAAAACCACAATGAGATATCATCTCACACCCACCAGAATGGCCATTATCAACAAAACAGAAAATGACAAGTGCTGGAGAGGATGCAGAGAAAGAGGCACACTTATCCACTGTTGGTGGGAATGTCAAATGGTGCAACCACTGTGGAAGGCAGTTTGGCGGTTCCTCAAAAAGCTGAATATAGAATTGCCATACGACCCAGCAATACCATTGCTGGGAATACTCAAAGGACTTAAGGGCAAAGACACAAACGGACATTTGCACACCAATGTTTATAGCAGTGTTATTTACAATTGCAAAGAGATGGAAACAGCCGAAATCTCCATCAACAGAAGAGTGGCTAAACAAACTGTGGTATATACATACGATGGAATACTATGCAGCTTTAAGACAGGATAAACTTATGAAGCATGTAATAACATGGATGGACCTAGAGAACATTATGCTGAGTGAGTCTAGCCAAAAACGAAAGGACAAATACTGTATGGTCCCACTGATGTGAACAGACATTCGAGAATAAATTTGGAATATGTCATTGGTAACAGAGTCCAGCAGGAGGTAGAAACAGGGTAAGATAATGGGCAATTGGAGTTGAAGGGATACAGACTGTGCAACAGGACTAGATACAAAAACTCAAAAATGGACAGCACAATAATACCTAATTGTAAAGTAATCTTGTTAAAACACTGAATGAAGCTGCATCTGAGCTATTGGTTTTTGTTTTGTTTTGTTTTGTTTCGTTTTGACTTTACTATTATTACTTTTATTTTTGTCACTATATTAACATTCTATATCTTTTTCGGTTATGTTGCTAGTTCTTCTAAACCGATGCAAATGTACTAAGAATGATGATCATGCATCTATGTGATGATGTTAAGAATTACTGATTGCATATGTAGAATGGTATGATTTCTAAATGTTGGGTTAATTTCTTTTTTTCCTTTAATTAAAAAAAAAAGAGAGAGAGAAGGGGTAATTGGAGCTGAAGGGATACAGACTGTACAACGGGACTGGATATAAAAACTCAGAAATGGACAGCACAATACTACCCAATTGTAATGCAATTATGTTAAAACACTGAATGAAGCTGCATGTGAGGTATAGGGTTTTTTTTTTCTTTCTATTAATGTTTTAATTCTTATTCTGTTGTCTTTTTATTTCTTTTTCTAAATCGCTGCAAATGTACTAAGAAATGATGAATATGCAACTATGTGATGTTATTAGGAATTACTGATTGTACATGTAGAATGGAATGATTTCTAATTGTTTTGTTAATTCTTTTTTTAATTAATAAAAAAACTATATAAAAAAAAGAAGTTCTTCAGAGAGAAAATGATACAGCTCGGAAACTCAGCTCTGCATAAAGAAAAGTAGAATGTTCAAGAAGGAATAAATGAATATAAATGAGTATTTTTCTTATTAATGTATCTAATAGCTAACAGTTTGTTCAAAATAATAATAGCAAGATATTGGATTATAACTTCTGGGTAAGTGAAATCAGTGACAGCAATTTATAACAGAAATGGGGGAAGTGGGGAGAAATTGGGAATCCTCCAGTATAAGGTACCAGCATGACCAAGGAAACAGAGCAGTGTTATTTGAAGATGGAAATTTTAAATGTATATTGCAAACTCTCAGGCAACTAGAAGAATTACAAGAAGTATAATTGGTATGCTAAAAGAAGAGAGAAAATGGAATCATATAAATGCTCAATGAAAATCAGAGAAGTAAAAAAAAATGGAACTAAAAAAAGAAACAAAGGATAAGGACAATGAATAGAAAACTGTTACAAATTGTTTAGTTTGTTGAAGCTGCCAGATTGCAATATTCCAGAAATGGAACAGCTTTTAAAAAAGGAATTTATTAAGTAGGAATTTTACAGTTCTAAAGCCATAAAAATGTCCAAATTAAGGCACCAACTGGAGGTTATCTTTACTCAGGAAAAACTGATGTCATCTGGAACACTTCTGTCAGCAGGGAAGGCAGGTGGCTGGCATCTGCTGGGGTCTTTGGCTTCTGGACACCTCTCTCAGCTGGGAAGGCACATGGTGATGTCTGCTAGTTTTCTCTCCCAGATTCTCTCCAATTTCATAAGGCTTCCCTGGGGCATTTTCCTTCTGCATTGCTAAAGATCTCTGCCTGTGTGGGCTCTGTAGCTTTTTCCAAAATGGTTCCCTCTTCAAGGACACCAGTAAGTCACCCCACCTTGAATGGGTGGAGACACATCTCCATGGAAACCACCTAATCAAAAGTTACCACCCACAAATGGGTAGGTGACATCTACATGGAAACAACTTAATCAAAAGTATCCCACCCAGCAATATTGAATGAGGATTAAATAACATGGCCTTGCTGGGATACACAACATTTTCAGAGCAGCACACAAATATAGATAGTAATCCAACTATATCAATAACCACTTTAAATCTGAGTGGTCCAAAAACACTAATTTAAAGACAGACTATCAGATTGAATACAAAGCAATACCAATATATGTAGTCTACAAAAAATTCAAATATAAAGGGTGGTGCAATGGTGGCTCAGTGGCAGAATTCTTGCCTGCCATGCCAGAGATCCTGGTTCGATTCCTGGAGGCTGCCCATGCCAAAAAAATAAAAAAAATCAAATATAAAAACACAAACTAAAACTAAAGGGATGGAGAAAGATATATTGTGTTAATACTAATTACAAAAAGCTGGAGTGCCTATATTAATTTCAGGCAAAGCAGAATTCATAACAAGGGAAATTTTCAGAGATAAAGAGGGGAATTACTTAATGATGAAGGTGACAGATATAATCCTGGATATATATGTGCCTAACAAAAGAATGCCAAAATTCATGAAGCAAAAACTGATAGAACTTCAAAGGGAAGTAGACAAATCCCTTATTATAGTTAAAGAGTTCAACAGCCCTCTTTCAGTAATTTGATAGATTAAGTGGGCAGAATATCAGTAAAGATACAGTTTATTTAAGCAGCCCTATCAATTATTTTATCTAATCGACATTTATAGAATAATACATCTAACAAAAGCAGAATACACATTCTTCTCAAGCTTTCATGAAACATTCACCAAGAATGACCACATCCTGATCTTTAAAACACACTTTAGCAAATATAAAAAAATAAAAACCACACAAAGTATGTTCTCAGACTACAATAGAATTGAACTAGAAATGAATTACAGAAAGATAGCTGGAAAATCCCTAAATATTTGGAGATTAAATGCTACACTGCTAAATAACATTTGGGTCAAAGAAGAAGTCTCAAGAGAAATTTATAGATGTTTTGGACTATATTGAAATGAAAATACAACTTATCAAACCTGTGAGATGTAGTAGAAGTAGTAACTAGAGAGATTTATAACATTGAAAGCATGTATTAGAAAAGAAAGAAGATAGAAAATAAGTATATGCATTAGGGAATTAGAGAAAGAAGAACAATACTAACCTGAAACAACTGAAGGAAAGTAATGTTAAAAGAGTACGGATTACTGAACTAGAAAAAATGAAAACAATAGGTAAAATCAATGAAATGAAAAACAGTTTTTTGAAAATAGCAATAAAATTCATAAACTTCTAGCCAGGCATACCAAGAACAAAAGTGAGTAGACACAAATTACTAATATCAGAAATTAAAAAGACATATCACTTCTGATCCCTTAAATATTAAAAGGATAATAAATGAATATTATGAACAACTGTACACCCCACGTTTGATACCTCTGATGAAATGGACCAATTCCTTGAAAGATACACAGAGAGAAATAGATAATTTGAACAGACCCCCTAGTAAAGTAATTGAATCAATAATTAATGAACTGCCAAACAAAAATCACCAGGCCCAGATATTTTCACTACTGAATTCTACCAAGTTTAAAGCAGGAATGATAATTCTCTACCTACAGAAAATAGATGCAGAGAACACTTCATAGCTCATTCTATGAGATCAACATTACCCTAAAACCAAAATGAAATAAAGACATTCTAAGAAAAGAAAACTACAGACCAATATGTCTCATGAGCATAGATGTAAAAACCCTCAACAAAACATTAGTATATCAAATCCAACAATGAATAAAAAGAACTACCCACCAACAAAGCAGAATTTATTCCAGGTATTCGAAGCTGATTCGAATTGAAAATCACTTTATGTTATACATAACATCAGCAGGCTGTAGAAAAAAAAATTGTTTGATCGTATCAGTAGATTTAGAAAAAACATTTGACAAAATCCAACAATGATTCATGGTAAAAAAAAAACTTTCCGCAAACTAGAAATAGATAGTAACTTCTTCTAGTTGATAAAGAACAGCTACAAAAATGCTGCAGCTATATCACTTAATAGTGAGAAACTATATGCTTTCCCCTAGAATCAGAAACCAGGCAAGGATGTCCACTCTCACCATTCAGCTTTGTAATGGAAGTCCGAGCTAATTCTGGAAGACAAGAAAAGGATTTAAAAGGCTGCAATGAAAGTGTTGTTATCAGAAAACTCAACCAGGGATGTATCCAATTCCAAGCTCATGTGGTTTCTTGCACGCTGTTGTACTGAGGTTGCTAGTCCCTTGATTGTTGTTGCCTGTAGACCTCTCAGTTCCTGGCCATATGGGTCTTCCCATTATGTCAGTTTGCTCATCAAAACCAGCAAGGAAAAGAGTTCAGTAGTAAGATAGAGTTCCCAATCTTACACAGCCTAAGCACATAGGTGACATTCCATCACATTTGTTGTTTTCTATTGAAAGTCACTACATTATACTAAGTTTAAAAGGAGGTGATTACACAAAAGTGTGAATACCAGGTAGGGATCATTGGAGGCCATTTTAGAGTATGGCTGCCATAACAAGTATGGTGTATTGAATCTGGGTATCACAGAAAACATGTTCTCAAAGTTAATCCATTCCTATGTGTGTAGACCCATTGTAAGTAGGATTTCTTCCAGATGTTGCTTCAGTGAAGGTATGACCTGAATGAACCAGGTTGGGCTTTAATCTGAATTATTACAGTTCTTTATAAGCAGAGTAAAGTTAGAAGAAAAAAAAAGAGTTATGGGAAAGGAGCCAGAAGTCAACAGAACCCAGAGAAGCAAGGAGAGGCTGCCATATGCATTGCCATATGACAGAAAAGCCAAGGACCAAGAATTGCTGGCAGCCAGTCCCATAACAATACAGTCCTCTAGGAGAAAGACCACCTTGATGATGCCTTAATTTTGGACTTCCTCTAACCTCAGAATCATGTAAATTCTCATTGTTAAAGTGAGCTCATTGCATGGTATTTGATTTAGCAGTTAGGAAATTATAACAATGAGCAATAATTAGAAAACACAGATCAACACTAGGTATCTCAACAGAATATTAGATAAAAAATACAGTGGAAATTTGAGCTGATAAAGAATACCTTTTAAAAAAGGTAAAATCATTAGTTTCATGCAAAATTAGATTTGTACATGTTAATGAAGTTATTTAGCTCATTAATTAATGAGGGAGCCATTAACATGTTAAAACATTTTCAAAATGGAATCCAAATAAAATATGCATATTTAGTCACTAAAGAATGCTGAAATACAGGATTAAAGACTCACATTCTTATTCTGGGCTCCCTGTATTTGGATTGCTTCGATGATGTTTCCAGACAGGCTGAGCTAAATTATATGCTATTGGAAGCTTAGGTTTTCAACAAAATAAACCTTTATTCCTTTGATTTCAAAGAGTAGGCAAAGTTCTAAAGTACGGACAATGTCTTCCTTACCCCTGGATTCTGAGTTACCTTAATCCTGACCGGACTGGCTTTGTAATCTCTAAATACCAGGTTATAAATACATAAAACAGTCCTTCAAAATCCAAAATCCAGATATAACAATTACCACTCCAGACTAAATGTGACTGTTATAAGAGCTTACAGTCTAGGCCCCAGTTTTCTAAACGTGATCAGACAGTATTTACTCTTTTATTTCTGGTTTATTTAGCCTCACCATGTTCACTCACAAAGTCTCACATGTTCACTCACATCATTGCATGCCTCAAAACTTCATTCCTTTTTGTAGCAGATCAATGTTCAACATATGTATCAACATCATTTGCCAATCTACTCAGTCACTGTGTCTTTCAGACACCTCCATCTGCTGGGCTTTATGTTAATAAAGTCCAAAGTCAACAGTCCATCAATTTAAAATAATTTCATTGTTCCCAAGAGAAAAATAGCCAATGAACACACCCTCACCAAATAGAAAATCCAAACCTCCCCCTAATTCTTGTTTCTCCTCCCACATTATGTACCCCTGGTATTGCTGTGGTACTGTTGATGTTTTCCTGTTAAACATAGCCCATAGCATACAATAGTATTTTTCCCTATACCATGAAATTATACACTTTTTGGACAGGATTCATTCCTTTGCAGTAGTTCATGCAAAATAGAATTATATTTGTAGTGTTAATCAGTGGGACTGAGTCTATACAACCCCTTTCAATCATGTTCACCTTCAATATGTTAATATTACTTATATACTCACTAGTGAACTCCCTTCCCTTCTATTTATTCACTTACAATTAAGTTCAATCTCATTAGTTCACCCATCTCAAGCTTCTGTGTATCTCTAGGTTCCCTATATTCTGTATTATAAGCCACTGATTTTTCCATTACCATGGTCATAAAAGTGGAATCATACAGTATCTGTCCTTTTGGGTCTGGCTTATTTCACTCAGCATTATGTGCTTAAGGCTCATCCATCTTGTCATGTGCTTCAGGATGTCATTTTGTCTTACTGCTGCAAAACATCCATTGTATGTATATAGCACATTTTGTTAATCCACTCATCTGTTGATGAGCACTTGGATTGTTTCCATCATTTGGTGATTGTGAATAGAGCTGCTATGAACATCAGGTGAAAATGTCTGTTTGTGTCACTGATTTCAGCTCTTCTTTGTATATACCAAGTAGTAATGTTGGCGGGTCATAGGCAACTTAATATTTCACTTCCTGAGGAACTGCCAAACTATTTTCCATAGCAGCTGTACCATTATACATTTCGACCAGCAGTGCATAAGTGTCCCAATTTCTCCACTCCTCTCCAGCATTTGTAGTTTCCTGTTTGTTTAATAGCAGTCATTCTTATAGGTGTGAGATGGTATCTCTGTAGTCTTGATTTGCATTTCCCTTATGGCTAACGAAAATGAGTATCTCTTCATGTGCTTTTTAGCCATCTGTCCATCTGTATTTTCTCTTCTGAAAACTGTCTATTCGTATCTTTAGCTCACTTTAAAATTGAGTTGTTTATTCTTTGTTGTTGAGTTGCATGATTTCCTTATGTATACAGGAAATCTAACATTTGTCCAATATGTGATTTCCAAATATTTTCTCCCATTGAGTTGGCTGCCTCTTCACCTTTTTGATAGTCTTTTGAGGTGCAGAAGCATTTGATTTTGAGGAGTTCCCATTTATCTATTTTTTTCTTTTGTTGCTTGTACTTTGGATGTAAAGTTTAGAAAGCTACCTGCTATTACTAGGTCTTGAAGATGTTTCCCTACATTTTATTCTAGGAGCTTTATGATACTGGTTCTTATATTTAGGTCTTTGATCCACTTTGAGTTAATTTTTGTATAGGGTGTAAGATAAGGATCCTTTTTCATTCTTTTGGCTATAGATATCTAGTTCTCCCCTGCCTATTTAATAAAAATACTATTTTGTCCCATTTCAGTGGATTTGGGGGCCTTATCAAAGATCAGTTGACCATAGATTTGGTGGGCTATTTCTGCACTCTCAATTCAATTTCATTAGTCAATATTTCTGTCTTTGTGCCAGTACTATACTGCTTTGACCACTGTCTTTATATTGTTTTAAAATCAAGAAATGTTAATCCTCCCACTTCATTCTTTTTCTTTAGGATGCTTTTAGCTATTTGAGGTCTCTTTACCTTCCAGATGAATTTGATAACTGGTCTTCAAAGTAGGTACTTGGATTTTTTTGGGGTATTGCATTGAATCTGTAGATCATTTTGGGTAGAATTGACATCTTAACTAGAGTTAACCTTCCTATCCATGAGCAGGGAATGTCTTTCCACTTACTTAGATCTCCTTTGATTTCTTTTAGCAATGTTATATGATTTTCTGTGTACAAGTCCTTTACATCCCTTGTTAAGTTCATTCCTAGATACTTGATTATTTTAGTTGCTATTTTGAATGGATTTTTTTCCTTAATTGACTCCTCAGTTAAGTCACTGCTTGTGTATAGAAACATTATTGATTTTTGCATATTAATTTTATATCCCACTACCTTGCTGAATTTTCCAAGTATGGTATCACATCATCTGCAAATAATGAAAGTTTTATTCTTTCCATTTTGGATGCCTTTTATTTCTTTTTCCTGCCTGATTGCTGTCACTTGAACTTCTATTCTAGTCCAGTGTTGAATAACAGTGGTGACAGAGGGCATCCTTGTATTTTTTCTGATCTTAGGGGGAAAGCCTTCAATCTCTCTCCATTGAGTATGATGCTGGCTATGGGTTTTTCTTATATCCCCTTTATCATATTGAGGAAGTTATCTTTGATTCCTACCTTTTGAAGTGTTTTATCAGAAAAGGAGGTTGAATTTTGTCAAATACTTTTTCAGCATCAATTGAGATGATCATCTGATTTTTTCCTTTTGTTTTGTTAATGTGTTGTATATATAATACTTGATTTTTTTTGTATACAAATACTTGATTTTTTGTATATTGAACCATTCTTGCATTCCTTGTATAAACCCCACTTGGTCGTAGTGTAAAATTCTTTTAATGTGTTGTCAGATTTGATTTGCTACTATTTTGTTGAAAAATTTTGCATTATATTCATTAGGGAGATTGGCCTATAGTTTTGCTTTCTTATAGCATCTTTATCTTTGTGATGTTTATCTTTATCCAAAGTGATGTTAGCTTCATAAATTGAGTTAGGTAGCATTCCTTTTTCCTCAGTTATTTGGAAAATTTTTAGTAGAATTGATATTAGTTCTTTTTGGAATGTTTGATAAAATTCCCCTGTGAAGCCATCTGGCCCTGGGCTTTTCCTTGCAGGAAGGTTTTTGATGACTGTATCTCTTTACTTGTGGTTGGTTTGGTTTTTTGAGATCTTCTATTTCTTCCTGAGTCAGTGTAGCTTGTTTGTGCCTCTCCAGGAATTTGTCCATTTCATCTAAGTTGTCTAGTTTGTTGGTGTATAGTTGTTCATAGTATCCTCTTATGATTTCTTTTATTTCTTCAGGGTCTGTGGCTATGCACCCCTTCTCATTTCTGATCCTGTTTACTTGCATCCTCTCTCTCTCTCTCTCTCTCTCTCTCTCTCTCTCTCTCTCTCTCTCTCTCTCTCTCTCTCTCTCTCTCTCTCTTTTCTTTTGTCAGTCTTGCTAGTGATCCATTGATTTTATTGATTTCCTCAGCGAACCAACTTTTGGTTTTATTGATTCTTTCTACTTTTCTTTTGTTCTCCCATTTATTTAACAATACTTTAATCTTTGTTATTTCTCTTCTTCTATTTGCTTTGGTGTTAGTTTGCTGCTCTTTCTCAAGTTCCTCCAGGTGAGCAGTTAGGTCCTTGATTTTTCCTCTTTCTTCTTTTTTAATATAATCATTTAGGGCAATACATTTCCCTCTCAGAACAGCCTTTGCTGCATCCCTAAGTTCTGAAGTGTTGTATTCTCATTTTCATCCATCTTCAGATAGCTAGTGATTTTTCTAGCAATTTTTTCTTTGACCCACTGGTTGTTTAAGAGCTTGTTATTTAATCTTCATATATTTGTGAAAGTTTCCATTCTTTGGTGGTTATGGTTGTTCAACTTCATTCCATTGTGATCAGAGAAAGTGCTTTGAATAATTTCAATGTTTTTAAATTTATGAAGACCTGTTTTGTGTCCCAGCATATGATCTATCCTGGAAAATGTTCCATGAGCACTAGAGAAGAATGTATATCCTCGTGTTTTGGGGTGTAATGACTAATATATGTCTGTTGGGTCTAATTCATTTATCAAATTATTTAAGATATTTATTTCCTTGCTGATCCTCTGTCTGGTTGTTCTATTTATAGAGGAGAGAGGTGTACTGAAATCTCCTAGTATTATTGTTGAGATGTCTATCACTCCCTTCAGTTTTACCAATGTTTATCTCATGTACTTTGGTGCTTCTTGATTGGGAGCATAAGCATTTATGATTTTATTTCTTCTTGGTGTATTTGTCCCTTTTATTAATATATAGGGTCCTTCTTTATCTCTTATGATGTCTTTACATTTAAAGTCTATTTTGTCTGATATTAGTATAGCTATTCTTGCCTTCTTTTGGTTCCAGCTTGCATGGAACATCTTTTTACATCCTCTCACATTCAATCTATTTGTATCCTTGAGTCTAAAATGAGTCTCTTGTAAGCAGCATATAGCTGGATTATATTTTTTAATTCATTCTACCAATCTGTATCTTTTAAGTCATGAGTTTAGTCCATTAACATTCAAAATTATTAGTGTAAAAGCATTTCTTGAATCCACCATCTTTTCCTTTGGATTTTACTTGTCAGATCTATATATTTTCCCTATTTCTCTTTTTATGCTTTAAATTACCCTTTCTGGTGCCTTTCAATTCTGTGCCCTCCTCCAAACCTCCCTCTTCTGGGTTTTTTTTTTTTTTTAACCAGCAGAACTTCCTTTAGTATTTCTTGTAGGACTGGTCTCTTGTTGACAGATTCTTTCAGCATTTGTTTGTCTGTGAAAATTTAAATCTCTACCTCAGTTTTGAAGGACATTTTGGCTGGATACAGAATTCTTGGCTAGAAGTCTTTCTCATTCAGGATCTTAAATATATCATACAACTGCCTTCATGCATCTGTAGAGCCAGTTGAGTAGTTCAAACTCATTCTTATATGGTTTCCCTTATATGTAGTATATTGTTTTTCTCTTGCCACTTCTCTACTTCTCTTCAACATTTCACACACTGATTAGAATGTATCTTGGGAAAGGCCTATTTAGGTTTATTCTATTTGGAGTTCATTGGACTTCTTTGATTTGCATATTTATGTCCTTTATAAGGGTTGGGAAGTTTTCCCCCATTATATCCTCAGCTACTCTTCCTAGCCCTTTGCTCTTTTCTCCTTCTAGGACACCAATGATTACTATATTTGTGTGCTTTGTTTTGTCCATGGTGTCCCTGAGATCCAATTCAAATTTTTCCATCTTCTTTGGCATTTGCTGTTTTGTGTGTTTGGAATCAGTTGTCCTGCCCACTAGTTCACTTATTCTTTCTTCTGCCTCGTCAAATCTGCTGTTGTGTATCTCTAGTGTATTTTTGATTTGGTCTACTGCATTTTTAATCTCTATGATATATGCTATTTTTCTATTTATTCTTTCAAGTTCCTCTTTATGCTCTTATAGTGTCTTTTTTTTTGGTCTTCTTTGTGTTATTAGTCATCCCATTTATTTTATTTAGTATAGTTATATGCACATATTTGATTAGTTTTTCCAAAGTCTGTGTCTCCTTTCATGTTTTAATTTGGTCATTAGGCTGGGCTATATCTGTCTGCATCATGATATGCTTAGTGATCTTGATATGCTTAGTAAATTTCTGTTGCCTTCAAGGCATGTAAATATCTTGATGGGGATACTTTGGAAATGGATTTCCTTTGGTAGACTAAAGCTTTGTTTTTGCAGGATGGTTGTGGAGCAAGATGCAAGGCAGAACAGTGCAGTGATGGGTTGCAGTGCAGGTATAGACACTGGTCAGGGATGTTATGCTGGTGCTTCTTAGAGCCTGTCTCCCTGTCCATGAACTCCTGAGGGTTCTGGCCCTGTTTGGAAATGTGCACACTAGGGTGTTTGCACAACCAGGGCTTCCCTATGTGGTGTAGAAGATCCTCCCAACTCACCACACCTTCGATTGCCATCCCAGTTAGCTCCCCATCCCTTCTCTAGCTGTTCCTTAGAGCGGGGGTGAGCTCAACCTATCTTATTCTGCCATCTCCCCAGAACTCTCTATTAATATTTTTTCATGCATGTTTTTACTTTATTATTCATCTACCTGTACACTGGATAAAGGAGGTGTCAGTCCCAAGGTTTTTACAATCACAGAGTCACAAGATGACAGCTATGTAGTTATACATATTACAGGTCAACCATTTCAGATCTTTCCATCTGGCTATTCTAATACAGTAGAAACTATAAAGAACTATCTATATAGTGAGTCAGTAGTCATAATCAATTTTTAAATCATAACTTCTCAGTTACAACTCCTCCCTCTCATTTGATCATTCTCTCAATCTTCAGGAATATCTGGGCAATGACCACTCTACTTCTTTGTATTACAAAGGGGTATTGACATTATGGGGTAGAGAAATGAAGCTGGTTGGTATTCCTGGATAGCCTGGTACCTCTGTGGTTTAGTGCTTATCTGGCATAGGAGCCATTTGGAGGTGTCAAGTTTCTGAAAAAATAAATTTAATATGTAGAACTTTTAAAGAATCTTAGATAGAGCTGAGATACTTTTTAGGATTTTCAGAAACACAGTTGGTTAGCCAATTTATTTGTTTATTTAAGTAAGCATTTTATTATGAAATATAACATGTATACAAAAAAGTGATAAATTTCACAGTACACTTTAACAAATAGTTTTAGAAAAAATTTCAAAGTATGATATGGGTTACAGTTCCAAAAAATAAGACACTGGAGATTATAAGGAAATATCAATATAATGAATCAGTAGTCATACTTTTTGATAAATCCTATTTTCTCTGTTACAACTTCTCTTTCTCCTTTGATCCTTCTCTCAGTCTTTAGGGATATTTGGGCAATCAACAATCTAATTTCTCAGTTAAAAAGGAGAGTCAACATTTTGGGGTAAGGGGGATGTAACTGGTTGATGCTTTTGGCAAGACCAGTAGCTATGAGTTTCAGGAATTATTTGGCATAGGAACCATCTGGAGGTTTGGTTTCTGAAAAATAAACTTAGTGTAACCTTTATAGAGTCTCAGATAGAGCCCTGGGTATTCTTTAGGATTTACAATAGTACTGTTGGTTGGGGCTTGGCACACCATGGCAATTAGCAATTTATAACTGAGGCTTGCATAAGTGAAACCTCCAGAATAGCATTTTTTAAAATTTTTAAATGGTTCTTTATTCATAAACTTGATACAAATTTACAAAATTTACTGTACATTGCCAAATAAATCTTCAATGAAAAAAAATCTGCCAGCCATCAGGATATTAAAGAATTCAATAATGTATTCAAGATTTAGTCTTAGGTCTAAGGAACTTTAATGCTTCAAAGAGTTCTGCCTTGTCACTTGTTATCTCAACTGGGTATCAGAATTTTATATAAATGTAACCAGGTGAACAAAAATGCAGAAAATCCTTATTTATTGACCTCTTAAACAAAACGGAACCAAAAGAAATTAAACACACATGATAATGTAGAAGTGCCAAGTCTCTCTGATGTGGTTTACAAAGTTAAAAGCTGAATCTTAAAGTAAATGCATTAGAAACACTTCTGAACTTTGTAACTAGTTTGTACAAGAAAATGTGCTTCTGGATTTCTTTTTAAAAGTGCTTTTATGTAGAATTTACTTTTAAATCAAACTTGGGTGTATTAAAAAAGTTTATGATCAAACAGGACTGATTCAGGTAAGGCGATAAAATGGAAAGTACATTTATTTGAATCAGGTTTTATAAAAGAAGTAACATATGTAGATTTCCAATTAGTCTTTCAATGTAAAAACCATTATGACTATTGGAACAAATTTTAAGAGTCTCCAAATTAGGTATCTTTTTTTTTTACTATTATTATTACTTTTAATTTTTTTCTCTATATTAACATTCTATATCTTTTTCTGTTGTGTTGCTAGTTCTTCTAAACCAGTGCAAATGTACTAAGAAACGATGACCATGCATCTATGTGATGATGTTAAGAATTACTGATTGCATATGTAGAATGGTATGATTTCTAAATGTTGGGTTAATTTCTTTTTTTCCGTTAATTAATTTTAAAAAAGGTATCTTTTTTGCTTAACTGTGCAGCTTTTGCTCAAAAAGTCTTTGTGCCAATCACTTTATAAGTTTATTTGTTTACAAATGATTACAACATCCCATTAATAACATGGACATAGAATGACTTTGTATTTTAAATAACTTCAAAGTCTACATGCTGCAGCTCTTCTTCATAAAGAATAGTGAACCAACAAGTAGCAGATTCAGCCCAGCAGGACTCTGATGCCCCCAATGGAAATTACTACTTACAGGCCATAAGTGACACGGCCTTGCTTTGCTTTATCTAAAATATACAATATAAACCAATTGTTCTAGTTTGCTAGCTGCCAGAATGCAACACACCAGAGACAGATTGGCTTTTAATAAAAGGGGATTTATTTTGTTAGTTCTTCAGTGGAAAGGCAGCTAACTTTTGCCTGAGGTTCTTTCTTATGTGGGAAGGCACAGGGTGGTCTCTGCTGGCCTTCTCTCCAGGCCTCTGGGTTCCAACGTCTTTCCCTGGGGTGATTCCTTTCTGCATCTCCAAAGGCCTGGGCTGAGCTGCGAGTGCTGAGATGGGATATGCCAAGCTGCTTGGGCTGTGCTATGTTGTGCTCTCTCATTTAAGCACCAGCCAATTAAGTCAAATGTCCTTCATTGCAGCAGACATGCCTCCTAGCCAACTGCAGATGTAAATCAGCAACAGATGAGGTTCATGTACCATTGGCTCAATCCACAGCAACAGAACTAGGTGCCTTCACCTGGCCAAGTGGACAACTGAATCTAACTACCACACAATTAAGTGTATATTTTCAGGAAACAGTTCACATCTTCACACAGACAGAAAACAAGTTTAATTTAATGAGTAGGTTTCCTGTCATTACCTTGGCAATATCATAAAATGGTTTTAGATTTAGACCTGAAAAAGTTACTGTGATTTAGAAGACTTAAATTTTCTAAACCAGTATTTAAACAACGATTCAACTTTTATTGACTCTAAATGAAACAATATATTGCAAGTCCTTGTAATTCATGGGCTCAGTATAGGAAAGTTACCCAAAATGGGTCACAGCTTTACTAACTGTTGCTGACTTGCCCACTTAAAAAGTTTCACTTTTCAAGAAAGAGAGATGGTAAGGAGTGGCCAGTATTTGTATTTATCAGGAAAAATACAGTCAAGGCCCCACTGCTCAGTCCAAGATACCTAAGATGAGCAAAATGAAAAGGCTGTAACTTATATTGGATGTCAGTTGACAGATTATCTGCTAAAATATCTATTAGCTAACATCTTCAGTAATGCTGCTATAGGGGCACTCAAAGCTTGTGTCTGAATATTGGAAGTATTTTCTTTAAAGCAACATCAGTCCAAACATACAACAATCAACACACTTAGCCATCTTCCTTTGGAGGGGTGTACCAGCCATTTTTCTCATGTATCTGTACAATGAAATTATAGGATTGTTGGGCTCTTGCTAGATGATATTGATTCTTATTTGCACCAAACTGTACTCTGGCTTTGCCTTTAACTAAGGTGGCATTGATTTGCACGATGACTGATTCTATTGAGTAGGCACTGCTCCAGCCCTGTTTTGAAAGAAGTTCAATACATAATGCTCCTCCACCCAACATGTACCCTCCCGAGAGAACAGGTAATACCACTCGAACAAATGGAGGATCAAATGGAAAGTTATTCTTAAAGGAGAAGTTAAGCAAAATATATTCTATGCCTTCTTTTTCTTTTAAGATCTGAAGATCACTGTGCAAAGAACTAGTGATCAACCTTCTACAGCTTAACATGCCAGTCATATAAACTGTCATTTATGAGTTCCACTGAATAAATCCCTGTTTTATAACTCTTGTGATCTGCATATGTCCCTGAGCTCTTTCAAGTCTATCTGAAGCTTGTACTGACCCAGACACTGCACCATTTCGATGGTCCTGCCTTTGTGTCTTCCTAATTTTCTCTAGTATTGCCAAATTTTCTTTCTCAATTCCTTCTCTGACTTTTTTCTAGTTACAGGCTCTTCTTCTTTCATCTCATAGTGATCCAAGTCTTCTATACCTTCAGCCATCTCTTCCTCCTCCTCCTCCACTTCTTCTGTTGTCCCATTCTGACCCATGGGTAGTGGCTGAGCTAGCATCTCAACATCCAGGTGTTTAGGAAGGTTATGTAATCTGCAGAGTTCGCATATCCACCACTTCAATTGCTGGGGAAGCAAATTATTGTTTTTTGTATCTTCTAGACATTCCAGCACTGATGTCAGATTTGGGTCATCAGAAGCCACAAACCATATTGGTGAAGAAGATGGATAAGATTCCATGATGTTGCAGTGGAGGGTGAGCAGCGGCAGTGGCGGCGAGGGCGGGCTACCTTGCGGCGAGTGTGGCTGTAACCCCAGGAATTGGCACTGCAGCTTGTCCAGCTTCCAGCTGACAATCGCTTGTGGTTCTTATGGAAGATGGACGCCGGGAACTTCAGCTCGGCCTTGAGCCCTGACACGGACATCTTCCCTTCATCTCCGGCAGAAAGGGTGTGGAGGGGGAGCCAGGCCGGAGCCGCCATCAGGGCCACGACCACCCTGCAGGGCTGGCCAGGGCCATGCTCTTGTGGCTCCGCCTCTCCAGGCTGCCGCGGGTCTGATGGATAGGGTGGAAAGATGGCGAGGGGTCCCGAGGCCTCGTCAGTGACACCCTTTTGTAACCAAAAGGGCAGGAGATGGCGGCAGCAGCTGCCCAGCAGCTTAAAAGGATGACGCTGCCCTGGTTACTGCCTGGGAAAGGGCTGCCCACCCCCAATAGCATTTTGACTCTATTTGAAATGTCTTAGCCACTGCTACCTCATTTTATTACATTTCTTTCCCCACTTTTGGTCAGGTAGGTGTTGCTTCCTATGAGGCGGAGCTTGAAGGATATTAAAGGATGAGGAGGGAGGGAGGAAGGAAGGAAGGAAGGAAGGAAGGAAGGGAGAAGAAAGGGTGGGAGGGAGGGAGGAAAGAGAGAGAGAGAGGGAAGGAGGGAGGGAGGGAGGGAGGGAGAGAGAGAGAGAGAGAGAGAGAGAGAGAGAGAGAGAGAGAGAGAAAGAAAGAAAAAGAAAGAAAGAAAGAAAGAAAGAAAGAAAGAAAGAAAGAAAGAAAGAAAGAAAGAAAGAAAGAAAGAAAGAAAGAAAGAAAGAAAGAAAGAAAGAAAGAAAGAAAGAAAGAAAGAAAGAAAAAGAAAGAAAGAAAGAAAAGAAAGGAAAAGAAAAAGAAGGAGACGGGATCAGGGGGTCTGAAGCTTAACCTTGACAAACAACAGACAACTTTATTCTAAACCAAATCCTGCTTATATACTGCAGGATAACAAAAGGCATGCCTGCATTTCCTGAGGAAACAAAGTACTTAATTTTCTTCATACTTAATGTAACCATTTGGGGGTAAACAAGCATTCTCTTCCTCCCAGACTGTTCCAAACAAAGCAGGTAACAATCTCCTCAATTTCTGGTCACCACCCTAAAGCCAGCTGCTCCCAACAGATTCTGCAGGTCTTGTTTTAACCCTTTGGCTCCTACAGGCATTGTCAATCCCATGGTTCCAGGGCCAGGCTCATCCCTGATAGTCATGAACTATATTGTCAAGAAGTCTTACACCCCTGGATGTCATGTCACACATTTGGGGGAGGATAATGATTTTCCTGGCAGAGTTGGGCTTAGAGAGATAGAGGCCACATCTGAGCAACAAAAGAGGTTTTCTGGAAGTAATGCTTAGGCATATTTATTTGTAGGCTTAGCTTCTCTGTTACAGAAATAAGTTTTATAAGAGCACATCTCAAGATCAAGACCTTGGCCTATTAACTTGGAAATCTCTTATGTTTGAGAGAGTTTCAGGGATTTCCCAGGTGGGAAAGTTTAATAGTTTCATATTCTTTTCTCCAGTCCCTCAGGGGACTTTGCCAATACTTTTTAGTTATCTGCTGAACATGCTCTGGGTTGTATCCAGGTATTGCATTTAGCTATAAAGAATTGCAAGACCTTGTTCCCAATTCTAGGCTCCATGTGTTTAGGTTGTTTAACTGAACTCACGAGAAAGGTTAAGTTAGATTGTGTACCACAGAAAATTTAGGTTTCAGACAAAATAACCTCTCTTCTTTTGGTCTCATACAGTAGATGAAGTTCTAAAATATAGACAATTCTCTCCTTACCCCTATTTTCTGATTTACCTTAGTCCTGACCTGATCAACTTCATTCTTATCTCTGATTGAAGCCTAATCTCTTTTTTTTGGTTTCTTTAACAGTTGCTGTATGTAGGAATGCTGACTTTCAGAGCTGCAGAACTCCAACTCTGAGTCTTATATGTTAAATGGGTACCCAAATTTCCAGGAAAATGCTAGGTTATACACATATAGCACAGCATCTCAGAATTTACAAACAACATTTCAAGCTCAGGAATAATTGTGACTAGGCCCCAATTTTCTTATAAGTGTTTTCTAAAAAAGACCATACAATATTTGTCCTTTTGTTTCTGTCTTATTTTGCTTAACATAATGTCTTCATGGTTCCTACACCTTGCTGCATGCCTCATGGCTTCGTTCTGTTCTGTAGCCACACAATATTCCATTATATATTTACACTACAGTTCACTTCTGCTTCTCAATGTATTCTTCGGTCACCTCTATCCTTTGGGTACCATGAATAATGTTGCCATAAATATCAGTGTACAAATACCTATTTGAGTCCCTGCTTTCAGTTCTTTTGTGTATATTCCCAGTAACAGGATTGTCTACAAATATGGTGACCCTATATTTAGCCTCCTGTGGATCCTCTGAAGGGGCTGCTTCATTCTGCTACCCTACCAACATTGAATAGGCATACCTCTCTCTCCACATATTCTCTACCACTTGAATCTTTCTGTTTATTTTATTTTAGTATCCTCACTTAGTTTACAATCATCATCACTCCCAATTTTAGAAAATATTCATTGCTCGAAAGAGAAAAATAACAGACAGACACACCCACACCAATGAGAAAATTTAAAACTCCCTTAACTCTTACCCCTGCCCCCAATTACTTACCCCTAGTATTGTGGTACCAGTAATGTATTCCCATTAAATATAGACTATAGCATTCAATAAATAGTTTCCTCATATACCCCTGTATCATTAACTCTTTGTAAAAGTGTCACATATTAGATGTAGTTCATGCAATAACCTAACTTATATTTGTAGTGCTAATCTATGAGGTACATGGCTCTAATACCCCTTTCCATCATATTCACCTCCAGTATGGCACTATTACTTATAAACCCATTGTGCCAATTTGAAGCTATTATATGCTCTGGAAAAGCCACGCCTCAATCCTGAACCAATCTTGTGGGGACAGCCATTTCTGTAATCCTTATTCAGTACTATAGGGAAAGCTTTTGATTAGATTATTACCATAGAGATGTGATGTGCCCAATTGTGGGTGTGATATTTTTTATTTTAACTTTTTTTTTGTATAATATGACATATATACAAAGGAAAGAAAGAAAAAAGCAATAGTTTTCAAAGCACTCTTCAACCAGTAATTCCAGGACAGATCCCAGAGTTTGTCATGGGCTACCATACCATCATCTTAGATTTTTCCTTCTAGCTGCTACAAAACATTGGAAGCTAGAAGGAATACTTATCATCACAATCGATTTTTTTGTGAAAAATAACATGTATGCAAAAAGCAATAAATTTCAAAGTGCAGTGCAACAATTAGTTGTAGAACAGAGTTCAGCGTTTGGATTGGGTTACAATTCTGCATTTTAAGTTTTTACTTCTAGCTGTTCTAAGATACTGGAGACTAAAAGAAATATCAGTTTCATAATTCAGCAATTATATTCATTTGTTAAACCCTACCTTCTCTGCATATCTACTCTTATCCCACTCTTTAGAGATATTTGGTCTATGGCCATTCTAACTTTTACATGTTTACTAGTTCTATATTTTTTCTCCCTTCCCTCAAGGGAGTTTGCCAATGCTTTTTTATTATCTGTTTAATATATTCTAGGATGTATCCAGGCAGTACATTAAGCTACACAGGGTTAAAGGCCCTCATTCTTATTCTGGGCTCCCTGTGTCTTGATTGTTCAAATAAGCTATCTAGCAAGTTGAGTTAGATTATATACTATGGAAAGTTTAGGTTCTGGACAAAATAAACCTTTCTTCTTTGATCTCAGAGAGTAGATGTGGTTCTAAAATATTGACAACAGGGTGGTGTAATGGTGGCTCAGTGGCATAATTCTCACCTGCTGTGCTGGAGACCCAGATTTGAATCCCGGTGCCTGTCTATGTAAAAAAAAAAAAAAAACAGTCTAAAATATAGATCATGTCTTCCTTATCCCTGTGTTCTGAATTACCTTACTCCTGACCTGATCAGCTTCATTCTTATCTCCAAATGCCAAGTTATACATACATAAAACATCCTCTCAAAATCTAGAAATAATAATGACCACTCCAGATTAAATGTGACTGTTATAAGAGCTTACAACTAGGCCTCTGTTTTCTTATAAGCATTTTCTAAAGAAGACCATACCATAACTGCATCTTTTGTGTCTGGCTTATTTTGCCTTACCCAGTGTCCCATAGGTTCATTCACAATGTTGCTTGCCTAAAAACTTCATTCCTTTTTGTAACAGCACAATCTTCAATCATACGTATAAACCATCACCTGCCAATCTACTTCTCAGTCAGTGCATCCTTCAGCCACCTGTATTCATTTGACATTATGTATAATGTCCCTGGTCCACAGTCCACCAACTCTCAATTTTAGATAATTTCATTGTTCCCAAGAGAAAGATAACCAATAAACACACCCTCACCAAATAGGAAATCTAAACCTCCCCTTCATTCTTGTCCCTCCCCCCATTATTTAACCCTGCTGTTTCTGTGGGGGCAGCCATTTCTCTAATCCTGATTCAGTACTGTAGGGCAGAAACTTTTTATTAGATTATCACCATGGAGATGTGATGTGCCCAATTGTGGGTGTGATCCTTTTGTTTAATTTATTTTTTATTTTTTTAAATATTTTTATTGAGAATTCTTCACACACATACATTCTGTAAGTGCTGTACAATCAGTGGCTCACAATATCACCACATAATTGTGTATTCATTACCATGATCCTTTTTTAGAACATTTGCATCACTCCAGGAAAAGAAATAAAAAGAAAAAACTCATACATACCATACCTCTTACCCCTCCCTCTCATTGATGGCTAGTATTTTCATCTACAGTATTTATTTTACTCTTTATCACCCCTATTATTTATTTGTTTTGTTATCCTTTTTTTTTTTTTACTTATCTGTCCATACTCTGGATAAAAGGAGCATCAGACACAAGGCTCCCAACAATCATACAGTCACACTGCAAAAGCTGTATCTTTATACAGTCATCTTCAAGAATCAAGGCTACTGAAGCCTAATCCCAAGTAAAAGCAAATCTGTATGATAAAATTTTTTCTCTGGACATAAGACATAACAGTAACATATGATGTACATTTACAAGCAGCCTTATGTACATTTCCCAACAATCTTTTTAAGGCGAAATTGTGACCATATGTGTATAATTAAAATCATTTTTAATCCTTTGCCTATGAAAATATTTTGGAAAAAAAAACTTGCTTTGTATATTCAGTTTCTGAAAGATAAAGATAAGTGCTTTGTATTTTGACAAAGTCAGTATTTTGTGTAAAACATTTATGTTGACCCTCTTACGTTTACTGCTTAAAGCTAAAACAAACCTGCTATCTCAGTTGATTGAACATGTAAGGGTTTTTGTTTATTTGTTTTTTTAGAATTCTACAGAAGAGGAGAAAAATCTTTTGAGCACAAAATGGAATACAACAGTTTTATCATTTAGCTGTTCATATCATGAACCTAAAAATAATGACATAGAATTTGGGGTGCCAGGTATTTTTCATATTTGGAGTTAAATTATTCTAGTTTTCTAACCCAACATTCCTTAATGAGGCCATTAACTACAGCTACTGGTTGTTTTGTCCCTTCTCCCATTTACATAATCCATGAGCATATCCCAGTGGCAATGAGGGTTTTTTGGTGTTTTCTTTTTTCTTCTTCTTTTTGCCATACAAAACTGTTCTCCTCCACCCTTCTCTACTTTCTTTTGCCACCCTTAGAGTGTCTTGGCCTCATGTCAAACTTTCATTCCTATTATCAGCCCATGGTGTCAGGATCAAAGTTGTACTCATTGGAGATTGGTGGTGACTTTATCTGTGCAGCTGAATTCCTGCTTTCCCTAATCCTTTACCCTCTGTTGGCACAGGCATTTATCTCTGCATCTTTAGAAAATGATAAGCCTTAGAGAATCTTACAGTGGGAAACTGAACCCTTTTCTCAGGGTTCTGATACTCTGTATGTCCCAGTGTTGACAACCCAATCTTCTCAATAATTCTAAACCTATTCTAGAAAATATTGTAGAAATCTATGGTCTGCCATTTTTGGTGCCCATCACCACTAAATTCCACCTCTTAACAAATTGACCTGGAATTTTGGTAAGGTCTGAAGATATTTCAGGATAAAGGAAATTGATTGGGGCAGAACCACTTAAGCTTTATTTTTGAATGTCTCCTTTTGACATGAATTGTTTCTGGATCAGTTTAAGTCCTAGCTCTTATTGGTTCATATGAAATAATGTTATCTTCACTTCTCTGTATATTATGTATAAATTAGAAAGTGAAAAAATGTGTGAATAACATTGTATGAAATAAAAAAAAGAATCAAGGCCACTGGAACTCAGCTCAACAGTTTCAAGTACTTCCCTCCACCCACTCCAATACAGTGAATTAAAAAGGGATATATATATATAATGGATAAGAATAACCTCCAGGATAATCTCTCGACTCTGTTTGAAATCTCTCAGCCACTGAAACTTTATTTTGCCTCATTTTCTCTTCCTCTTTGGTCAAGAAGGCTTTCTCAGTCCCTTGATGCCAGGTCCTGGCTCATACAGGGATTTCTGTCTCATATTGCCAGGGAGAATTTCACCCCTGGGATCCATGTCACATGTAAGAGGAAGGACAGTGAGTTCACCTGCCAAGTTGACTAAAAGAATGAGGCCACATCTTAATAACTAAAGAGGTTCTCTGGGGGTGACTCTTAAGCATAACTTTAAGTAGACTAAGCCTGTCCTTTGCAGGAATAACTTTCACAGGGGTGAACCCCAAGGTTGAAGGCTTGCACTATTCATTTGTCTGTCCCCACTGCTTATGAGAATATCAGAAATTCTCCACATGAGGAAGTTGAATAATTCCTCCCTACTCCCCAACCCCCCAAGGGGACCTTGCAAATATTTCTTTATTCACTGCCCAAATTACTCTGGAATATATCGGGGCATCCAACAAAAATCTCATGCCCTATTCAAGATTCCATGTACTTATGGTGTTCAACTAAATTGACCATGCAAGTTAAATTAGGAAATACACTAACCAAACTATAAATTTTGCACTCAATAAACATCTCTTCCTTTAGTTTCACACAGAAGTTGAAGTTTTAATATATGAACAATATCATCCTTTTCCCTATATTCTGATATACATTAGTCCTATCCAGATCAGCTTCATTCATATCTCCACTGTAAGTCTGATCACTTTTTTTCAACTTTTGAAAAAGTTCCTGCATGGGGTACTGCTGACTTTCATAGCTTTAGAGCTCTAGCTTTGAGTCTCAAGTGTCACATAAATAAAGTTTCTGGGAATGACCATGTTATATACAAACATCTCAATATCTCAGAATTTAGAATTAACAGTTAAGCCTCCTGAATATATGTGACTGCTATAAGAGCTTACAATCTAGAAACTTTATGATAGGACCCAACCTGATAACCCATGCCCTTGACTTCAGTTCACCGAGGTTTTTTTGTTTCTTCATTTTTTCTGTTTGTTTTTGTTTTCTGAGTTTTTATATTACAGTTAGTCCATATGATTGAGGCATGATAAAATTTGTCTTTTTGTTCCTGACATTTCATTCAACTTTCAGTCTTTAAGGTTCATTCACTTAGTTGCATGCTTCACAACTTCATTCTTCTTAGTAGCCTATTGTATTTACACACCATAGTCCTCCCTTCCATTCCTCTGTTGTTGTAACCTTAGGCCACCTCTATTCATTGTGTATCTGGAACACTGCTGCCATAAACACCAGTGTTCAAATGTCCATTCATGTCCACACACTCAGTTCCTCCAGGTATATACTGAGCAACAGGGTTTCAGGATCACATGGCAAACTACCCTGGCCTCCTGTGGAACTACCACACGGCCATCTAAGGGGTTACATCTCTCAGTTTCCCTATAGACAGTGAATTAGGTACATTAATTTCTCCACATTTTCTCTAGCACTTGTTTCTCTCTGTTCATTTTTAAATAGCTTTATTCACACATCATACAATCCAAGTTAAGTGTATAGACATGCCTTTGCCATCATACTCTATCTGAAATTATTCCCTTCCACAAAGAATCCACATCTCTTTCCCATGCTCCCCACCTGTTGACATTTAGTTTTGGCATAATGCCTTCATTACATTCAGTGGAAGCATATTGCTATGTTACTGTTGACTATAGGTCCTATTTTGCATTGATTGTACTTTTTCCCATATACCACCTATTTACAACACCCTGCATACTGACATTCATTTGTTCTCCCTCATGCAAGAACATTCTTTAATTTGTATATTTGGGTCATTGCTTGTGTATACAAACAATACTGAAGATTAATTTTGCATATTAATCTTGTCTCCCACCCCTTTACTGAATATGAATCTTAGGTTAAGTAGCTTTGTCAGATTTCTCGGGATTTTCCAAATTGAGCTTCAAATCAACTGAGAAAAATGGAACTTTTCTACTTCTTTTTCGATTTGGATGCCTGTTCTAGTTTGCTAGCGGCCAGAATGCAATATACCAGAAACAGAATGGCTTTTAAAAGGGCGAATTTAATAAGTTTCTAGTTTACAATTCTAAGGCCAAGAAAATGTCCCAATTAAAACAAGTCTATAGAAATGTCCAATCAAAGGCATCCAGAGAAAGATACCTTGGCTCAAGAAGGCCAATGAAGTTCAGAGTTTCTCTTTCAAGTGAGAAGGCACATGGTGTGAACACAGTCAGGGTTTCTCTCTCATCTGAAAAAGCACATAGGAAACACAGCATCATCTGCTAGCTTCTTCTCTTGGCTTCTTGTTTCATGAAGCTCCCCAGGAGGCATTTTCTTTCTTCATCTCCAAAGGTCGTTGGCTGGTGGACTCTGCTTCTCATGGCTGTGTCATTCTGTTCTGTTCTCTCTGATATCTCCATTCTCCAAAATGTTTCCTCTTTTATAGGACTCCAGTAAACTAACCAAGACCCACCCAAATGGGTGGAGACACGCCTCCACCTAATCCAGCTTAAAAACCCCCCTTGATAAATCACATCTCCAGGGAGATGATCTAATTAGTTTCAAACATACAATACTGAATAGGGATTAGATGAAATGGCTGCTTTTACAAATGGAATTAGGATTAAAACATGGCTTTTCTAGGGTACATGCATTGTTTCAAACCAGCACAATGAGTTTTATTTCTTTTTCTTACCTAGCTAGAACTTCTGGCACATTGTTGAATAATAGTGGTGATGGTGGGCATCCTTGTGTTGTTCCTGATCCCAGGGAAAGGCTTTCAGTCTCTCACCAGTCAGTATGATGTTGGCTGTGGGTTTTTCCTATATGCCTTTTATTATATAGAGGAAGTTTCCTTCAATGCCTACCTTTTGAAGTGGTTTTATCATTCTTAGCATTAAGAATGAAGTCAGTTGGGTTGGGGTTAAGGTAATTAAGAATACAGGGGTAAGGAAGACATTGCTTATTATTTTAGAACTTCATCTACTCTTTGAAATTAAAAGAAGAAAAGTTTGTTTTGTTGAGAATCTAAATTTTTAATAGTATATAATTTAGCTCAACCTATCTGGAAAGATCATTTAAACATCCAAGCACAGGGAACCCAGAATAAGAATGAGGACCTTTGGTCCTGTATGGTTTAATGTAATGCTTGGATACATCCTAGAGTATATTAAGCAGAGAATCAAACAATATTGATAAAGTTCCTAGATGGATGGGAGAAAACATATGGAACTATTAAACTTTACCACTGAGGAAACCCCAGATACTGTGCACAAATCAATAGGCCAAGTTCTTGATCTTGAGGCTTGCTATGTGAAGCTTATGTATACCTATAGGTATGCCTATAGTATGCCTAAGAGTCACCTTTGGAGAAGCTCTTTTGTTGCTTAGATGTATCCTCTTTCTCTCTAAGCCCAACTTTGCAGGTGAAACCATTGCCCTTCCCCCATGTGGAACATGACATCCAGGGATGCAAGTCTCCCTGGTGGTGTGGGAGATGACCCCCAGGGATAAGTCTGGTCCTGGCACCATGGGATCAACAATGCCATCCTGACCAAAAGGGGGAGAGATAGTATAACAAATAAGGTAACAGTGGCTGTGAGTGTTCAAATAAAGTCACATGGCTACTCTGGAGGCCATTTTTATGCAAGCTTCAGTTAGACATTGCTACTATCATAACTTGCCAAACCCCAATCAAAACAATTCCTGCCAATCCTAAAGAATACCTAGGGCCTTATATAAGGTTCTACAAATGTTCCATGCACTTAGGTAACTTTCCAGAAACCTACAAGCTCCAGGTGGGTCCCTGGACCAGACAAGTCCTAAAATGCAGAGGGACAAGCCTTTCAAAAACATCAACTAGTTCCATTCCCCTATCCCATCTTATCAACAGCCCCTTCCAATGTGAAAAAAGTTACAATGGCTATTGCCCAAGTACCCCTAAAGAGTGGGAGAAAGATCAAAGGTGATGGTGAAGTTATGCAGAGAATATCCGGCTAACCAAATGAGTATGAGTGCTGAATCCAGTATCAGAGCAGCTAGAAGTAAAAATCTAAAATTGTGGAATTGAACCCTATACCAAAATCTGAAGTCTGTTATACAACTATTTTTTGCAATATACTTTGAAATTTATTATTTTATGTATATATATTATTCAAAGAGAAGGTGTAGTATAACAGAAAAGACAGGATTTTAAAAACGTGTATGACTCTGAATTATTATATTGATATTTTTGTTGGTCTCCAGAGTCTTGGAGCAGCTAGAAGAAAAAATGAAAATCATGGAACTGTAACCCATATCAAACTTTGAAATCTGTTGTGTAACTACTTGTTAAAATGTACTTGGAAATTTATTGCTATTTTATATATATTTCATTAACTGTTATATTTCACAATTAATTGAAAAGTTAAAAAAAAAGAAAAGAATGCTGAATTTTGTCAAATGCTTTTTCAGCATTGATTGATATGATCATGCGGTTTTTCTCTTTTTACTTGTTAATGTGTTTTGTTACATTGATTGATTTTTTTGTTTTGAACCACCCTAGCATGCCTGCAATAAATCCCACTGAGTCATGGTGTATAATTCTTTTAATCTGATGTGGGATGTAATTTGCAAGTATTTTGTTGAGAATTTTTGCATTTATATTCATTAGAAAGATTGGCCTGTAGTTTTCCTTTCTTGTAGTATCGTTATCCAGTTTTGGTATTAGAGTGATGTTAGGTTTATGAAGTGAGTTGAGTAGTATTCCTTTTCCCTCAGTTTTTTTTGGAAGATTTTGAGAAGGACTGGTGTCAGTTCTTTCTGGAATGTTTGGTAAAATACCTCTGTGAAGCTGTCTGGTCCTGGGCTTTTCTGTGTAGGAAGATTTTTGATGGCTGATTGACTCTCCTTACCTACTGGTTTGTTGAAATCTTCTTGAGTTAGGGTAGATTGTTCATGTCCTTCCAGGAATTTGTCCATTTCATCTAAGTTGTCTGGCTTGTTGGCATAATATCTTCTTAGGATTGTTTTCATTTCTTCAGGGTCTATGGTAATAGCCCCTCTCTCATTTCTGATTTTATTTATTTGTATCCTCCATCTTTTTTTGTCAACCTGGCTAAGGGTTCATCAATTATATTAATTTTTCTCAAAGAACCAACCTTTTTTTTTTTTTTTACATGGGCAAACTCTGGAAATCGAACCTGGATCTCCAGCACAGCAGGCAAGAATTCTGCCACTGAGCCATCAATAAACTGCCCTCAAAGGACCAACTTTTGATTTTATTGATTCTATTATTTTTTTGTCCTCCAATTCATTTATTTCTGCTTTAATGTTTGTTAATTTATCTTCTATTTGCTTCGGGGTTAGTTTGCTTTTCTTTCTCTAGTTCCTACTGGAAAGCAGTTAAATCCTCAAGTTTTTCTTTTTCTTTTTCTTTTTTTTTTTTTTTTGGCATGAGTAGGCTCAGGGAATCAAACTCGGGTCTCTGGCATGGTAGGCGATAATTCTGCCACTGAGCCACCATTGCACTGCCCTTTCTTCTTTTTTGGACATAGGCATTTAGGGCAATAAATTTCCCCTCACATTTTTGCCACATTCCATAAGTTCTTTCATGTTATATTCTCATTTTCATTCATCTCCAGATATTTACCAATCTCTTTTGCAATTTCTCCTTTGCCCCACTGATTCTTTAAGAGTGTGTTATTTAATCTCCATATATTTGTGAGCATTCTGGTTCTTTGGTGGTTATTGATTTTCAGCTTCATTCTATTTGGTCAGAGAAAATGCTTTAGATCATTTCAATCTTTTAAAATTTATGAAGACCTGTTTCGTGTTCCAGCATAGGATTTATCCTGGAGAACATAGCTTGAGCACTACAGAAAAAATGTATATCCTGGTGTTTGGGGGTGTAATGATCTATATATGTCTGTTAGGTCTATTTCGTTTATCACAATGCTTTAGTTCTCTATTTCCCTATGAATCCCCTGTTTGGTTCTGTCCAAAGAAGAGAGTGATATACTGAAGTCTCTCACTATTATTGTTGAAACATCTATTGCTCCCTTCAGTCTTGCCAATGTTTGCTTCATGGACTTTGGAGCTCCTTGATTGGGTGTATTAACATTTATGATTATTATTTCTTTTTGGTGAATTGTACCTTTTATTCATATGTAATCTCCTTCCTTCTCTCTTATGACAACTTTGCATTTAATGTCTATTTTGTCTGCTATTAGTATGGCTACTCCTGCTTTCTTCTGGTTGCAGCTTGTGTAGAATATCATTTTCCATCTTTTCACTTTCAATCTTTTTGTATCCTTGGGTCTAGGATTAGTCTCTTGTAAACAGCATATAGATGGAGCATATTTTTTAATCCATTCCACCAAACCTTTTAATTGGTGAGTTTTATCCATTAACATTCAAAGTTATACTGTAAAGATAGTTCTTTATCTACCATCTTATCCTTTGGTTTTTATTTGTGAGATCTATATGTTGCCCCATCTGCTTCCTTTTTTTCCTTTAAGTTACCTTTACTAATACTCTTCAATCCTATGCCCTCCTCCAGATCACTCTGCTATCTTTTTTTTCCAGCTTATAGAACTCCTTTTAGTATTTCTTTCAGGGCCAGTCTCTTGTTAACAAATTCTCTCAGCATCTGTTTGTCTGGAATCTTTTTAATTTCTCCCTCACTATTGAAGGACAACTTTGGTAGATAAAAATTTAGGGCTGGAAATTATTCTGTTTCAGAATTTTAAATATATCATGCCACTGCCTTCTCGTCTCCATAGTGCTGTTGAGTAATCTGAACTTAGTCTTATGTTGCTTTCCTTGTTTGTGGTGAATTGCTTTTCTCTTGTTGCTTTCAGGACTTTCTGCTTCTCTTCAACATTCTGGTTGGTTGTGTCCTGGAATGAGTCTTTTGGGATTTATTCTATTTAGAGTTCATTGGGCTTCTTTGATTTGCATATTTATGTATTTTATAGGGTTGGGTAGTTCTCCCCCATTATCTCCTCAAATAATCTTCCTAGCCTTTTACTCTTCTCTTCTCCTTCTGGGACACCAAAGATTCTTTGATTTGTGTGCTTTGTGTTTCCATCATTTCCCTGTATCCAATTCAAAGGTTTCCATCTTTTTCACATTTTTATTTTGCATGTTCAAATTCAGTTGTCTTTTCCTCTCATTCCCATATCCTTTTTCTGCCTCTTCAAATCTGTTGTGGTATGTCTCCAGTTTATTCTTTATTTGATCTACGGTATCTTTCATTTCCATAAGATCTGCTTTTTTTTCTATTTATTTTTTTCATATTCTTTTTTATGCTCTTCTGATGTCCTCTTGATATCATTTACGTCTTTAGCCAATCCAATGAACTTATTTAGATTTGTATGAATATCTGTGATTAGTTGTTCCAGTTCTGTGTGTCCTTTGGTGTTTTAATTTGCTTATTTGGCTGGACCTATTTTCTTGCATCTTCATATAGCCTTGTGATTTTCTACTTACCTCAATGCATTTGATTATCTTGATAAGATTATTCTGAAGGTTGATTTCCCTTGCTCATCTAAGATTCTGTAGTTGCAAACTACAATGCAAACTATAATGCAAACCCTTATTGAAGGTCTCTTTTTGCACTTGGTTTGTTAGTAATTCCCCACCAAATTAAGAATGGGAACTCATGCAGGAGGTGCAACTCTAATTGAAGGTCCATTGAAAGCTAGGCAAACAACTTGGAAGGTGAACTCACTGCCCTTCCCCTTCGTGGGACATGACTCCCTGGGGAATCAATCTCCCTGGCAATGTGGGACCTTACTTCTGGAGATGAGCCAGGACTTGGCATCACTGGAATGAGAAAGCATACTTGAACGAAAGGGGGAAATGAGACAATATAAAGTCTCAGTGGGTAAGAGATTCCAAACAGAGCTGGGAGGTTATTTTTATGCATTATACAGATATCCCTTTTTAGTTTATGGTGTATTGGAGTGGCTAGAGGGAAGTACCTGAAACTGCTGATCTGTGTTCCTGTAGCCTTGATTCTTGAAGAAGACTGTATAATCATATAATTTTTATACAGTGATTGTGTGATTGCAAAAACATTGTATCTGATGCTCCTTTTATCCAGGGTATGGACAGATGAGTATAAATAAATAAATAAATAAAGATAAAAATTAATAATAGGGGGAGATAAAGGGTAAAAAAATGGGTAGATTGAACTACTGTGGGTCAGTGAGAGGGAGGGGTAAGTGTTACAGGATGTATGAACTCTTTTTTTTATTTCTTTTTCTGGAGTGATGCAAATGTTGTAAAAATGATTATGAAGAATACCAAACTATGTGATGATATCGTGAGTCACTGATTGTATAATATGGGTGGACTGTATGTGGGTGGATATTTGTCAATTAAAAAAAAAAACTGGGTAGAAAAGTGCCAGACTGCACTTTCTGCATCTTCCTAACAGATGGCATTCTTGGGCTACCTCTTCCCCTCAAGCCTGCCTCTTCTGGACTGTGGAAGCCACCTGGACAAAGCCAGGTGAAAATCCAGTCAGGGTCACAGGTCTCAGTGTGTGCTAAAAGCTGCCATTCACGGGGCTGAGGGGTGAGCAGCATGCATCTCAGTGGAGAATCCACTTGTGGGCACAGGGGGACTGCTGGTCCTCAGGATCCTGCATGGAATGACCTTGATCTTTGAGACTGATTATTTCAACAACAGCACCTGGTACTGCTGCCCAGCTCTCTCCTTTGTCTTCACCTCTCAGTCTATGCATGCCCTGAGCACTCCAGGCCTCCATGGAGGATGGATAGAAGCAGTGAGACCCAGGGAGACTCTTTCGCCAGCTAATTGTCAACTCAGCTTATTTCTGTGTCCACTCCATCCTCCTGAGGGCAGGCCCCCCCAGTCTGAACCAAAACCAGGCCCCGCAGCAGCCTACCTCAGGGGTGGGGGTTAGGCACTGTGCTAGGCAGCAAGGTCTTTGTAAATAGGTAAACCAATTTTGCTGGCTTCTGGGTTCCCCAGAGGAGCTCCTGTCTGCAGAGCTGAAAGGAAAGATCTCTCAATCTGATATGGAGTTGGGAGTGTGGGAGCACGTTGTTCCTTCAGCTGCTGCTCCAGCCTGCATGTTGCAGGCTGTGGCCATGACTGGGTAAACTCACCCCATCCTCTCAATCATAATTTCTCTGCTTTTTCATATAGGACCACCTTATATAATGTAGTAGTTCTTCTCTTTTCACTCATACCCTGGAATGGCTGTCTTGGTTGTTTTCTATCATTTCTCTAGTTGTTCCATACAGCAGGGGTAAACTCAGCCTATCTTATTCTGCCTTTTTCCTCATTTGATTTTTTTAATTTATTTTTTGAACTTTTTTTATTAATTAAAAAAATTAACAAACAAAACATTTAGAAATCATTCCATTCTACATATACAATCAGTAATTCTTAATATCATCACATAGTTGCATATTCATCATTTCTTAGTACATTTGCATCGATTTAGAAAAAGAAATAAAAAGACAACAGAAAAAGAAATAAAATGATAATAGAGAAAAAAAGACTATACATACCATATCCCTTACTCCTCGCTTTCATTTACCACTATTTCAAACTGAATTTATTTTAACATTTGTTCCCCCTATTATTTATTTTATTCCATATGTTCTACTCTTGTGTTGATATAGTAGCTAAAGGGAGCATCAGACACAAGGTTTTCACATTCACAGAGTCTCACTGTGAAAGCTATATCATTGTTCAATCATCATCAAGAAACATGGCTACTGGAACACAGCACTACATTTTCAGGCAATTCCCTCCAGTCTCTCCACTACATCTTGAACAACAAGGTGATATCTACTTAATGCTTAAGAATAACCTCCAGGATAACCTCTCAACTCCGTTTGGAATCTCTCAGCCATTGACACTTTGTCTCATTTTACTCTTCCCCCTTTCAGTCAAGAAGTTTCTCTCAATTCCTTGATGTTAATTCTCAGCTCATTCTAGGGTTTTTCTCAGTCCCTTGATGCTGAGTCTCAGCTCATTCCAGGATCTCTGTCCCACATTGCCAGGAAGGTCCACACCCCTGGGAGTCATGTCCCACGCAGAGAGGGGGAGGGTGGTGAGACTGCTTGTCATGTTGGCTGGAGAGAAAGGCCACATCTGAGCAACAAAAGAGGTTCTCTTGGGGGTGACTCTTAGGCCTAAATTTTAAGTAGACTTGACCTTCCTTTGTGGGGTTAAGTTTCATGTGAACAAACCCCAAGACTAGGGGCTCACCCTATAGCTTTGGTTGTCCATACTGCTTGTGAGAATATCAAGAATTCAACTTGGGAAAGTTGAATTTCTCCCCACTCTCACCATTCCCTGAAGGGGGCTTGAAAATGCTTTTCCAGTCACTGATCAAATCATTCTGGGAATCATTGGGGGATCACTCTGGACAAACCAACAAAATCTCATGTGCTACCTGAGATTCCAAGTACTTATGACTGGGAATTCAATCAAACTATCTACATGAGTTGTATTAGGAAATGCTCTAGTCAAAATCTAAATTTTGTAACAAATATTTTTTGCTTTGGTCTCACACATAAGGTGACGTTTTAAAGTATTAATTATCATCTATTTTCAGCACCCTGCAATAATGACATTCCTTTGTTCTTCCTCATGCCAAAACATTTTAAAAATTTGTACATTGTACATTTCACTATTATTATACACTCTTGGCATTCCTAGATTATACCATCTCAATCTTTACCATCTATCTTTCTTTCTGATTTCATTTATGTCCCCAGCCCTCCTCCCTCTATCAGTCTCACATGCAGCTTCATTCAGTGTTTTAACATACTTACATTACAGTTAGGTAGTATTGTGCTGTCCATTCCTGAGTTTTTGTATCCAGTCTTGTTGCACAGTCTGTATCCCTTCAGCTACAATTACCCACTATCTTACCCTATTTCTATCTCCTGATGGTCTAGTTACCAAGGAAATATTTCAAGTTTATTCACTAATGTCAATTCATATCAGTGAGACCATACAGTATTTGTTCTTTAGTTTTTGGCTAGTCTCACTCAGCATAATGTTCTCTAGGTCCATCCATGTTGTTACATACTTCATAAGTTTATTCTGTCTTGGAGCTGCATAATATTCTATTGTATGTATATAACACAGTTTGTTTAGTCACTCATCTGTTGATGGACATTTTGGCTGTTTCCATCTCCTTGCAATTGTAAATAATGCTACTATAAACATTGGTGTGCAAATGTCCATTTGGGTCTTTGCCCTTAAGTCCTTTGAGTAGATACCTAGCAATGGTATCGCTGGGTCATATGGCAATTCTATATTCAGCTTTTTGAGGAACCACCAAACTGCCTTCCACAGTAGTTGCACCATTTGACATTCCCACCAACAATGAATAAGTGTGCCTCTTTCTCCACATCCTCTCCAGCACTTGTCATTTTCTGTTTTGTTGAAAATGGCCATTCTGGTGGGTGTGAGATGATATCTCCTTGTGGTTTTGATTTGCATTTCCCTAATGGCCAGGGACATCGAGCATCTCTTCACGTGTCTTTTGGCCATTTGTATTTCCTCTTCTGAGAAGTGTCTGTTCAAGTATTTTTCCCAGTTTATAATTAGATTGGGTGTCTTTTTGTTGTTGAGTTGAACAATCTCTTTATAAATTCTGGATACTAGACCTTTATCTGATATGCCGTTTCCAAATATTGTCTCCCATTGTGTAGGCTGTCTTTTTACTTTCTTGATGAAGTTCTTTGATGCACAAAGTGTTTGATTTTGAGGATCTCCCATTTATTTATTTATTTCTTCAGAGCTCTTGCTCCAGGTTTAAGGTCCATAAAACCACCTCCAATTATAAGATTCATCAGAAATCTCCCTACATTTTCTTCTAACTGTTTTATGGTCTTAGACCTAATGTTTAGATCTTTGATCCATTTTGAGTTAAATTTTGTATAGGGTGTGAGATACGGGTCCTCTTTCATTCTTTTCAATATAGATATCCAGTTCTCTAGGCACCATTTATTGAAGAGACTGTTCTGTCCCAAATGAGTTGGCTTGACTGCCTTATCAAAGATCAAATGTCCATAGATGAGAGGGTCTATATCTGAGCACTCTATTCAATTCCATTGGTCAATATATCTATCTTTATGCCAGTACCATGCTGTTTTGACCACTGTGGCTTCATAATATGCCTTAAAGTCAGGCAGCACGAGACCTCCAGCTTCGTTTTTTTTTCCGCAAGATACTTTTAGCAATTCAGGGCACCCTGCCCTTCCAGATAAATTTTCTTATTGGTTTTTCTGTTTCTGAAAAGTAAGTTGTTGGGATTTTGATTGGTATTGCATTGAATCTGTAAATGAATTTAGGTAGAATTGACATCTTAACTATATTTAGTCTTCCAATCCATGAACACGGTATGCCCTTCCATCTATTTAGGTCTTCTGTGATTTCTTTGAACAGTTTCTTGTAGTTTTCTTTGTATAGGTCTTTTGTCTCTTTAGTTAAATTTATTCCTAAGTATTTTGTTCTTTTAGTTGCAATTATAAATGGAATTCCTTTCTTGATTTCCCCCTCAGCTTGTTCATTACTAGTGTATAGAAACACTACAGATTTTTGAATGTTGATCTTGTAACCTTCCACTTTGCTGTACTCGTTTATTAGCTCTAGTAGTTTTGCTGTGGATTTTTCAGGGTTTTCGACGTATAGTATCATATCATCTGCAAACAGTGACAATTTTAATTCTTCCTTTCCAATTTTAATGCCTTGTGTTTCTTTTTCTTGCCTAATTGCTCTGGCTAGAACTTCCAACATGATGTTGAATAACAGTGGTGACAGTGGACATCCTTGTCTTGTTCCTGATCTTAGGGGGAAAGTTTTCTATGTTTCCTCATTGAGGATGATATTAGCTGTGGGTTTTTCATATATTCCCTCTATCATTTTAAGGAAGTTCCCTTGTATTCCTATCCTTTGAAGTGTTTTCAACAGGAAAGGATGTTGAATCTTGTCAAATGCCTTCTCTGCATCAATTGAGATGATCATGCAATTTTTCTGCTTTGGTTTGTTGATATGGTGTATTACATTAATTGATTTTCTTATGTTGAACCATCCTTGCATACCTGGGATGAATCTTACTTGGTCATGATGTATAATTCTTTTAATGTGTTGTTGGATACGATTTGCTAGAATTTTATTGAGGATTTTTGCATCTGTATTCATTAGAGAGATTGGTCTGTAGTTTTCTTTTTTTGTCATATCTTTGCCTGATTTTGGTATGAGGGTGATGTTGGCTTCATAGAATGAATTAGGCAGTTTTCCCTCCACTTCGATTTTTTTGAAGAGTTTGAGGAGAATTGGTACTAATTCTTTCTGGAACGTTTGGTAGAATTCACATGTGAAGCCATCTGGTCCTGGACTTTTCTTTTTAGGAAGCTTTTGAATGACTAATTTAATTTCTTTACTTGTGATTGGTTTGTTGAGGTCATCTATGTGTTCTTGAGTCAAAGTTGGTTGTTCATGTCTTTCCAGGAACCCGTCCATTTCCTCTAAATTGTTGTATTTATTAGTGTAAAGTTGTTCATAGTATCCTGTTATTACCTCCTTTATTTCTGTGACGTCAGTGGTTATGTCTCCTCTTCCATTTCTGATCTTATTTATTTGCGTCCTCTCTCTTCTTCTTTTTGTCAATTTTGCTAAGGGCCCATCAATCTTGTTGATTTTCTCATAATACCAACTCCTGGTCTTATTGATTTTCTCTATTGTTTTCATGCTTTTAATTTCATTTATTTCTGCTCTAATCTTTGTTATTTCTTTCTTTTTGCTTTCTTTGGTGTTAGTTTGCTGTTCTTTCTCCAATTCTTCCAAGTGGACAGTTAATTCCCGAATTTTTGCCCTTTCTTCTTTTTTGATATGGGCATTTAGGGCAATAAATTTCCCTCTTAGCACTGCCTTTGCTGCATCCCATAGGTTTTGATATGTTGTGTTTTCATTTTCATTTGCCCGAGATATTTACTGATTTCTCTTGTAATTTCTTCCTTGACCCACTGGTTGTTTAAGAATGTGTTGTTGAGCCTCCATGTATTTGTGAATTTTCTGGCACTCTGCCTATTATTTATTTCCAACTTCATTCCTTTGTGATCCGAGAAAGTGTTGTGTATGATTTCAATCTTTTTAAATTTGTTGAGACTTGCTTTGTGATCCAGCATATGGTCTATCTTTGAAAGTGATCCATGAGCACTTGATAAAAAGGTATATCCTGCTGCTGTGGGGTGTAATGTCCTATAAATGTCTGTTAAGTCTAGCTCATTTATTGTAATATTCAAATTCTGTTTCTTTATTGATCCTCTGTCTAGATGTTCTGTCCATTGATGACAGTGGCGAATTGAAGTCTCCAACTATTATGGTAGATGTGTCTATTTCCTTTTTCAGTATTTGCAGTGTTTGCCTCATGTATTTTGGGGCATTCTGTTTCGGTGCATAAATATTTATGATTGTTATGTCTTCTTGTTGAATTGTTCCTTTCGTTAGTGCATAGTATCCTTCTTTGTCTCTTTTAACTGTTTTACATTTGAAGTCTAATTTGTTGGATATTAGTATAGCTACTCCTACTCTTTTCTGGTTGTTATTTGCATGAAATATCTTTTCCCAACCTTTCACTTTCAACCAATGTTTATCTTTGGGTCTAAGATGTATTTCCTGTAGACAGCATATAGAAGGATCCTGTTTTTTAATCCATTCTGCCAGTCTATGTCTTTTGATTGGGGAGTTCAGTCCATTAACATTTAGTGTTATTACTGTTTGGGTAGTACTTTCCTCTACCATTTTGTCTTTTGTATTTTATATATCATATCTAATTTTCCTTCTTTCTACACTCTTCTTCACACCTCTCTCTTCTGTCTTTTTGTATCTGTCTCTAGTGCTCCCTTTAGTATTTCTTGCAGAGTTGGTTTCTTGGTCACAAATTCTCTCAGTGACTTTTTGCCTGAAAATGTTTTAATTTCTCCCTCATTTTTGAAGGACAATTTTGCTGGATATAGAATTTCTGGTTGGCAGTTTTTCTCTTTTAGTAACTTAAATATATCATCCCACTGTCTTCTAGCTTCCATGGTTTCTGCTGAGAAATCTCCACATAGTCTTATTGGGTTTCCCTTGTATGTGACAGATTGTTTTTCTCTTGCTGCTTTCAAGATCCTCTCTTTCTCTTTGACCTCTGACATTCTAACTAGTAAGTGTCTTGGAGAATGCCTATTTGGGTCTAATCTCTTTGGGGTGCGCTGCACTTCTTGGATCTGTAATTTTAGGTCTTTCATAAGAGTTGGGAAATTTTCAGTGATAATTTCTTCCATTAGTTTTTCTCCTCCTTTTCCCTTCTCTTCTCCTTCTGGGACACCCACAACATGTATATTTGTACACTTCATATTATCATTCAATTCCCTGAGTCCCTGCTCATATTTTTCCATTCTTTTCCCTATAGTTTCTGTTTCTTTTTGGATTTCAGATGTTCCATCCTCCAGTTCATTAATCCTAACCTCTGTCTCTTGAAATCTACCATTGTAGGTTTCCGTTGTTTTTTTTAATCTCTTCTACTGTATCTTTCATTCCCATAAGTTCTGTGATTTGTTTTTTCAGACTTTCCATTTCTTCTTTTTGTTCATTCCTTGCCTTCTTCATGTCCTCCCTCAATTCATTGATTTGGTTTTTGAACATGTTTTCCATTTCTGTTTGCATATTCTGAATTAGTTGTTTCAGCTCCTGTATCTCATTTGAACTATTGGTTTGTTCCTTTCACTGGGCCATATCTTCAATTTTCCTGGTGTGATTTGTTATTTTTTGCTGGCATCTGGACATTTAATTACCTTAATTAGTTTATTCTGGAGATTGCTTTCACTTATCTTACCTAGGGTTTTCTTGCTAGATGAGTTTGTTGTCTATCTGTTCTTTGACCTTCAGTTCAGCTTTTTCTGGACCCCTAGCTTATGTTTTGTTTAACAGAGGGTCATTTTTCAGTTCCTGTTTTCTTGTCTCTTGTCCTGCTTGTAAGGTGCCTTTTCCCTCCCCACCCTTAGGAGGGTCTACATAGGTATTACAGACTCCAGCTGGGTTTTCCCGGACTAAACTGGCCTCCTATCAGGGGGAAGGAGTCACCTGTGTCCGTTTTCCCTGAGGGTGAGACCCAGCAGGTTGAAAGATTTTCCTGTGAAGTCTCTGGGCTCTGTTTTTCTTATCCTGCCCAGTATGTGGCGCTTGTCTGTCTGCAGGCAGGTCCCACCAACAAAAGATGTTGTGGCTCCTTTAACTTTGGAAGGCTCTCCCTGCTGGGGGCATGGTGGAGACAGAGGAGAGGTTGTAGGCTGGTTTTAATGGCTTCAAATTGCCTAGTCCTGGGGTCTGAATTCCTTGAGAGAGGGATTCCATCTAAGTTGGGTTTCACCTCTCCCCTGGGGAAGGCACATGTGGGAGATAGCCCTGAAAGCAGTCTGTTTCTGCCTATTCCTGGGGCAGTTGCAGCCCGATTAGTCCCACCACTGAATCCAGAGGCAGCCAAGCCTCCATAGAAACAGCCACAAAAACCTGTTTCATCCCCTTTCCTCTTTTTCAGTTAGCCCAATAAGCGACCTCCGCCTTGACCAGTTTCGCCTCAGCTGGGGGCCTATTTTTAGTAGTCAGGATTTGTTTATTAACGCCACAATTGGTGTTTGGTTGGACTCAGTCCCTGCTACTGTTAGAGTGTCTTTTGTTTCCCTCTAGGAAGCCACCTGTGGGGGAGGGGCACTAGGCACTGGCTGCAGCGGCTTGGGGAACTCACGGTTCTCGAGATTCAAAGCCAGTCCAGCTGGTCCAGATTGGGGTATGCTGTGTGTCCGGTTACTATCGTGGCTCCGGGAGCTGTTCTGTACTGTTTCTGGTTATTTAGTAGTTGTTCCGGAGGACAAACTAAAACGCGCACATTGCTAAGCCACCATGTCGGCCCGCCCTTCTCCTCCTCAGTTTATTTTTGACAAGGAAATCACTCAACTATGGCAGATTAGTCTCTTCAATAATGGTCCTGGGAGAGCTGGATATCCATATACATAATAATGAAACCGGACCCCTATCTCACACTTGACACAAAATTAAGTCAAAATGGATCAAAGATCTAACTATAAGAACCAAGATCATAAAAATCATAGACGCAAATATAGTTAAGCATCTTCAAGATCTTGTAGTAGAGAATGGTTTCTTAGACTTTACACCCAAAGCACAAGCAATGAACTAAAAATATATATAAATTGGGATCTTAAAATTAAATAGTTTTGTGCTTCCAAGTATTCAGAAAATGTAAAGGCAGCCTAGCCAAAGAGATAAAATATTTAGAAACTGTATGTCTGATAAGGATTAATATCCAGAATATATAAGACATATTAAACTCAACAATAAACCCAATTTCAATAAAAGGCGAAAGACTTGAATAGATACTTTTCCAAAAAGGAACTATAAATGGGTAAGAAACATATGAAAATGTGCTCAACATCACTAGCTATTTGGGAAATGCAAATCAAAACCTCAGTGAGATAACATTCCATGCCTACTGGAATGGTTGCTATTAAAACAGAAGAAAACTAAAAGTGTTTGATAAGATATGAAGAAATTGAAACAGTCACCCACTGCTGGTAGGAACATAAGGGGCGGTATAGCTATTGTGAAAGACAGTTTGGCATTTCCTCAGGAAACTAAGTATAGAATTGCCAAATGATCCAGCAATCCCACTACTGGGTATATACCCAGAAGAATTGAAAGCAGGGACATATACAGATCATTGCCTGTCGATGTTCATCGTGGCCTTATTCACAATTGCCAAAAGATGGAAACAAACCAAATGCTCCTTAACCAATGAATGTATAAACAGAATGTGTATGACATAAGAAGGAATATCATTCAGCTGTATGAAGGAATGATGTCCTGATGCATGTGACACCATGGATGAACCTTGAGAATATGTTGAAATAAGCCAGACACAAGAGGACAAATATTGTGTGATCTCACTGATATGAACTAATTATAATAAGCAAACTCATAGATTTAGAAATTAGAATATAGGTTAGCAGGAGATAGAATGAGGGTAAAGAGTGGGAAGTTGATGATTAATTTATGAAGAATATCTAACTAAGTTGATTGTAATGTTTGGAAACTGATATAGTTGATGGTTGCATATTATTATAAGTGTGACTAAAAGTGCTGAATTAAGTGTTTGAATTTGGTTGAAAGGGGAAGTTTTGAGTCATGTATGTTACTAGAAGAAAAGTTAGTGGATAAAACATGGGACTGTATAAAACAGTGTGGGTGCTGGCTGTGGTTAATAGTACAAATATCAGAATGTTCTTTTATGAATTATAAAAAATGTACATCACTATTACAAGGTGTTGATAATAGGATGTTATATGGAAAAATACACTTAATATGAACTATAGAGAATAGTTAACAATAATATTTTAATATTCTTCCACCAATTATTACACAGGTACCACACCAATGCAAAGTGTCAACAGTACAGGGAGGTGTCACACCAATGCAAAATGTCAATAATAGCAGGTGAGTATATGGACATGCTGTATTCTTTACATGACTTTCATGGAAACCTACAACTTTTCTACAAAATAATAATTTAAAAAGCTTTTATGTTAAGTGAAAGAAAGGAGACACAAAGTACTGCATGCTGTGTGGTCCCACTTAAATAAAATGTAAATATAAATAGACCTATAGAGACCAATTAGGTTAGTAATTATGCAGGCCTATGGAAGGATAGAGAGCTTGAGTGGTGATTGCTAAGGACCATGGGGTTTATCTTTTGGAATAATGAAAATGTTTTTAAAATTTATTGTGGTGACAAAAGCACAGTCCTGTAATTATACTAAAAGCCATTGATTGTTCCCTTTGGATAGATTGTATGGCATGTGAATATATCTCAATAAAACTGCTTTTAAAGAAAACAATTATTCACAAGCTGGAGCCCTTCAGATGGCCACCCTGGAGACACACCCTGTGCACCCTCTCTAACATTCCCCTCTTCTAAGCCTATTTGTATTTTCTTTCATGATATCTATTTTCCTAACCTCATCTTCCATTTCTTTCTCCTTTTCTCCATCTCTATTTTGTTCTCTTTCTCATACATGCAAGATGGTTGGGGTGAGAGGTATACTGTCTTTTGGGTGTATAGGTATACACTTCTGCCAACAAACAAAACGTCTTTTTCAAGGCAGTGTGTCATATTTATTTTAGTATTTATGCATTTATTAGACATCTAACATGTATAAAAATATTGTCCTGTTTTATTGTTTCTATTATTATTATGTGTCAAGGATAGAGTTTCATAGTGTTATGCTCCTAACTCCATTTTCCTTGAGCCCTGGAATTTTTATCGCATATACTTTCCTAGTGTGGTTATTTTTAGGAACATATATGTCACATTATATCAAAACTGTATGCAAATAAAATCAAATATTTTTGTAAAGTCACTTCTGGCCAAGGTAGAGGAACCATATTTACATTCCCACATGAAGCAACAGAAAGAACAACAAAAAATCATGAAAAATGTTCAAGACACTAGAATCAGGCAGTGAAGGGCAATAATCCCTGAAAGATGAGAAACAAATGTGGTGAGATGTCCAGTGTGCCCTTAGCTTACTGCCTTGAGAAGGTTTCCAGGCCACAGCACAGGGAGAGCAAACTGATGCAGAACTTTGAAGACTGCACTGAGGAGATGGATCTGAGAGTCCAGGAAGACAAAGACACTAGAGTTCATAAGACAGACTATTAGACAAGAAAGAGATGCAGAGGATAACCCCAGATATCTCCAGAGTGTCCCTGTTGAGTATTCAGCAGATTACTGATAAGCACATTATTTTAGTTTGCCTGAGCTGCTTTAAAAAATACCTTACACAAACATCAGAGACACCCAAATCAGTAGGCCGAGCCCTTGATCTTGACACCTGCTCTTGTGATGCTTATGCATGTAGCAGAGAAGCTTAGCCTACCTATAGGTATGCCTAAGAGCTACTTCTGGAGGACCTCTTTTATTGCTGAGATGTGGCCTCATTTTCTCTAAGCCCAACTCTGCAAGTGAAGTCATTGCCCTCCCCACTACATTGGACATGACATCCAAGGGTGAAAGTCTCCCTGGTGGCAATGGAGATTACTCCCAGGAATGAGTCTGGCCCTGCCACCATGGGATCAACAATTCCATCCTAACCAAAAGGGGAAATTCCTACATAAGCTTCAGTTAGACATTGCTACCTACCATAACTTGCAAAACCCCAACCAAAACCATTCCTGCCAATTCTAAAGAACATCTAGGGCAATATATAAGATTCTACAAAGGTTCCATGAGTTAGGGTAACTTTCCAGAAACCTACAACCTCCAGATGGATCCCTGGACCAGATAAGTCCTGAAAGGCAGAGGAGCTAGCTTCTCCAGAACATCAGCTAGTTCCATCCCTCTACCCCATATTATTGAAAGCCCCTTCCAACATGAAAAAGTTAGTTAGGCATAGCCCAAATACCCCTAAAGAGTGAGAGAAAGCTCAAAGGCAATGATGGAATTATACAGAGAAGGTAGAGTTTAACAAATGACTATGATTGCTGAATCATTATACTGATATTTCTTTTAGTCTCCAATATCTTCGAGCAGTATTTTAGAGTAGCTAAAATTGTAGAATTGTAACCTATACCAAACTCTGAAATCTGATCTACAACTAATTGTTGTGATGTGCTTTGAAATTTATTGCTTTTTTGCATATATGTTATTTTTCACAAAAAGAAAAAAAATCAATTTTGATCATTAAATATATGCACACATACATATATATTTAATGATCAAAATTGACTTTTTTTTCTTTTTGTGAAGGAATATATATATATATATTCCTTCTAGCCCCCAGTGTTCTGGAGCAGTTAGAAGGAAAATCTGAGATGATGGAATGGTAGTCCGTGACAAACTTCTGGGATCTCTTACTTGTTGAAGGGTGCTTTGAAAAATTTTTTTTCTCTGCTTTGTATATATGCTATATTATGTAATAAAAAGTTTTTTAAAAAATTACCACACAATGTGAGCCAGTGATTGAACACTTTATCTGGTTTGTTTGATGTGTGAATATATCTCAATAAAATGCCATGAGAAAATACCACACAATGAATTCCCTTAAATGATGGAAATTTATTGGCCAAAGATTCAGAAGTTAGAAATCCTAAGTCAAAGTGTCAGTGAGGCCATGCTTTCTTCCAGAAAACTGGGGCATTCTTGTACTGGCTTGCCAGCAACCTTTGGGGTTTCTTGGCTTGAGTCCCTGCATCCCATGACATGGTGATGTCCTATCCTTTCTCCTAGCTCTGGTGACTTCTTGGTTCTTTTTATAAAGTCTCCATTAGTCTGGATTAAAATTCACTTTCATTCAGTTGGGCCACACCTTAATAACAAAAAAAAAGTCTTTAAGAGATCCTATTTACAATTGTCCATACACACAGAAATTTGGATTAAGATTATGTTTTTTCTTGACTACATAATTCAACCTACCATTCAGATATATGTGAAGAGACTAACCAAAGCTGGGGAAATAAACATGCAGAAGGTAAAGAGGAACAGTGTCTAGCACTCACACTGAGCTGGAAATAGCAGTTGGACTGAAAAACTCGTATTTCATGAGCATAGAATAGATCACTGGTATATTATAATCATACTTAATAAATCATAATAAAATATCTGAAAGTATCAAATTGTTTCCAAGTTAAATAACTGCATCCCAGTACAAAAATAAATTGTATAGCAATACAAAACTATCCAAAATGTGATACTCATATTTATAATCCAATCGAAGATTGCCAGGCATGCAAAAAATCAGGAAATATAACTCATAAAAAACAATCAATCAAAACTATTAGAACAGATGCAGATTCTAGAATTAGCAGCAAAGGATTTTAGTATGAATACTATAACTGTACACCATAAATTAAAAAATTTAAGTAGATAGTTCGTTCAATTTGGTTCAAATAATTGGTACAGTGATGGAAAAATTTTGGAAATGAATGATGGTGATCATAGTACAACATTGTGAATGTAATTAACACCACTAAATTGTATATTTTAAAGTCCTTCAAATGGGAAATTTTTGTACATGTTATCAGAATAAAAATGAAGAAAAAAACCCATAGAACTGAACTGTACAATACAAAAAGTATGGTTAATAATATAATCATAACATAAATGTTTTATCAATTGTAACAAAGGTACCACACCAATGCAAAAATATTAATAATAAGAAAACTGTATGTGTGAGGGGGGTTAAATATGAGAATCCTGTACTTTCTGCATGCTTTTTCTGTAAACCTACAATTGCTCAGATTGAAAAAGAACTTTGAAGAGAAGCAGAAACAACACAATTCCAAGAAAAACACAAAAACTTAAAGTTGAGTCATGAAAGATATAAAGAGGACCTAAGTCAATTTTCTGGGGCAGAAAACTACAGAACTGAAATGGAAAAAATACACTGGATTGGATTAACTGATTAGATATCACATATGAAAAGGTATGTAAACTTTAAAGCTTAGCAGTAAAGACTACCCAAAGGAAACATAGATAAAAAGAGAATAATAGCATTAAAAGAGCATTGGTGAGCTGTTGGGCAACTTGAAGGGTTCAGTATATATGTGATTGGAGTCCCCAAAGTAGAAGGAAGGGACAGAAAAAAAGACTTTAAGAATACAGACCCAAAATTTTTAAACTTAATTAAATTTTTAAGCTCACAATTCAAGAATTTCAATGAATCCCAAGCACAAGAAAGATGAAGAAAAATATACCAGAGCACATCATAATTAAATTGCTTAAAACTAATGAAATAAAGAAAAGCCTGAAAGCAGCCAGAGAACAAAGTCATGTTATGTACAAAGGAATAAAGGTAAAGATGAAAATGTATTTCTCTTCAGAAACACTATAAGCAAGAAGAGGGTCAAGTAACATCTTTAATAAATTGAAGGGAAAAAACTACCTAGACCTGTACTCCCTTTTAAGAATGAAGACAAAGTAAAGAGATATTTTGAAGCATACAAAGGATGAAATAATTCATGAACAGCAGATTCCCAGAGTAAGAAATAGTAAAGGCATCCTTCAGGCAGAAGGAAAATGTTAGCAAATAGAAATCCAGATCTATGCAGGAATAAAGTGCAGCAGAAATGGTAATGATGTGGCTAAATATACATTTTCTACTTTTTAAAACTCTTTTAAAGATGGCTTAAACAAAAATAATAATAATGTATTGTGGTATTTATAAGATTTGTAAAAGTAAAATACATGACAACAATAGCATAAAGGCCAGGAGAGGAGAAATTGAAAATGGAATAATTATATTGAAATGATTTTATAGTAGACTGTGATAAGTTAAGGATATATATGCTAAATCTTAAAGTAAGCAATAAAATATCAGAGAATTGTGCCTAATAAGCCAATAAATCAGACAAAATGAAATAATAAAAAAGTTAAAAAGTAGAAAGAGGAAAAAGGGAACAAAGGACAGATAGGACAATTAGAAGACAAATAATACAATGGACTCAAATCAAATTATAGCAATATCGTATTAAATATAAATGGCCAGCAGACTCCAATTAAAGGTAGAGATTTTCAATTTGGATAAAAATAAAAATCCACCTATATGCTGCCTATTGAAAACACTCTTTAAATATAAAGTCTCAAATAGGTTTAAAGCAAAGTTTGGGAAAATATATGGTGTAATAGCACAAGTTTTAAAAAGTGAAAGAGACTATATTAACATTAGACAAAGTAGGTTTCAGAAGAAAATTTAGGGAATCTGGGAACCCATATAACCAGAAATAAAGAGGGCCATTTCATAATGCTAAAGGCACAAATTGATCAATATGATATAACAGTCCTAATTGTTTATGCACATAATAACAGAGTTTCAAAACAGAGCAAAACCCAATAGAACTGTAAGGAGAAATAGAAAATTCTGCAGTTATAGTTGGAATTTTCAGTATTCTTTGCAATGATTTTTAGAACAGGCAGGCAGGAAATAAGGATATTTTAGATATGACACTATCAAACAAATTGACCTGATTGACATTTATAGAGCAAGTCACCTACTTAACAGCAGAATATACATTCTTCTTTAAGTGCATATAGAGCATTTTTGAAGGTAGGTCATATTCTCAGGTATAAAACAAATTTTTATGAATTTAAAAGTATTAAATACATATAAAGTATGATTTCTGACTTCAATGGAAGTGAAATAGAAATCGATAACAAAGATAATTGGAAAATCCCCTAAGTATCTGGAAACATAACACAATTTAAAATAATACATGGATCAAAACAATTAAAGTAAAAAAAAATTAGAATATTTTGGACTAATAAAAACTAAAACAGAATACTAGAATTTGTGGGATGTTGCAATGTTATACTTACAGGAAATTTATAGTAACAAATGTCTATATTAGGAAAGAAGAAATATCTCAAATCAAGTATTTCAGCTTCTATCTTGTGAAATAAGTAAAACAAGAGCATGTGAAAACAAAAGTAAGGCAAAGAGAGGAATAATAATGATCAAATAAATTTAATAGAAATCAGAAAAAGAATAGATAAAATGAATGAATCCAAATATGGTTTTTAGATAAGATCAGTAAAACTGAATAAACCTCTAGCCAGATTGATAAGGAAAAAAGAGAGAAGACAAATATAACCAATATCAGGAATGAGAACAGTAACATCACAGCAGATTATACAGCTATTAAAATGATAATAAGGGAATTTTATGAACAACTTTAAGCCAACAAATGTCAAAACTTAGAAAAAATGGACAAATTACCAAAGATCACTCAAGAAAAGAATAGAAGGCCTTATACTGATTAAAGGCATAAACTTTCCTGCTTAAAAAAATTCCAGTGTCAAATGCTTCAATGGTAAATTCTAACAAGCATGTAAGAAAAAAATAATGCCAACTTTACTCAAACTCTTACAGAAAATTAAAGAGGAAAGAATACTTACCAACTCATTCTGAGACCAGGATTACCATGATAACAAAAACAAAGACATTTCAATAAAAGAAAACTACATGTCCATATCCCTCATAAATATATATTTTGAAAATATTCAAAATTTTAACAAATCAAATCCAACAATATACTAAAAGAATAATGCATTGTGACAAGGTGGGATTTATTCCAAGAATAAAGATTTGGTTTCACATTTGAAAATCGATGTATTTCACTATATTAGTAAACTAAAAAATTTAAAAGATAATCATTTCAACAGAAGCGTAGAGATAATTTGATAAAATATAACATAATCTTGAAACACTCAGAAAGGCAATACTAGAAGGGAACTTCTTAGGTCTGCTGGACAAAAGGAAAAAGAATCTATAGTTATCATCAAATTAAATGGTGAAAGTTAAGATCAAGAATAAGATTAAATACTACATTGCTTAAAATTTTGATTCTACCCACATTGAACAGTAGCTTCACTGCAATCCCAATCACATATGCAACAGTTTTTTTCATAAAAATTTACAGGCTCATTCTAAAATTCTTATGGAAATGTAAAAGATGTATAATAAGCAAAGCACTCATAAAGAGTTAAAAATCAGAAGGAAACTTACTGAGTTCAAGATATATCATAAAGCTACAATAAGCAAAATTGGATGGTATTGGCACAAAGACAGGCAAATACATCCATGGAATAGAATAGAGAGTCCAGAAATAAACCTTCACATGTAAGGAAAACTAATTTTTGTCAAAAGCATAGAGGCAATTCAATGATGAAAGCATAGGCTTTTTAACAAATGGTTCTGGAACAATTGAATAGCCATAGTAAAAAAACAAATTGAACATGGACAAGTACCTTGTATAATATAAAAACATAAACTAAAAATGAATTGTAGACCTAAATGTAATACAAATCATAACTATCCTCTTTGACCTGGTAATAGTGTGATGGCTTGGGGCTACATAGCCCAGAAAAACATATTCTTAAACTTAATCCATTCCTGTGGGTGTGAGTTAATTCTGAATAGGACCTTTTGATGAGGTTAATTCAGTTGAGGTGTGGCCCACCTGAATCAGGATAGGTCTTAATCCTATTATTTGTAGGATCAAGTATAGATCCCTCAAAGGGAAGATCACAGAGAGGGAAGCCAGAAGGAACATCCAGAAGCTGAAAGTCGATGGAACTGCAGAAGAAAGAAGAATCCAGGAGAGGCCAACATATGCATTGCCATATGATAGAAAAGCCAAGCACCAAGGATTTCCAGCAGCCAGCCTCAGACACCACATTCTTCTGACAGAAAGCATTGCCTTGATGATACTTTAATTTTGAACTTATCCTAGCCTCAAAACTATGAGCCAATAAATTTCCATTATTTTAGCCAACGCATTGCATGGTACTTGTCTTGGGATCTAGGACACTGAAACTTTTTTTTTACACCAGGAGAGTGGGATGCTACTATTATAAATAACAAAAAGTTTGGAAAGATCCTTGGAACTCAGTAATACACAGAGGCTGGAAGAATTGTGAGGTACATAATAGAAAAAGCCTAGATTGCTTTGAAGAGACTTTTGGTAGAAATATGGATGCTGAAAGAACTTCTGATGAAAGATTAGAAGGAGATGATGAATGTGTTATTGGAAACTGAAGGGAAAGTGATCCTTTTTTAAAGCATCAAAGAACTTGGCAAAATTGAATTCTGATGCTAGATTGAAGGCAGAACTTGAAAGTGATGAGCTTAGATATTTAGCTAAGGAGATTTGCAAGTTAAGTGTGGAAAGTTCATTCTGGATTCTTCTTACAGCTTATAGTAAAATGCAAGAGGACCGTGATAAGCTGAGCAATGAACTCTTAAGCATAAAGAACCCAAAATTTGATGCTTTGAAAAATTCTGAGCCTATCCAGATATAGTGCTCTGAGACTAGAGTCAGAAGCAATTCTATCAGAGACTCTCTGAGCTTCTGGAAAGTGAGTCCCCAAAAAATAGGGATCCATGTGAGGACTTAACTGAACATGGATTCAATGAGGTATTTCAGTAGAAGTCAAGATTGACAATGCAGTTGTGCAGGAGGTATCTGTGGGAAGTTCTACTGACTGATGGTTTGGATCCCTATGAACTCCATATACAGCCAACAAGGTTTTGTGAAATGTGTATAAAGCATAACAATGCCACCCTGGACTTAAAGGGACAGAGGAAGGATGAATTGAAGGAAGAATGATTTCAAGGGCAGAACCATGAAAGCAGAAATTTGGTTGAAGATATCACTTCAGCTCAAGACAGTGGGCCCACCCATGTGTGTGAAAGGGTCAGGTTAATCTCTGTGTTTGGAGGGGGCAGGCCAACTATCTTGCTGCTTGGTGGAGTGACTTTTGCACCCTGTTATTCAGGGAGCATGCTGCCATTTCAATGCTTGGAGAGGGTGGGACCTGTGTCCCCTAATTTGCAGAGAGACTTGCCACCATCCCATTGCATAGAAGTGATGGGGTATTCATACCACTGTTTAGGGAGAGTAAAGCCATTGTGCAAATGCTTGAAAGTTGTGGGGCTGCCACTCCATCAGGCCTAGAGGACAAAACATCAATCATAGGTGGCTCTCAGACCTTGAAATCTGTTGTAATGTTCTGGGGTCTGGTATTGTTTGGAACTCATGACCCTTGTTTCCCTTCCAATTTTTCCTTTCTGGAATGGGAATGCTTACTGTGCCTAACCCTCCATTGTATATTGGAAGCAGATACCTTGTTTTGTAGGTTTAACATGTCCACAGATGGAGGGGATTTGCCCCATGGTGGACCACACCCATTGCAGGAGCTTTCCCTAGCTCCCGCCTGGGGTCTTCCTCGCAGCGAGACGGGGGAACTCGGTAGCCGACTGGTCCCGGGGGCTCGAAGGTTTGGAGGGCGCGTGAGAACGACTCGCGGGAACTGGAGGAGCTGGCAAGGCGTGCGCACCAGAACGTTTATTAGAGGAAATATAGAGCTTCATATAGTGGTGTGGCAGAAATAGGGGGGGCCAGGGGAGGCGCGCTGCGTGATTGGTGAGGAGGCTAAGGGGTGGCAGCGAGGGATTGGGTGAGCTGAGAGCAGGAAGGTCCAATGGAATAGCTTGAATATGTTGCTAGGCAGAGAGCTAGAGGAACGGGGCCGAAATTACATCCGGCAATTCCTCCCTTTTGTTTAATAGGAGAGGAAGAGAGAGTAAAAAAGAAAAAGGGGAGAGGCGAGGCCGGCTGCAGGTGCAGGAGGCCCGCGGGCGCCCATGGGGCTCATGCAGATGAGCCAGCATGTGCATGAGCCACGCTCCCAAAGGGTGATCAGTCCTTAGGGTGGGCAACACTCGCTAACCATACCTGTGCCTGTTGGCGATGTCCTATGCCCACGAAGGGGTTTTGAAGTTCGAGAGCTGCTAGAGCAAGAAGTTTAGTTTGTTGTTTATGATGGGAGAGTTGTTTATATATGCATTTGAATATAACAAGAATGACAATGAAGGCAAGTAATAGGAGTCCATAGAAGATGAGGTTAGAGGGTTTGAAGAAAGAAGAGAACTTTTTTGTTAGGTCAGAGAGAATGGAGGCAGAAACTTTAGGTATAATTGTTTTTTCTAGAGCAAGTATGTGAGCTTGGAGTTGGTGGGTATGATTCCAAAAAGATTTATTATAAGCCGTAAAGATTCAGTCACGCAAAGTGAGGCGGGGTTGGGAGTGATTAACGAGGACAGGGGTAACACAGAGGCGGGAAAAGGGATAGCGTTCATCACATGTGGAAGAAGATAATTTGTAGAGCACTTTGATATCTAAAGCCATTAAGTTGAGTTGCTGTTGCAGGTGGAAGATGGCACGGTGTTGTAGGAGGTTGATGGCGTTTTGGTCGCCGAGGGCGTGGGCGGCAGTTAGGGTGATGTTTTCGAGGACAGCGGCGGTGGTGGAGGTGTGGGTAAGCGCAACAGCGGCAGTGGTGGCGGCGGCCACTGACGCGATGAAGGCAGCTGTGATGGCGGCGGTGACCACGAAATTTCTTTTCGCTCTGCTATGTAGAGTTTTTGCAGGGAGGATCCGGTTGTATGTTGGCTGGCTGCATTCTGGGAAGTTTTAGTAGGAACTGTGGAAGTGCTGGAAGAGAAAAGAAGGGTTTTTCTCAGGGTACATTTAGGCCCTGGAAGGATGGTTATTTGTTTTTGTTTTTTGGCTAGCCCCATAGGAACTGACCAGCTGTGACTAGTGAGACATTTATGGGGCGATTATTATTGTCTTTCCCGTTTGAGGGAAGGGTGGTGGAAAAAGGGCAATCTCGGGCCCAGTGGTAACCTTTATTGCAGTGCGGGCAGGGCACAGGAAGGTTGCAAAAGAGGCACTGCGGTAAGCAGGGCCATTGTTTGTTTTTAGGTTCCAGGGAACGCCTATAAAGAGGATTCCCTGGCGAAGTGCTTTGATGCAGTGCTTGGCAGTTTTTCCTGGGAGGGAAACAGCGTAGCACATGCCTGAGTAAGTGTCTATGATTACATGCAAATATTTAAGACGCCCAAAGGATGGAATGTGTGTGACATCCATTTGCCATCTGGCATTGGGCTTGAGACCGCGGGGATTAACCCCTTGTGGCTGCAGGGGCCCAAGCGGGGCAAAGGGTGCGCAGGTTGAACAGCTGCGGGTTATGTGTTTGTATGTTTCCTTGGGAAGGCCACAGAGATGGTGTAGAGAGGTGGCTGAAAAGGGAAATTTGGAGTGAAGTAGTTTGGCTTTATTAATGGCTTCATCGAGTGTATTGATTGCAGAAACAGAGATTGCTGTATCAGCCACCTCATTGCCGGCCGCAAGCGGCCCAGGAAGGCCGGAGTGACTGCAAATGTGGGCAATGAACCAGGGCATTTGTCAGTGCTTAAGGAGGCTTTTTAGCCTAATGAGTGCGTCATCAATGGCGGAGGGCCCAGGGAAGAAGGTTGCGAGGGCGATGACGTGGCAAACTTGAAAGGTGTATAGGCTGTTAGTGAAGATGTTTAATGATTGCTGCGGGTAAATGTGAAGTGCTTGCGTTACGGCGAGAATTTCACCGACTTGGACAGAGTGGTTATTGATATGTGTAAAGTGGTCAGGTTCGTCTTCATTAGGGTGGAAGGCTATAAGAGTGAATTTGGTTTTAGATGCATCCGTGAAGTCTGTGGTAGAATTAGGGAAGGGAGCTGATGAGGGGAATGGGTGAGAGGGGTTATTGAAGGGCAGGTGGGCGATCCCTTGAAGCAGTCGGTGACTGGGGTAGTGATTATCAAAGTTACTAGTAAATTCCTCTAGAAGGACTTGCATGCTTGTGTTGTTGCGAATTAAGAGGTTGGTCTGTCTCACATTGAGTAGCCAGACAATGGTGTTTGGCTGCTGGGGAGCGGGCAGCACGTGTGCGAAGGGGTTAGTGTGAGAGAGGGGCTTGGGGCTTATATTGCAGGCAGAATTGCCGGTGGGGGGGGTGCCAGGGGTCGGCCGAGATTGCTGCCAGTGTAGCGGACGGCCAAGGGGCTGGGTTAATGGGCGTGGTGCCATTACAAGATGGCAGACGGGGCGGGGCAGTGGGATGATAAGATGGTGGACAGGGCGGGGCAGCGACGCAAAATGGCGGCCGGGGTCTTCCCCCAGTGAGGGCGGGGGAAGGGCACTTCCTGTTTTCTGCTGGAGAAGAAGGGGGGAGTTTGCCCGCGGCTTGGTTTGGACAAGAAGGAGGAAGTTCGCCATCTTTGCTAGCCTCGAGGTTGTTTTGTTTAGGGGGATTGAGCTCGAGCGCATTATTTAGTTGTTGAAAGAGGGATTTGGTATCAGAATTAAAGTCATTGTGAGAGTCCTCAGTGTTATGGGGGTGTTGAGCAGACAAAGCCTCCCGCGGGGAGCATTGGGACGGGGGCCGTGAGCCGTGAAGGCAGGAGCGAATAGTGATGAGCGTAGGTAAGAGACTGGGGGGAAGCGCTTATTTTCATTTTGCATAGCTTGGGCGACCCGATCGATTAGACGATCATAGGTTTGTGGGTCCCACAGGTGACATGTGGCAAGCCACGGGTTAAATGGCAATAGGAGGTTGGCGAATGGACACCTTACATTTATGGGTGTCCAGGAGGGCGGCTAATGCGCGAACTTGGGGCACTTGGCATGCCGTGAGGCAGTTGCCCATTCTCTTCTTTAGGGAGAAAAAGATAGACGGGGTGAGGACGGGGTGAGGCTATTAGGCAGCTATCGGGGCCGGTCGCCGGGTTTAAGTGTGGCGAGCAGCGAGAAAGAGAAGACGGGGGCCGTTGCCGACGGCGGGGGCCCTTACCTGTCGAGCGTGGTGAACGGGGCTGGAGAGAAGATGAGCGGTGGGGAGGTCCCTGTTCGGGCGCCAATTGCAGGAGCTTTCCCTAGCTCCCGCCTGGGGTCTTCCTCGCAGTGAGATGGGGGAACTTGGTAGCCGACCGGTCCCGGGGGCTCGAAGGTCTGGAGGGCACACGAGACGAAGAACGACTCGCGGGAACTGGAGGACCTGGCAAGGCGTGCGCACCAGAACGTTTATTAAAGGAAGTATAGAGTTTTATATAGTGGTGTGGCGGAAATGGGGGGGGCCAGGGGATGCACGCTGCGTGATTGGTGAGGAGGCTAAGGGGTGGCAGCGAGGGATTGGGTGAGCTGAGAGCAGAAAGGTCCAATGGAATAGCTTGAATATGTTGCTAGGCAGAGAGCTAGAGGAACGGGGCCGAAATTACATCCGGCAACCCATAACTAATTTTGATGTGACTTTGCACTCAGCATTATTACTGGAATGATTTAAGGCTTTTGGGATGGTGTAATGGAATGAGTGTTTTTTACATGTGGAAAGAACATGTGCTTTTTTTTTCTGCATAGGCAGACACCAGGAATTGAACCTGGTTCTTTGGCATAGCAGGTGAGAACTCCGCCTGCTGAACCAACATGGCCCACCCAAGAACATGTACTTTTGAGGTCCAAAGGGTGGTTTGTGGTGGCTTGGAGCTATGTATCCCAGAAAATCACTTCTTAAAAAGAATCCATTCCTGAGGGTATGAAGCAATTCTAAATTGGATCTTTTCATGAGGTTACTTCATTTAAGGTGTAGCCCAACTAAATCAGTTACTGAAGGTCTGGAAGGCTTAGAGAGAAGCCAGAGACAGCTTCCAGAAGCTTAACATCAGTGGAGCCCAAAAGAGAAAGGTGAAGCCAGGAGAGTGTGCTATGTGCTTTGACATGCAACAGAAAAGCTGCAGACCAAGTGTTGCTGGCAGCCAACCCAAGAACACCACAGTCTTCTGGTAGATTCACCCTGATGATGAGTTTGGACTTTTGCTAACCTGAAAACTGTGGTCCTAGTCTTTATGCCAGTCCACTGCATAACATTTATTTTGGCAGCTATGAAACAAAACAGGCAAAAAAATTTTAGATATGACACAAATAGCACAACTCATTAAAGAACATATAGATAAACTAAATGTAAGATTTGTACTTCTCAAAAGACACTGTTAAATGAATGAAAAGACAAGCTATGGTTGGACAACATATTTTCAAATTACATACCTGACAAAGGACTAACATAGATAATATAGAAAGAAATTTCAAAACTCAACAGTACTTCCACTCAACCAAAGTGGTGGTCCAAGATGCTCAAGGGTACTATATAACCATAGAATCTTTAAACTATTAATAAAAAGTGGCAGAGCCATCTTCCTCAAAACACCAGAGAAAAGTTAAGGGAAACAGTAAGGGAGTAAGTTTCAAATCTAGAAAAAGCAGCTTGAAAAAATATTTGATAAAGTTCACTGTGCCCTTGATAGTCCTTCACCCACTCAGTCCTTGGCACAATATGGAGCCAACATCCAGTCCTATTCTGGGTCCCTGGCTCATTTCAGAGAGAGCAGAGTAGCTCCTATGTGCATACTGGGGTGCCTATATGTCAGTGCTTGTTCTAGTTTATAAAAGCTGCTGGAATGCAATGTACCAGAAATAGAATGGCTTTTTAAAGGGGTAATGTATTGAGCTGCAAATTTATAGTTCTAAGGCCATGAAAATGACCAAATTAAAGCAAGGCTATAAAAATGTCAATCAAGGAAAGATACCTTGGCTCAAGAAGGCTGGTGATGTTCAGGGTTTTCCTCTCAGGGAAAGGGCACATAGAAATGTCTGCTAGCTTTCTCTCCAGATTTCTTCAATGGCTTCGCCAGCTGCATTTTCATTAGGCATCTTCAACAGTCTCTGGCTTTGTAAGCTCTGTTGGTTCTGCTGGCTCTAAAGCTATTTGCAAAATGATTCCCTCTTAAAGGATTCCAGTAGCCAACCCCACCTTGAATGGGTGGAGACACATATATGTGGAAACCATCCAATCAAAAGGGTTGCCACCCATAATTGGGTAGGTAATATCTCCATGGAAATAATAAAGAAGATCCTACCCAGCAATATTGACTGAGGATTAAAGGACATGGCTTTTCTGGGGTACACAACAAATTCAAGCTGCCACAGTGACAAGCTATCTGGTAGAATCCTGAAACACTGAACCAGGAAACTTGTCTTAGGCTTGCCCTCCCAGAATTTGTCATGAAGGCAGAGAAGCAGCTTGAAGACAACTAACACAAGGTAAGAAACAATTAGGTCAAAACAGCCTAGGACAACAATCTACCTGCATTAAGTCATACATTAGAGAACCCAGGAGGGATAAAAGTCTATTTACAGGGGAGTGGGGGAGACATTTGACCTCTGTGGACTGGAAATTCCTGAGGCCACAAGCAAGCACAAATCCAGGACAAAAAGCAGGCTCCCCACAGGTTCAGAGGACAGAAACAGATGAGCCTAAACTTCACATTTGCCTTGAGCTAATCAATACAGTAGTGCAAAGCTCTAAAGGAGACCACCAGACAAAGCAAAGTATTTGAGAAAACTATAGAAGGTGCCCTTTGTTTGGCTTTATTTTTGTTAACTCCTAGAATTAAAGAGATCTCATTATGTCACTAGCTAGATACTTAAGGTCAAATAGCACAGTGACTAAATCCTGGAGTTAACAATTTAAAAATTAAAATGTACCGTGTGGAACAAAATATTACAAGATAATGAAACAGGAAGTGATGGCCCATCCAAAGGAAGAGAATAAAAATCCAGAAAACACCAATGAACAAGATCTGATGATGACATACCAAACAGAGACTTTTTAAAAAGGACCTTAGGGTGCATGAATGGTTCAGTGGTAGAATGCTTGCCTTCCATATAGGAGACCTGGGTTCGATTCCTGGACCATGCAACCCCCCCCCCCCAAATAAAAAGAAAAAAAGACTTTAAAATGCCCAAGAAGATGATGGAAAATACAGAGAAAGAACTAAAGGATATCAGGGAAACAATGAATGAGCAGTATGAGAATCTTAGTAAAGAGATAAAATTTTTTAAAAGAAACTACTGAAATTGAAAATCACAATAATGGAAATGAAAAATTCCCAGGAGGCTGTCATCACCAGACTAGAGATGGCAGCATAAATAATCAATGAACATGAAAACAAGAAAATTCAAAGGAGTCAGATGGAGGAGGGGAAGAAAAAATAATTATAAAAACTGAAAATAGCCTAAGACACTCTGGGCCACCATCAAGCACACTCATATAAACGTTATGGGAGTCCCAGAAGGAGAAGAAAGAGAGAAAGGGGCAAAATAAATATTCAAAGAAATAATGACAGAGAACTTCCTAAATTAGCAAAAGACATGAACAAGCACATCCACGAAGGTCAAAGAACACCAGACAGGATAAACAGGGAGAAAATTACATCCCTACATATATTGATCACGCTACTGAATGCAAAGGACAAGGAGAGTTCTGAAAGTTACAAGAGGAAAGCACAATGTTATGTACAAAAGGGTCCCACTTATATAGAGTAATTTCTCATCAGAAACCATAAAGAAAAGAAAAACTTAAAAGTGCTAAGATAAAAACAATTACCAACCAAGAATTTTATTTACAGTGATACCTTATTTCAAAACTAAGAGAGAGATGAAGACATTCCAAGATAAACAAAAGCTGATGAAAATCATCACCACTAGACCTGCCCTTCCAGCAATGCTGTCTTCAGACTGAAAGGAAAGGACACTAGACAGTGATTCAAAGTGGCACAAAGATATAAAGACTGCCAATAAAGCTAGCCATATGTGTAATTATAAATGCCCATACTATTGTATTATAGTTTGTGGTATGTAACGCCATTTTATATTTATTACAGGTTCTAAAAAGCAAATGCATATAAAGTAATAGCAAATGTATGGTTTTGGACATATAATGTACAAAGACAATTTCTAACAAGTAAAAGAAAAAGGTGGGGGAACAATAGGATAAAGGAACAGTTTATAAGTATGCTAATGAAGTTAAGTTGTTATCAAATCATGCATGATTGCTATAGATTTAAGTTGTTAAATTTTGGCTCTTCAGTAGCCATAAAGAAAATATGTGAAAAATATATAAAGAAAAAATGAGGAGGGACTCAAAATTGTCCAGTACAAGATATCAAATATATATGAAAGTAGACATTAATGGAAGAATTGAGGATCAAAAAAAAGGTATGACTTAACAAAGACTAAATAAAAAAATAGCAGAAGAAACTCCTTAATTAACAGTAGCAAGTTTAAGAGTAAATGGATTAAACCAACACTATAGTTTTGCCATTAATTTATATGCACTTTCCAGACAAAAGGAAGAGATAGGCAGAATGGATAAAAAAGCACAAACAAACTATATGCTGTTTACAAGAGACTCCCTTAAATTCAAAGATGCAAGTAGGTTGAAAATTAAAGGATAGGAAAAATATACCATACAAACTGTAATCAAAAGAGAACTGGGATAGATATGCTAATATTAGATAAAATAGATTGTCAGAAAATTCTTATGAGAGACAAAGGTCACTCTATATTGCTTAAGGGGGCCAATGCAAAAAGAAGACATTATATATATGTCATATAAAGACATTTTGTATTATATATATATATATATATTCCTAAAAGCAGAGTCCCAAAATATTTGAAGTAAATATGGACAGATTTGAAGAGAGATATAGATAGTTCTACATTAATAGTAGGACACTTCAGTATACTGCTCTCAATAACAAATAGAACATCTAGAGAGATCAATAATTAAGTAGAAAAGATGAACAATAATCTGAACTAACCAGCACTAACGCAATATATAGAACACTTCACACAACAGCAGCTGAATACTCATTCTTCTATAGTGTGCAGGGACATTTTCCAGGATAGAACATATCCTAGATCACAAAACAAGTCTCAATAAATTTTAGAAATCTTGAAATTGTACAATGTGTCTTTTCTGACCACAGTGCAATAAAACTAGAAATCAAAAACTGAGGGAGATCTGAATTTTTTTTAATGTGAGTATTAAACAATATGCTCTGAAACAACCAATGAGTCAAAAAAGAAATTACAAGATAAATTAGGAAATATCTTGAGGCAAAGGAAAATGAAAGCACAAAATACCCAGGCTTATTAATGATGAAAGGCAGAGCTGTGAGGGAAATTTATACCTCTAAATGCTTACATTAAAATGAAGAAAGATCTCAAATCAGAAACTTAACCCTACAATTGGAGCATCTAAAATAAGAAGAGCAAATGTAACTCAAAGTGTGCAGAAGTAAGGAAATCAAAGATCAGGGGAGAGATAAAAGAAATAAAGAATTAAAAAACAATAGAATCAACAAAACCAAAAGTTGTTTCTTTGAAAAGATCAATAAAATCAATCTTAAGCTAACTGTCAAAGAAACAGAGGAAGAGTTCACAAGTGACTAAATCAGACCTGAAAAGGGGTCATTACTATCAATCCCACAGGAAATAAAAAAGATACAATAAACAACTGTGTGCCAATGAATTAGCTAACCTAGATGAAATGGACAAATTCCCAGAAGCACGCAAACTACTTACATTAACCCAAGAAGAAATAGAAGATTTCAATAGAAGATTTCACTAATAAAGAGATTAAATCAGTAATCAAAAACCCTCAACAAAGAAAAGCCCAGGACCAGATGGCTTCATAGAAGAATTGCATGAAACATTCCAAGAATTAACACAAATCCTTAAACTCTTACAGAAAATTAAAGAAGAGGGAACACTCTAATTCATTCTACAAGGACAACAATCACCCTCATACAAAACCCAGATAAAGGTACAAGAAAAGAAAACTATAGACCAATAGCTCATGAATATAGATGCTAAAATCCTCAGCCAAATACTAGCAAGCCAAATCTGACAACATATTAAAAGAATTATACCCCATGAACAATTGTGACTTATCCCTAATATGCAAGGGTAATTAACCTAAGAAAACCAATTACTATAATACCTAAGAAAGCCAATTAATCTAATACCATATTAAAGAATAAAGGTTAAAAAAAAGGATCATCTCAATTGATTTAGAAAAGACATTAGACAATATCCAGAAAACCTTCTTTTTAAAAAAAAATTTATTCTGGTATCATATATACAACAAAACATTTCCCCCTTTGCTCATATTAAGATATATTTCATTAAATATAGTTCATATATTGCAGTTACTTGAGTTCACAATGCTGTATTACCATCACTGATAGTGAGATCAGTCATAAAAATATTTAGAAATGTTTTATAAAAAATATAAAAGGATACTATAAACAACTGTATGTCAATGAATAAGATAACTTAGATGAAATAAACAAATTTCCAGAAACACACAAACAACTTACATTAACCCAAGAAGAAATAGAAGAATAAGTGGACGGGTGTTCCATGTTCATGGATTAGAATAGTAAATATCATTAAGATGTTGATTCTATCCAAAACAATTTAAGATTCAATGCAACACCAATAAAAATTCCAACAACCTTGCTTGCAGAATTGTAAAGCCAATCATCAAATTTATATAGGTGGGCCTTGAATAGCCAAAGCCATCTTGAAAAAAGAATAAAGTTGGAAGACTCATAATTCCTGATTTTAAAACTTATTACAAAGCCACAGTAATCAAAACAACATGGTGATGGCACAATCAAAGGCATATAAACCAATGGAATTGAATTAAGAGTCCAAAAATAAACCTTATGTCTGTGAGCAACTGATCTTTGACAGGGTTGCCAAGCCCACTCAATTGGGAAAGAATGGTCTCTTCAACAAATGGTGCTAGAAAACTCAACGTCCATATGCAAAGAATGAAGGTGGATCCCTGCCTTATATAACATACAAAAATTAACTCAAAATGCCAGCCATCACCTGAATCTTCAGCAAGTTGTAATCTTTATGCTGGTGGAGGGTCTTGCCTTGATGTTGATGGTGCCCTGATCAGGTTGGTGGCTGCTGAAGGTTGGGATCATGGAAATTTCTTAAAATAAAACAGCAATAAGGTTTACCACTTCAATCATGACTCTTCCTTTCACAGAGGATTTCTCTGTAGCATGCTATACTATTTGAATGCACTTTACCCATAGTAGAACAACTTTCAAAATTGGAGTCAATCCTCTCAAATCCTGCCACTGCTTTATCAATTAAATTTATGTAATATTATAAATCCTTTGTTATCATTCCAACAATGCTTCCAGCATCATCACCAGAAGTAGATTTCATCTCAAGAAAGCACTTTCTTTGCTTATCTATAAGAACCAATTCCTTGTCTATTCACATTTTATCATGAGACTGTGGCAATTCAGTCTCATTTTCAGGCTCTAATTCTAGTTCTCTTGCTATTTCTACCACATCTGCAATAACTTCCTCCATTGAATTCCAGCTCCCATGAGGGCTGGAATCAACTTCTTCCAAACTCCTGTTAATGTTACTATGTTTACTTCCTCCTATGAATTGTAAATGCTCTTAATGGCATCTGGAATGACAAAATCTTCCCAGAGGATCTTCTTTTGACTTTGCCCAGATTCATCCAACAAATCACTATCTATGGCAGCTATAGACTTACAAAATATATTTCTTCAATTATAAGTCTTGGAAAAAAAAACTTTCCTTGATCCATGGGCTGCAGAATGGATGTTGTGTTGGTAGGTGTTCTAGTTTGCTAGCTGCCAGAATGCAATATACCAGAAACGGAATGGCTTTTAAAAAGTGGCATTTAATAAGTCGCTCATTTACAGTTCTAAGGCCTAGAAAATGTCCCAATTAAAACAAGTCTATAGAAATGTCAAATCAAAATCATCCATCCAGGGAAAGATATCTTGGTTCAAGAAGGCCGATGAAGCTCAGGGTTTCTCTCTCAAGTGAGAAGGCATATGGCAAACACAGGGCTTCTCTCTCAGCTGAAAGGGCACATGGTAAGCTCAGCATCATCTGCTAGCTTTCTCTCCTAGCTTCCGGTTTCATGATGCTCCCCAGGAGGCATTTTCCTTCTCCATCTCCAAAGGTCACTGACTCATGGACTGTGTGCTTCATGGTGCTGCAGCATTCTCTGCTCTCTCTGAATCTCCTATTCTCCAAAATGTTTCCCTTTTTATGTGACTCCAATAAACCAAACAAGACCCATGGAGACATGTCATTACCTAATCCAGTTTTTTTTTTTTTTTAACATGGGCAGGCACCAGGAATCGAACCTGGGTCCTCTGGCATGGCAGGCAGGCATTCTTGTCTGCTGAGCCATCATGGCCTGCCCCCCTAATTCAGTTTAACAACCACTCTTAACTAAATCATATCATCCAGGGAGATGATCTGACTACAGTTTCAAACATACAGTATTGAATAGTGATTATTCTATCTTTATGAAATGGGATTTTGATTAAAACATGGCTTTTCTAGGGGGCGTACATCCTTTCAAGCCAGCACAGTAGGTGTGGTAGTTTGGAATTGTGTGTATCCCAGAAAATCTCAAAGCTAAACTACTCCTGTGGCTGTAAACTTATTGTAGGTAAGACTTTTTTGATCAGGAAACTTTAGTTAAGGCATAACAAGGGCGGGTTTTAATCTTCTTAGTGGAATTCTTTATAAACAGGATGAATATAGAGAAAGGAAGAGAAAGCCATGGAAGCAAGAAGGTGAAAGCAGTGGAGCCTAGAAGAGAAAGGAAAGACCTGCAGGTGCCACCTTATGCCTTGTCATGTGGTAGAGAAATCAAGGATCACTAGCAGCCAGTTTTGATCACCTTCTTGATGACTATGAAGACATTTTTCTGAGCCTCAAAACAGTGAACTGATAAATTCCCATTGCTAGGCTACTTAATTTCATGGTCTCTGCTTTCAGCAGCCTAGAAAATGAAAACAGTAGGCCTGAAAACAGCATTCATTTCATTGTATATATCCATCATAGCTATTGGGTACCAGGTGCTTTGTCAGTGTGTGGTATATTTTGAACAGAATCTTTTTTCTGAGCAGTAGGTACCAACAATGGGCTTAAAATATCCAGCAAACCATGTTGTAAACTGATGTGCTATCATCCAGATTTTGTTGTTCCATTTATAGAGGACAGGTAGAGTAGATTTAGCATAATTCTTAAGGGTCCTAGGATTTTCAGAATTAAAAATGGGCATTGGCTTCAACTTAGTCACCAACTACATTAGCCCCTACCAAGAAAGTCAGCCTGTCTTATGAAGCCAGGTATTGACTTTTCCTCCTTAATTAGGAAAGTTCTAGTTGGCATCTTCTTTCATTAGAAGACTGTTATTTAGTGTAGCCCTCATTATCAATAACCTTAGATTTTCTGGATAACTTGTTGTAATTACTACACTAGCACTTGCTGCTTTACCTTACATTTTTATGTTATGGAGACAGCTCATGAACCATCTGTATCAGTTAGTAAGCTGCTGGAATGCAATATACCAGAACTGGAATGGCTTTTAGGAGAATTTAATAAGTTCCAAGTTTACAGTTCTAAGGAAGTGAAAGTGCTCAAATTAAGGCACCAACAGGAGGTTACCTGCACTCAAGAAAGGCCAATTGGTTTGGAATACCTCTGTCAGCTGGGTAGTCACATGACTGGCATCTACTGGTAACTTGCTCCTAGGCTCCATTGCTTTCAGTCACTGTCAATTTGGAAGTTCCTCACTTTGCTTCCCCAGGGCTGGCTTTCATCTCTTGGCTTCCCTTAGTGCTCTCCAGGTTCTGGCTTGCTTAACATCTCGTAGTGATGTCTCTTGGGCTCTAAGCATCTCCAAACATTGTATCTCTGTTCTCTGAAGCAACTGTTCTCCAAGCTACTACATCTGCTTTCTCTGTCAGCTCTGGTGCTTCTGTCATTTCTGTCATTTTTGCTGTCTCCAGAATATTTCCTCTTTTAAAAGATTCCAGTGAATCAATTAAGATCCACCTGGAATAGGTGGAGTCATATCTCCATCTAATCAAAAGATTACACCCACAATTGGGTATGCCACATCTCCATGGAGATAATCTAATAAAAAGTTTCTAACATACATCATTGAATCAGGATTAAAAGAAATGGCTGCTTCCACAAAATTGACTCAGGATTAAAACATGGCTTTTGGGGGTGCATAATACTTAGAAACTGGAACACCAACCTCTTCTAGTTTCAAGCTTTTCATAACAGCTTCTCCACCTCTCTCTGCCTTCATAAACTTGAAGAGAATTAGGGTCTTGCTCTGGACTAGACTTTGGTTTACAGGAAAGTTGTGGCTAGTTTAATCTTCTATCCAGATCACTAAAATTTTCACCATATCAGCAGTAAGGCTGTTTAACTTTTTTATTATTCATGTGTTCACTGAAGAGGCACTTTTAATTTGCTTCAAGAATGTTTGTTTTGCATTCACAATTGGCTGTTTGGCACACAATGCCTAGCTTTCAACCTAGATCTCAGCTTTTGACATGCCTTCCTCATTATGCTTAATCATTTCCAGCTTTTGATTTAAACTAAGAGATGTGGTTCTTTCTTTTACCTCAACACTTAGAGGTGATTGTAAAGCTGTTAATTAGCCTAATTTCAATGTTGTTATGTCTCAGGGAATAGGGAAAATGACAAGGAGAGAGATGAAGTACAACTGGTCAGTAGTGCAGTCAGAATACCTAAAACATTTACCAATTTAGCACATGTCTTATATAGGCACAGTTTGTGGTGCCCCAAAAACAATTACAGTAGTAACATCAAAAATCAATGATGACAGATCACTGTAAAATATATAAATAATAATGAAAAAGTTTGAAAAATTGTGAGAATTATCAGAATTTGACAGGAGACTTGAAGTGAGCATATGCTGTTAGAAAAATGCTCCAACAGAATTACTCTTTACAGATTTGCCACAAGCCATCAATTTGCAAAAAAAATGCAATATCTGTGAAGCGCAATAAAGTGAAGCCCAATAAAATGTATACTATTACCATATGAACCTGGGTAGAATTACCATATGACTTAGCAAATTTCACTTCAAGACATATACCTATCCAAAATAATTGAAAGCAGGGACTTGAGCAGATATTTGCACACTGATGTACATAGTAGTATCATTCAGAAATTGCCAAAAGATGGAAGCAGCTCACATTTCCCTCAACCAATGAATGGGTTTTAAAAATGTGGTTTATACATGCAATGGCAAGTTCAGACATTAGAAGAGTGAAATTCTGATACATGCAACAAAATGGATGAACATGGAAGACTTTGTATTGAGTGAAATAAGCCAGGCACAAAAGAACAAATATTGTATAGTCTGACTGATATGAAATAATTAGAATAAGAAACTCTGTAGAGTAAGTAACCAGAATACAGATTACCAGGGGCTTGGAGTAGGGAATGGACAGTTAATGGTTAAATTGTACAGGTTCTGTTTTGGGTAATGGAAAAGATTTGGCATTGGGAGATGGTGATGTTAGCATAACAACGTACACATAATTAAAAGCATTGAATTACACACTTGAAAGTGGTTAAAAAGAGAGATTTTAGATTGTATATATGTTACTAGAATAAAATTAAAAATAAAAAAACATAGGTCTGTATATCAAGATGAAGCCTGATGTAAACTATGGAATATGGTTAATAGTATAATTTTAATAATATTCTTTCATCAATTATAATAAATGTACCACACTAATTCAAGGTGTTAATAATATGAGAACTGTGTATTTTTTGCATGAATTTTTTATAGACCTACAACTTACTAATAAAACAACAACAAAAATCAACAATGAGAAAACAAAAAACCTAAATTTAAAACAATATGACAAAACACTTGAATAGACCCCTCATTAAATAGGAGGTAAGCAAGAACATGTAAAAAATTGGTTCAAAATTTCAACATTTTAGGAAAATACAAATTTGTGAAATGAAATACCACTATACATCTATTAGAATGGCTACTATAAATTTTATTTTAAGCTCTATTTGAATATACGTTACTTAGGGTAATTTAACTCATATGTACTTCATGTGATAACTGATATATTTGACATTACGTTTTTACATTTTGTTTTGATTTTCTATTTGTAGTGCTTTATTATTTCTTAATAAGACATTATTTTCTTTGCCTGCATTGAGTCTTTTTTCTTTTTTATCTCTATTAATTTATAAATCATACACTTTAATACCAATCTACCAGCTAGCCTTTAAATTTTAACAAGTATATTTAAATTTATAGTTTTATCAAAACCATTTAATTAATGAATTTTTATTTATAAATTGCATCTCTGCCCTTATATGAAAACACCTTTAGCATTCTTTCATTATCCTTTTACAGGTTGCCTTGTTTTGAATTTAAGCTGGATTTTTAATTTCGATCTGGGTGGAGGTCAGGTGTGACACAATGGGAGACAGAGGCTATAATGCTTGAGAAAAGATAGTGTGTTACTCAGAGGTTCCAGAGAGAATATGGTGCCATGAGGAATTGGCAGGAAGCTCAGTAGGCTCGAGTGGCTTACCTAGTTGTTGGGGAGCACACAAGGAGAACAAGAGTGACTATGGGCTTGTGCCTTTATTATGGTGGAGGGGGAGGGTAATAGGTTTCCCTTGGGAGTGAAGAATTGGTTAGTTTAAAACAAATTCAAGAAAAGGGAAAGGGGCTGGGAGTCTGAGGGTGGTGGGGTGGTTAACTTTTATCATTTGGGACCAGCTGTGAGTTTTGGTGAGGTGTGTGGGTAGTACCAATTGTGGCTGCAGATGTGGGTTTCAGCTCTTGGGGAGTTGATGCCCCAGGCTGGAAAGCTGCTTATAAAACCAGGCCAAAAGACAGTGTTGAGGAAACTGGCTCAACCAAAGTAAGATGGATGCTGAGGCAACACACAGCAATTTTTTGGTAGTTATAGCAATCCATCCCTTGATGCCGCAACATCACTCCTTCAGAGGATTGGAGCAGTTTGGGTGGCTGATATATATACTTCCAGAGGCATAGCATTATCAAGTCATCACATAAGGCACTTCAGGATCTTGGCTTTTAAAAATATCAATAAACATTAAAACCAAGAGCTAAAGACCTTTGACTAGATATTTTTCCCACCCTTCAGGAGATAGCCAGATGAAATATCAGAGCCTTTCTAGGATCTGTGGTATTTGTTGGAAAACCTTGGCTATATTGTGAAACACTTTGATCTCTTGAGCCCTCTTGTAAATTAATTTTGAACGGCTCCTCAGTTATTAATATATATGCAGCAGGAGATGCTTCTCATGGCACAGACACCCCTTTTTTGGCCAAGAGGTAATCTAAGGTTACTTGATTTTCTAAGAATTCCCGGGCTAAGGAATTTATTGTTGTATTTGCCCTTATTAGCATATAGACGGAGAGAGTTTAGGGAAAGGAACTGGAGGGCGAACATGCAGGTTGTAGGTGTGCTTTGTATGGGTATGGGTAGTCACTCATAGCAGGGTGAAAGGAGGTTTTTTTTATGTAACTGGGATCCATCAGATATAGATATTTTTTTCACCCTTAAAGGTGACCCAGACCATTCCACAGCTTGGTTTGGGAGCAATAATCTCCACTTCTTGGTGGCTTCAGCAGTGATGGAAAAGGTCCTATGTAATTAACATGGCAATGAGAGACTGGTTTATCCACCCCTTACCCCCACCCCCATGGAGCATGAGCCTGTCTATGGAATGCCACTGTTTGGTTTTGGAGCATAAGTCACAGCCTTTAGTAACTATTTGGGCTAGTGATGGGCCTAGAGGCATCACATTTTTTCTGTGTCTATTCCACCAGGGCAGAGGAGCCTCTGAGGCCTGCAGCACTACAGGCCAGATCATTGGTAAAGGAACCTTGAGGGACCTGAGTCCAGGGTTCCAGGGACCCACGGCATATGCAGTGTAGAAATGAATTTTAGGTGTTTTATGTCAGTGTACATCAGTACACCAGTATGGTGAGCTCAGCAAGTGTGGAAATGGGTAAGGCTGTGAGCTGTTACAAATGTGGAGATCCCCAAGAGGGCCTTTCTTGTATGAGAAAATTATTTTGCTTCCATTGACCTGACTCCCTTGCCAGCCTTTTGACTGCTGCTCAAGAATCACTAAAGATTTGGAGATTGGGGAACTAATGGCTGAGAGACTGCTTCTAGCTCTGCCATCTGTGCAGACTCAGACTCCATATAGCTAAATTGGGCAAGCAGTATATTTGAGGTGGGGTGGTATGCTATGGCCCTCCAGCAGGCAGCGTTATGTATAATGATAGTATTACCATCAGCGAGATACAGAGACTTTCTTACCATGTGAGGCTCCCCACTTGGTTAGAGGAGGGGGAAATGGGGATGCCATCAGCAGCATCTCAATATCCAAGAGAAGGGACTGAGCATAAAGGAAACCACATCTCTGGTAGGTACCATTTCTGTTTTACCAGTGAGGCTTCAATGGCCATGCTGAGCTCCTGCTGGAAGCTATCTCTCACCCATAGAATTATAGAAATCTGAATGCACAGACTGACTGGTTGTGGCTTTGTGAGCAACTCCCTTTTTAGCAGAGCTCAATAGGTAGAAAGGATTTGCCATTTTATTGGGGAATATTGGGCTGGGAGATGAGTTCTGGGTCTCTTTTGTTTGACTATGCAAGGAAATTCTATGCTCATTGCATCATCTCATTAATTGCTTCTCAGTGACCATTTGCCTTGATGGTACCTGCTATTAATGGGTGTGTCTTTTTTTTAAAACTATAAATATGTAAGTCACTAAGGGAAGGACTCTGAGTCTTTAGTGATATGAGCCAACTGCTTTATTTGTGTAATGAGAGTGGCAATTCATATTAAAGACTCTCAACAACTGATCTGCTGCTTTCTTCATGCCCCACTGAACAAAACCTTTACACATGGTTTGGATCGCAAATCAAGAAAAATTTTTGAGTTTTTCCACTTGGGCTCCCTTTTGGGACCCTCTTGATGTTATGCATGTTGATGGAGAGAGTTTATGGTTTCTGCTGGGGAAGATTGTGTTTCCTGCTGACCGGACTCATAGGCAACCATCTTTCTCTAGGGTGTCCCAATTAACTTTCTGTGGGTTGGAGTATGTTTTCACTAGCACAGTTGTGCTGGGATCATTAGGCATAGCCCCCAGACCACAGGACCACATCAGGCTTTGGTGTGTTGATAAGCAGCAACATTGAGTAGGGCCCATGCATTATGGGAGTCTTACATTTCTTAAGCAACTTAGAATGTCCTCTGGTGTCTTAGTAGATGCTGGCACAATATGTTCATGTTCCTTCCTCTCCCCCATGCCCTCACCACCTTTATAGTTCCTTAGTCACCTCATGCCTGGGATTAGATCTTCTATATTCCATGGGATTGGAGGACAAAGAGTGATAGTAGTGGAGAAAGCAGTAACATACAGATCACAGACCTTAGCATACCATTGCATATGGGTGTCATTGCATATGGGTGCCATTAGTCTTCCCATGGAAGTGATGCCCCTCCATCTAGATGTGGGTTTAAGCCCTGGATGCTATGATCTACAGACAGTGGTTGGAGTCTCCCTTAGCAGTATCACAGCTGCTGTAGTCCAGGTGATGGGAGACCTAGCACTCTACCTTTCTTCCCATATTCATTTAACCCTAGACACCTCACTCACAAGTCCCAGTTTGGGGCAGGGGTGTCCTCTTGAATTGCAGGTTCCTACTATCAGAACTGCAAGGGGATCTTCCTTATGTAGCCACTATTACTCAGGGTCAGTAACCAATGCCAGTTATTTTCATTTGGGGGAGCACTAAGAACCACAGAGTTTCCCTTCTTGTTGGACTTGGGTTAGCAATTTGCAGATCCTGGGAACTCAGGTCTTCAGAACCACCAAATTGGAATGAGAAGCTTAGGCAGTACCAGCAGAGGCAGTGGCACATGGCACAAAACATCATGGACTTAGCCCAGGTGGTATTATACTTCCCAAATGGTATTAGGTATCTGAGAGACCCTGTTAGTAAGTCAAAAGCATAATGCCTCATTTTTCAAGGTCATGATCAACACACCCTGCTGTGCCAATTATTTTGAACTAGTTAAATTGGATTTTAAATTTGGGTCCAGGTGGAGGTCAGGTGTGACACAATGGGAAACTGAAGTCATAATACTTTAGAAAAGATAGTGTGTCCCAGAAAGAGAGTGGTGCCATGAGGAGTTGAGGGGAAGCTCAATTGGTTCAGGTGGCAGCACACACAGCAAGAGGGACCTATGGGCCTGTGCCTTTATTGTGTTCCAAGGGTGGAGGATAGTAGGTTTCCACAAGAGTCAAGGATTGGTTACTTTAAAGCAAGTGCATGAAAATGGAAAAGGACTAAGGATCTGAGGGTGAATGGGGGGTTAACTTATATCTTGGGACCATCTGTGAGTTTTGGGTGAGGGGTGTGGGTGATGTGGGTGGTGGCTGCAGATGTAGGTTTGGGCTCTGGAGAGTTTATGCCCTAACGCTGGAAAGCTGCTTATTAACTAGACTGAAATTCAGTGATGAGGCAAGCAGCTTAGCCAAAAAGAAATGGATGCTAAGGCTCACAAAATTTTGAAAGTTATGTTTTGCTGAAAATTTTCAGATTTTTGTCTACCGTATTTTAATTTTTGTTTCTGCATTGTTTCCAATTTCTTAGGCATAATTTAAAAGAATTCCCTTAAATTACTCAGCCATATTATTGATAATTAATTATAGATTTTACTGTTCTCTTTTTTCACTAGTATTTTTTGTAGATTGCTTCACATGTTCCCCCCAGAAGAGTCTTAGTGAATTCCATACTACCCCTTCCACCCCTGCAAAAGATCCTCAAAGCTCATCCATCTTGTTCATACCACAATATATACTGCTTTTTCTCAATTTACTCTCCCTTCTTTATCCTTCAGTTGTAATATTTAATCTATTTGTACTTAATTCAATTAACAAAATAGCTGAGTCTATCATCTTATAAGTGGTCCCTTGTGCTACCACATTATAGCTACACCTACTCCCCCCTTCCATAATCCCTATCCCCTGGAAACTACTAGCTTTTCTCCATCTCTATGATTTTGTCATTTTGAGAATATGATGTAAATGGATATACAGTATGTAACATTTTGAGATTCACTTTTCTTCATTTAGTACAATGTGGTCAAAATTTTTTATCCATTTTGTCAAAATCTATTTTAGATGGCGATTTAGATAATTTACATTTAATGTAATTGTTGGTATGATGGAGATTAAGTCTAACATTTTCTGTTTTGTTTTCTCTTTGTTCTCTCTGATTTCATTTTGCTATTTTCTTTTCGTTGCTTCCTGTGGGTTACTTGACTACATTTTACAGTTCTATTTTGATTTATCAGTAGCATTTCTGAATACTCTTGCATGGTTTTTAATGGTTGCTTTAGGTATTTTATTATACACATATAACATATTACCATACACTGATGCTGACAATTTACAAGTGAATGTACAGTATTTTATTTTCTTTACATCCTTTTACTCAAATATACAATATTTTCTTTACATCCTTTTATTCTTCTGCATTTATAATGTAGTTATATTAAATACACTTTTACATTCATTGAGAACCCCATCAGACAGTGTTACAACTTCTACTCCAACCATCAAACTTAATTTAGAATACTCAAAAAGACAAGGAAAGTCTACTTTATTTATTCATATTTTTATTTGCTGTTCTTTTTTCTTTCCTATATACCAGATTTCCTTCTTTTATATATTCCTTTCTGTTTAGAGAATTTTATTTATCCATACTTTTAGGGTAGGTCTGCTGGAGCAAATTTTCTTGGTTTTACCCTATCTGATAATGTCTTGATTTCCCCTTCATTCAGGAAGGATATTTTAGCTTGATATAGAATTCTAAGTTGAGTTATTTTCTTTTAGTACTTAAAAAAACTGTTATTTCCAAATAACAAATGTGTTATTTGCCTCTTTACTGCTTTCTGCATGACTTCCATTGATACTATGCAGGGTGTCCTCATTCACCATTTAGCAGTGGTGAAATACTATCTCCTCTGATGCCACCTGGTGGAAAGGGTCACCTCATTGCTGCTGGTGAGGTTGGAAATCCAGGTTCCCCAGATGGTCTCCACTGATACCGCAGGGTGATGTCTCATTAATATCTGGAGAATATCAAAGTCCCAGCTACTCCCTCAGCTTTTCTTCACACCACCACAGTGGGGAAGGAGAGAAGTCACCTCACTACAGTAGGGTCAGAGTGAACCTCTGGGCTTGCCATTTGGCCTTTGCTGATGGTGGTAGGATGTGGCCACATATTTTGTGCAATGTTTGGTTGGATTAGAATAGCTAACACCTTATGTCTTAAGTCGGCCTTTCCAGGTCCTTTGAATAGAAAAAAGCAGGTTTTTCTCACACCTTAATATTATCTGTGACCATTGACATTACTGGGTTGATGGTTTATCCATTCCAAGATATTTGAAGCAAAAACAAAATTAAGGAAAGTCAATTTCCATGTCAGTATTCAAGTTCTGAGGTCCCTAGGTTATCTGCCTTGTATTTTACATCTTTCAGACAAATCACATACAATGCCAAGTGATTTTATCCATGTGTAGTGGGAGCAATAGGTGAAAATATATCTTCTCCACTTTTCCAGAAGAGGAAGTCTCGGTTTTTGGTAATTTTTCAGATTGTAGCAGTTTGAATATATATCCCTAGGTATGGTTTTCTTTTTATTTATTCTACTTAGGGTTTATAAATTTCTTAATTTACATTTTTATGAACTTCATTTTTATGGGAAACTATCCACAGTATTCCTTCAAATATTGCTGCTATTGTTCCCACCAACCCCTTCCATCATTTTCCAAACTCCAATAACACACATATTAGACCTCCTAACAATGTCCCACATTTTTCCCTTTTCTCTCTGTGTGCTTTCATGTCTATTGACCAGGTTACTAATCCTCCATACCATTATATCCAACGTACTATTTCACTCATCTATTAAACTCCTAATTTCAATTATATTATTTTTCTGTTTTGGAATTTCCATTTAACTCTTTCTTTTATGTATTTCATATCTCTGGTAAACTTTTCCATTTTTCATTGATTTTTTTTATTGAGATGAAATTCATATAACATAAAATTAACCATTTTCATGTGTACAATTCAGTAGTATTTATTGACAATATTGTGAAAATATCACCTCTATTTCAGAAACATTTGTCACCTCCCAATTAACCCATACTATATAGCAGTCACTTCTCATTTCCCATCCCCCTAGCACTTGACAACTACTATTTAATTTCTGTCTCTATGGATTTACCTATTCTAGATATTTCAAATAAATTAAATCATCCAATTGTTGCCCTTTATGTCTGGATTCTTTCATTTAGCATATTTCTTAGGTTCATTCATATTGTGATGTGTATCAGTACCTTATTACTTTTGATGAATGAATAATATTACATTGTATGGACATATCACATTATTTTATCCACACAGCAGTTGATGGACATTTGAACTGTTTTCATCTCCTGGCTATTGTGTATAGTGTTGATGTGAACATTTCTATATAAATATTTGCTTGATTACCTGTTTTGAAGTATTTGAGTATATACTTAGAAATGGAATTGCTAGATTATAAGGTAATTCTGCATTTAATTTTTGAGCAACTACCAAACTGTTTTCCAAAGTGGCTGCAACACTTTTTATTCCCAATAGCAATGTATGAGTATTACAATTATTCCTCATCCTCAACAGCACTTGTGATATTCTGTTTTTCAAAATATTATTATTATGTATTATTATGCATTGGTAGGTGTGAAGTCCTATCTTATTGTGGTTTTCATTTGCATTTCCCTAATGGCAATGATATTGAGCATCTTTTCATGTGCTTGTTGGCTACTTGTATAACTTTTTGTAGAAATGTCTTTTCAAATTCTTGTCTTTTTATTTTTGGTTGTAAGGGTTTAAATATTCTAGCTATGAGTCCATTCTCAGACATGTAATTTGCAAATGTTTCCTCCCATTCTGTTAGTTGTATTTTCACTTTGATGCACAAACGTTTTTATTTTGATGGAGTCCAATTTATGTATTTTTAATTTTGTTGCTTTACTTTTGTTGTCATATCTAAGAATCCATTGCCAAGTTTAAGGTTAGAAAAATTTCCTTGTAGGTTTTTTATTAAGAGTTATATCAGGGCGGGCCGCGGTGGCTCAGCGGGCAAGAGTGCTTGCCTGCTATGCCGGAGGACCCCGGTTCGATTCCCGGCCCCAGCCCATGTAAGAAACAAACAAACAAACAAAATATAATAAAACAAGAAAATGTTTAAAGATGTCTCCCTTTCTTCCTCCCTTCCTTCCTTCCATTCTTCCTTCCTTCTCTCTGTCTTTCCTTCCCTTCCTCCCTCTCTCTTTAAAAAAAAAAAAAAAGAGTTATATCATTTTAGTGCTTCCACTTAATTCTGTGAGTTAATACTCATATATGGAATGAGGTAGAGTTCCAGGTTCATTCATTTACATGTGAATATCCATTTGTCCAAGCACGACTTAAAAAAATTTTATTGAGATATCATCACACACATACACTCTATCCAAAGTATACAATCAGTGACTCACAACATCATCACATAGTTTTGCATTCATCACCATGGTCATTTTTAGAACAATTGGATCACTCCAGGAAAAAAAATAACAAGAAAGAAGAAAAACATTATGCATCCCATACCCCTTACCCTTCCCTCTCATTGACCACTAGTATTGCAATCTCCCCAAATTTGTACCCCTTAACCCCTCTTATTAGTTATTTATTTTCCCAGATAGAGACGTTTAATATTTTCCCCTTTCTCTCCAGTCCTCCAAGGTGGCTTTGCAAATACATTTTATTCTAGCCTAAAGTTCAAAGAACAACATTTTCCCCCCCTTACCCTCCCCCTTTATTTATTCTTTTTTGTGTGTCCTTATTTAACTCATCTTTCTGTACTCTGGATAAAGGGAGCATTAGATACAAGGTTTCCAGAATCAAGTGATCACATTGTAAAATATATATAGTTATACAATCATCTTTACAAGTCAAGGCTACTGGAATGCATCAAAAGTTTCAGATATTTTCCTCGACCAATCCAATACCACAAACTAAAAAAGGGATATCTATATAATACATAAAAATAACTTTCAGGATAAACCCTCAACTCTGAAATCTCTCAGTCACTGAAATTTTATTTTGTCTCATTTCTCTCTTCCCCCTTTTGATCAAGAAGGCTTTCTCAATCCCATGATGCTGGGTCCAGGCACATCCCTGGGAGTCATGCCCCACATTGACAGGGAGCTTTATGTCCCTAGGAGTCATGTCCCATGCAGGGGGGAGGGCAGTGATTTCACCTGCCAAGTTGACTTAGGGAGAGAGGCCACTTCTGAGCAACCAAAGAGGATCCCTGGGGGTGACCCTTAGGCATAATTATCAGTAGGCTTTCTTCCCAGTCCCCCTGGGACTTCTTCCACTAAGTATCCCATACCCCTCCTCTATATCCCTGACTTGTTGACATATACTTTTCACATAATGCCTTTGTTACAGTCAATGGAAACATATTACAATGTTACTGTTGACTATAGACCCTAGCTTGCATTGACTGTATTTTTTCCTGTAACCTCTCTTTTGCAGGAATAAGCATCATAGAGACAAGCCCCAAGATGGAGGGCTCAACCAATTGAATTGGTTGTCTTCACTGCTTGCCAGGATATCAGGAATTCCCTAGATGAGGAAGTTGAATATTTCCTCCTTTCTTCCCAGTCTCCCAAGGGGATTTTGCAAGTACTTTTTTATTCTTTGCCCAAATTACTCTGGGATGTATCAAGACATCACACTAGCGGACTTCCTGGAAGATGGCGGCTTAGTAAGACGCGCGGATCTTAGTTTCTTCTCCAGGACACCTACTAGGGGAGTAGAAACGATACAGAAAGCGCCCAAAGCCACAACAGAGATAAAAAAGACAACGTACCCCATCCTGGAACGGCTGGCTGGCTGAGAGAAGCAGCTCGGGTGAGATCGCCGAGGCGCGCGGGCCTTACCGGGCGGGGTGGCAAGCGGCTAGAGTTACTCCCTTCCCCCTTCCCGGGCCGGCTGGGAGAATTGGAGAGGGGGTCCCCTGAAACCAAGGCGGCTGGCGCCCACACCACGCGCAGCCCCCGGACCAACTGAGAGAATTGGATCGGAAACCCCCAGGCCGTGGAGAACGGTGACGGGTGCAGGAGGCCCCTTCCAAACCCGTGACTCCCGGGGAACGTGCACTCTCTCGGGCGGGCGCCCTCCCGCCACGCTTGTTGCCCAGGGCCGACTAGGAAATTCGGACGGGCTCTTTCCCTGGCTGCGGCGACCAGCAACCCTCCCTGCGTTCGGACCCCGGGCCGGCTCAAGCCGCTTCGGCTAGCGAACCCCCAGGATGGCGAGAGTTTTCCAAAGTTTAAGGTCCCACAGCACCTTTTACTGGTGGGACCCGCAGACAAACGTGTGCCACGAGCGCCACCTACTGGGCAGGATAAGAAAAACAGAACCCAGAGATTTCACAGAAAAATCTTCCAAACTTTTGGATCCAATACCCAGGGAAATCTGTCTAAATGCGCAGACGCCAACAGAAGATAATGGATCACGCTCAAATAATTGAAAATATGGCCCAGTCAAAGGAACAAACCAACAGTTCAAATGAGATACAGGAGCTGAGACAACTAATGCTAAATATACGAACAGAAATGGAAAACCTCTTCAAAAACGAAATCGATAAATTGAGGGAGGACATGAAGAAGACATGGGCTGAACATAAAGAAGAAATAGAAAAACTGAAAAAGCAAATCACAGAACTTATGGAAGTGAAGGACAAAGTAGAAAAGATAGAAAAAGCAATGGATACCTACAATGATAGATTCAAAGAGACAGAAGATAGAATTAGTGATTTGGAGGATGGAACATCTGAATTCCAAAAAGAAACAGAAACTATCAGGAAAAGAATGGAAAAATTTGAACAGGGTATCAGGGAACTCAAGGACAATATGAACCGCACAAATATACGTGTTGTGGGTGTCCCAGAAGGAGAAGAGAAGGGAAAAGGAGGAGAAAAACTAATGGAAGAAATTTTCACTGAAAATTTCCCAACTCTTATGAAAGACCTAAAATTACAGATCCAAGAAGTGCAGCGCACCCCAAAGAGATTAGACCCAAATAGGCATTCTCCAAGACACTTACTAGTTAGAATGTCAGAGGTCAAAGAGAAAGAGAGGATCTTGAAAGCAGCAAGAGAAAAACAATCCATCACATACAAGGGAAACCCAATAAGACTATGTGTAGATTTCTCAGCAGAAACCATGGAGGCTAGAAGACAGTGGGATGATATATTTAAATTACTAAAAGAGAAAAACTGCCAACCAAGACTCCTATATCCAGCAAAATTGTCCTTCAAAAATGAGGGAGAAATTAAAACATTCTCAGACAAAAAGTCACTAAGAGAATTTGTGACCAAGAGACCAGCTCTGCAAGAAATATTAAAGGGAGCACTAGAGTCAGAACCAAAAAGACAGAAGAGACAGGTATGGAGAAGAGTGTAGAAAGAAGGAAAGTCAGATATGATATATATATAATACAAAAGGCAAAATGGCAGAGGAAAATATTATCCAAACAGTAATAACACTAAATGTTAATGGACTGAATTCCCCAATCAAAAGACATAGATTGGCAGAATGGATTAAAAAACAGGATCCTTCTATATGCTGTATACAGGAAACACATCTTAGACCCAAAGATAAACATAAGTTGAAAGTGAAAGGTTGGGAAAAGATACTTCATGCAAATAACAACCAGAAAATAGCAGGAGTGGCTATACTAATATCCAACAAGTTAGACTTCAAATGTAAAACAGTTAAAAGAGACAAAGAATGACACTATCTACTAATAAAAGGAACAATTAAACAAGAAGACATAACAATCATAAATATTTATGCACCAAACCAGAATGCCCCAAAATACGTGAGGAATACACTGCAAACACTGAAAAGGGAAATAGACACAAATACCATAATAGTTGGAGACTTCAATTCCCCACTCTCATCAATGGACAGAACATCTAGACAGAGGATCAATAAAGAAATAGAGAATCTGAGTATTACTATAAATGAGCTAGACTTAACAGACATTTATAGGACATTACATCCCACAACAGCAGGATACACCTTTTTCTCAAGTGCTCATGGATCATTCTCAAAGATAGACCATATGCTGGGTCACAAAGCAAGTCTTAACAAATTTAAAAAGATTGAAATCATACACAACACTTTCTCGGATCATAAAGGAATGAAGTGGGAAATCAATAATAGGCAGAATGCCAGAAAATTCACAAATACCTGGAGGCTCAACAACACACTCTTAAACAACGAGTGGGTCAAAGAAGAAATTGCAGGAGAAATTAGTAAATACCTCGAGGCAAATGAAAATGAAAACACAACATATCAAAACTTATGGGATGCAGCAAAGGCAGTGCTAAGAGGGAAATTTATTGCCCTAAATGCCTATATCAGAAAAGAAGAAAAGGCAAAAATGCAGGAATTAACTGTTCAATTGGAATAACTGGAGAAAGAACAGCAAACTAATCCCAAAGCAAGCAAAAGGAAAGAAATAACAAAGATCAGAGCAGAAATAAATGAAATTGAAAATATGAAAACAGTAGAGAAAATCAATAAGACCAGAAGTTGGTTCTATGAGAAAATCAATAAGATTGATGGGCCCCTATCAAGATTGACAAAAAGAAGAAGAGAGAGGATGCAAATAAATAAGATCAGAAATGGAAGAGGAAACATAACTACTGACCTCACAGAAATAAAGGAGGTAATAACAGGATACTATGAACAACTTTATGCTAATAAATACAACAATTTAGAGGAAATGGACGGGTTCCTGGAAAGACATGAACAACCAACTTTGACTCAAGAACACATAGATGACCTCAACAAACCAATCACAAGTAAAGAAATTAAATTAGTCATTCAAAAGCTTCCTAAAAAGAAAAGTCCAGGACCAGATGGCTTCACATGTGAATTCTACCAAACGTTCCAGAAAGAATTAGTACCAATTTTCCTCAAACTCTTCAAAAAAATCGAAGTGGAGGGAAAACTGCCTAATTCATTCTATGAAGCCAACATCACCCTCATACCAAAACCAGGCAAAGATATTACAAAAAAAGAAAACTACAGACCAATCTCTCTAATGAATACAGATGCAAAAATCCTCAATAAAATTCTAGCAAATCGTATCCAACAACACGTTAAAAGAATTATACATCATGACCAAGTAGGATTCATCCCAGGTATGCAAGGATGGTTCAACATAAGAAAATCAATTAATGTAATACACCATATCAACAAATCAAAGCAGAAAAATCACATGATCATCTCAATTGATGCAGAGAAGGCATTTGACAAGATTCAACATCCTTTCCTGTTGAAAACACTTCAAAAGATAGGAATACAAGGGAACTTCCTTAAAATGATAGAGGGAATATATGAAAAACCCACAGCTAATATCATCCTCAATGGGGAAAAATTGAAAACTTCTCCCCTAAGATCAGGAACAAGACAAGGATGTCCACTATCACCACTATTATTCAACATTGTGTTGGAGGTTCTAGCCAGAGCAATTAGACAAGAAAAAGAAATACAAGGCATCAAAATTGGAAAGGAAGAAGTAAAACTATCACTGTTTGCAGACGATATGATACTATACGTCGAAAACCCGGAAAAATCCACAACAAAACTACTAGAGCTAATAAATGAGTACAGCAAAGTAGCAGGTTACAAGATCAACATTCAAAAATCTGTAGCATTTCTATACACTAGTAATGAACAAGCTGAGGGGGAAATCAAGAAACGAATCCCATTTACAATTGCAACTAAAAGAATAAAATACCTAGGAATAAATTTAACTAAAGAGACAAAAAACCTATATAAAGAAAACTACAAAAAACTGCTAAAAGAAATCACAGAAGACCTAAATAGATGGAAGGGCATACCGTGTTCATGGATTGGAAGACTAAATATAGTTAAGATGTCAATCCTACCTAAATTGATTTACAGATTCAATGCAATACCAATCAAAATCCCAACAACTTATTTTTCAGAAATAGAAAAACCAATAAGCAAATTTATCTGGAAGGGCAGGGTGCCCCGAATTGCTAAAAACATCTTGAGGAAAAAAAATGAAGCTGGAGGTCTCGCGCTGCCTGACTTTAAGGCATATTATGAAGCCACAGTGGTCAAAACAGCATGGTATTGGCATAAAGATAGATATATCGACCAATGGAATCGAATAGAGTGCTCAGATATAGACCCTCTCATCTATGGACATTTGATCTTTGATAAGGCAGTCAAGCCAACTCACCTGGGACAGAGCAGTCTCTTCAATAAATGGTGCCTAGAGAACTGGATATCCATATGCAAAAGAATGAAAGAAGACCCATCTCTCACACCCTATACAAAAGTTAACTCAAAATGGATCAAAGATCTAAACATTAGGTTTAAGACCATAAAACAGTTAGAGGAAAATGTTGGGAGATATCTTATGGATCTTACAACTGGAGGCGGTTTTATGGACCTTAAACCTAAAGCAAGAGCACTGAAGAAGGAAATAAATAAATGGGAACTCCTCAAAATTAAACACTTTTGTGCATCAAAGAACTTCATCAAGAAAGTAGAAAGACAGCCTACACAATGGGAGACAATATTTGGAAATGACATATCAGATAAAGGTCTAGTATCCAGAATTTATAAAGAGATTGTTCATCTCAACAACAAAAAGACAGCCAACCCAATTACAAAATGGGAAAAAGACTTGAACAGACACCTCTCAGAAGAGGAAATACGGATGGCCAAGAGGCACATGAAGAGATGCTCAATGTCCCTGGCCATTAGAGAAATGCAAATCAAAACCACAATGAGATATCATCTCACACCTACCAGAATGGCCATTATCAACAAAACAGAAAATGACAAGTGCTGGAGAGGATGCGGAGAAAGAGGCACACTTATCCACTGTTGGTGGGAATGTCAAAGGGTGCAACCACTGTGGAAGGCAGTTTGGCGGTTCCTCAAAAAGCTGAATATAGAATTGCCATACGACCCAGCAATACCATTGCTAGGTATCTACTCAAAGGACTTAAGGGCAAAGACACAAACGGACATTTGCACACCAATGTTTATAGCAGCGTTATTTACAATTGCAAAGAGATGGAAACATCCAAAATCTCCATCAACAGAAGAGTGACTAAACAAACTGTGGTATATACATACGATGGAATATTATGCAGCTTTAAGACAAGATAAACTTATGAACCATGTAATAACATGGACGGACCTAGAGAATATTATGCTGAGTGACTCCAGCCAAAAACTAAAGGACAAATACTGTATGGTCCCACTGATGTGAACGGACATTCGAGAATAAACTTGAAATATGTCATTGGTAACAGAGTTCAGCAGGAGTTAGAAACAGGGTAAGACAATGGGTAATTGAAGCTGAAGGGATACAGACTGTGCAACAGGACTAGATACAAAAACTCAAAAATGGACAGCACAATAATACCTAATTGTAAAGTAATCATGTTAAAACACTGAATGAAGCTGCATCTGAGCTATAGGTTTTTGTTTTGTTTTGTTTTGTTTTGTTTTGATTTTACTATTATTACTTTTATTTTTTTCTCTATATTAACATTCTATATCTTTTTTGGTTATGTTGCTAGTTCTTCTAAACCAATGCAAATGTACTAAGAAATGATGATCATGCATCTATGTGATGATGTTAAGAATTAATGATTGCATATGTAGAATGGTATGATCTCTAAATGTTGGGTTAATTTCTTTTTTTCCGTTAATTAAAAAAAAAAGAGAAGGGATAATTGGAGCTGAAGGGATACAGACTGTACAACGGGACTGGATATAAAAACTCAGAAATGGACAGCACAATACTACCCAATTGTAATGCAATTATGTTAAAACACTGAATGAAGCTGCATGTGAGGTATAGGTTTTTTGTTTTTGTTTTTTTTGTTTTTTTTTCTTTCTATTATTGTTTTAATTCTTATTCTGTTGTCTTTTTATTTCTTTTTCTAAATCGATGCAAATGTACTAAGAAATGATGAATATGCAACTATGTGATGTTATTAAGAATTACTGATTGTACATGTAGATTGGAATGATTTCTAATTGTTTTGTTAATTCTTTTTTTAATTAATAAAAAAAAAAAAAGACATCACACTAGCCTGTACAAAACAATAAGATCCCCTGCCCTATTCAAGAGTCCATGTAATTGTGGTGTTCGAGCAGACTGAACGTAGAAGATAAATTAGAAAATGCGCTATCCAAAACATAAATTTTGCATCAAATAAATATCTCTTCCTTTAGTCTTACACAGAAGTTCAAGTTTTAAAACATGGATCACATTATCCTTTAACCTGTATCCTGATTTATATTCATTCTATCCAGATAAATGTCATTCATATATCTAGTTGAAGTTGGATCACTTTTTCAGATTTTTGAACATTTGTTGTGTGGGGTAGTGCTGACTTTCATAGCTTCAGAGCTCTAATTCTGAGTCTCAGGTGTCACATATATACCCAAAGTTTTAGGGAATGACCAGGTTATACACAAATAGCTCAATATCTCAGAATTTAGAAATAGCAGTTACAACTCCAGAACGGATGTGACTGTTGTGGCAGCTTACAATCTAGAAGCCTTTATAATAGGCCCCAACCTGATAACCCATGCTCTTAACTTCAGCTCTCTGAGTTTGCATATTATAGTTAGTCCATACAAGTGAGGTGTGATAATATTTGTCTTTTTGTTTTTAACATTTCATTCAATATCCTGTCCTCAAATTTCATTCACCTAGTTGCATGCTCACAACTTCATTCCTTCTTGCAGCTGCTCAGTAGTCCATTATATGTATACACCACAGTTCTCCCTTCCATTCCTCAGTCATTGTACTGTTAGGCCACCTTCATCCATCGTGAATTGCAAACACTGCCGCCATAAACATCAGTGTGCAAATGTTCATTCATGACCCCACTCTCAGTTCCTCCAGGTATATAACTAGCAGTGATTTTGCAGGATCATGTGGCAACCCACCCTAGCCTCCTATGAAACAGCCACACTGCCCTCCAGAGAGGCTGTACCTCTCAGCTTCCCTACCAACAGTGAAAAGGTACATATCTTTCTCCACATGTTCTCCAACATGTGTTTTTCTCTGCTCATTTTTAAATGGTTTTATTCGCACATCATACAATCCAACCTAAGTTAAGAAATCAATGACTCCTGGAATAATCACATAGCCATGCCTTCACCACCACAATCTATATGAAGACATTTCCTGTTCTTCCACTAAGTATCCCATACCCCTCACCTATATCCCTGACTTGTTGACATATACTTTTCACATAATGCCTTTGTTACAGTCAATGGAAACATATTACAATGTTACTGTTGACTATAGACCCTGGCTTGCATTGACTGTATTTTTTCTTGTATACCATCTCATTTTCAACACCTTGCAATGTTGACATTAATTTGTTCTCCCTCATGCAAAAACATTCTTATATTTGTACAATTAGTCACCATCATTGTCCACCCTCGGCATTCCTAAGTTATACTGTCTCTGTGTTTATCCTCTCTCTTTCCTTCTGATGTCATAATGTCCCCACTCCTTCTCCCTCAACATTGCAATTCAGCTACTCTCAGTGTACTTATATTATTGTGCTGCTGTCAGGTAGTATTGTGCTGTCCATTTCTGAATTTTTATAATTAGTTCTGTTGCACATTCTGTACTCCTTCAGCACTAGGTGCCCAATCTCTACCCTCTTTCTATGATAGACTGTGTCATTAACTTAATTAAGTAGGAAAGAGCTAGAATACTCTGTGGGGATATCCTTTGGTGTCACAGACCAGATCTCTGAAGGGCAGAGGCGGACATCCCCATGTCTGCACAACAGAGAGAGACTGAGTCACCAAGTGATTTCTAGGCATCCCCCAAATGCACCAGGACTAGGAGTGGAGCAGTGATAGCTAGCAAGCCCTCCCAGTCACAGTGAAATAGGGACCTAGCCCATCAGTTTCCAGTGGCTGGGCTGAGAACTCCTGGCTACAGTGAAAACAAGGACCTGGTCCGTCAGTTTCCAGCGGCTGGGCCGAGAAGGGCTGGAATAACTATACTCATGTGGAAGGTTCTGACTGAGCACTCAGATTTGAAGGAGAGGGAGTGGGGCCTCTAGGGTACAAAATGGAACCCATGTGTGCACCAGATCCCAAGCCACCATGGACCCTGCAGAAGTATCCTGCTAAAGCATTCCCAAGAAACCCCAAATATTCCTCAGCCTTATCTTATATAGAAGAGGACCAGTGTTGGGCAAATGGAGTAGTGAAATGAAAAGAGGGGTGCTTAAGCTGTAGTGAGAAGAGAAGGGATGTAACTGGTTTCAGTCCATCACTCATAACTACGCAGTAAGCCTAGGTATAGAGGGGGTTTATTGTAAGGGGAGAAGATGGAAAGGGTAAGGGAACACTTTCTTCAAGAGGCTGTAGAAAATGCTTTCCTGCATGGTGATGCAGAAGGAAAATGGGAGGGAAGCTTGGGCTAGGGATGAATTAGTTGTGGACATTTGAATGCTGTGGATGTGAGCTAGCATTGAGTTGAGATGGTTTGAGCCTGTAGACTCAAGCCATTAAGTGCATGGAAACCTTAACGACCATGTTGGTTTGGGGAATGGAGTGACTGGGAGGTTCCCATAGCTCTGAAGGGCTGGAAACTTAAACCTCAGTCTAATCTCCATTCCCAGGTTTCAGCATCATTATGTTATGCATGGAGTCTTTAAGGAATCCATGTAGGACAGCAAGTTAAAGATTAACAGGTTTATTGAAGGGAAAGAAAACAGGGAAAGAGCAGGCAGGTGTGACCCAGGGAAACCTGCCAGTGAAAGGAAAGGAAAATGTCTCCGGCTCCTTGTTGTGGGAGCTATGTTTTATAGGGAAAGTGACACCGGAAGGGGAGGGTGTCTTTTTGCTTCCTTCTTTGCTGTGACTTTTATGACCTGTTTGCTTCTTAGTTTTTGCCTCAAGGAACATTTGGCAGGGGGAGTCACGAGTTGCAGCAAGGGGGATGGGTGGGAAGGGTCATGACTTTCAGCCATTGAAGCAAGGGGAGGAGGGTGGGTCACACATTTTGTCCCTTGTGACCTGTCAGGCTGTTTCTACCTCTTGGCTATTGTAAATAGTGTTACTATAAACATTGGTGTGCAAATGTCTATTAATGCCCTTGCTTTTAGTCCCCCTGAATATATACCTGGCAATTCTATACTTAGCTTCCTGAGGAACTGCCAAACTGCCTCCCAGAGTGATTGCGCCATATTATATACCCACCAACAGTGGATAAATGTGTCTCTTTCTCCACATTCTCTCCAGCACTTGTCATTTTCTATTTTTTTTTTTTGATAATGACCATTCTAGTGGGTATCAGATGAGATACCATTGTGGTTTTGATTTGTATTTCCCTAATATTCAATGAAGTTGAACATCTTTTTGTATGCCTTTTAGCAATTTGTATTTCCTCTTCTGAAAAGTGTCTGTTCTTGTCTTTTTCCCACTTTTTAATTGGGTTGTTTGTCTTTCTGTTGTTGACTTGTAGAATCTCTTTATATATTCTGGATATTAAACACTTATCTGATATATGGTTTTTAGCTGTTGTCTCCTATTGCATTGGCTGTCTTTTTACTTTCCTGACAAAGTTGTTTGATGCATAAAAGTTTCAATTTTGAAGAGATGCCATTTATTTATTTATTTTCTCATTGTTTATGCTTTGGATATAAAAAGGTCAAAGAACCATCTCCTATCACAAGATTTATTAGATATTTTTCTACATTTTCTTCTAAAAGTTTTTTATCTTAGTGCTAATGTTTAAGTCTTTGATTCATTTTTAGTTAATTTTTATATAGGGTGTGAGATACAGATCCTCTTTCTTTTGCATATGGATATCCAGTTCTTGAAACACCATTTATTGAAGAGGCTGCTTTGTCCTAGTTGAATTGTCTGGACCACCTTATCAAAAACAGTTGTCCATAGATCAGAGGGTATATTTCTGAACATTCAATTCAATTCCATTGGTCAGTATATCTATCTTTATGCCAGTACCATGCTGTTTTGACCCCTGTCATTTTATAATATGTTTCAAAGTCAAGTAATGTGAGACATCCTGCATCATTTTTCTTTCTCAAGATATTTATACCTATTCAGGGCACTCTATGCTTCCAAATAAATTTGATTATTGATTTTTGTATTTCTGCAATGTAAGTTGTCAGAATTTTAATTGGTATTGCATTGAATCCATAAATCAACTTGGGTAGAATTAACATCTTAACTATGTTTAGTCTTCCAGTCCATGAACACAGTATGCTCTTCCATTTATTTAGGTCTCCATGATTTCTTTTAGCAATTTCTTGCACATTACTGTGTATAGGTCTTTTGTGTACCTAGTTAAATTTATTCCTAAATATTTGATTCTTTTGGTCACTATTGTAAATGAAATTTTTTTCTTTATTTCCTCCTCAGATATCTTTATTACTAATGTATAGAATCTCTACCGATTTTAGGGTGTTGATCTTGTCCTCTGTCACATTGCCGTACTCATTTATTAACTATAGTAGCTTTACTGTAGACTTTTTAGGATTTTTGACATATCATATCATATCATATCATATCATATCATATCATATCATAAGAAAATAGTGAGAGTTTTACATCTACCTTTGTTGTTGGATGGCTTTTATTTCTTTTTCTTGTCTGTTTACTCTAGCTAGAACTTCCAGCACAATGTTGAATAACAGTGGTGATAGTAGGCACCCTGGTCTTCTTCCTGATTTTAGAGGGAAAACTTTCAGATTTTCCACATTGAGTATGATGATAACTGTGAGTTTTTCATATATTTCCTTTTTCATGTTGAGGAAGTTACCTTCTATTCCTATCCCTTGAAGTGTTTACATAAATACAAGGTGTCGAATTTTGTCAAATACTTTTTCTGCATCAATTGAGATGATCATGTAGCTTTTCCACTTTGACATATTGATATGGTATATTATGTTAATTGCTTTTCTTGTGTTGAACCAGCCTTGCATACTTAGAATAATATTACTTGGTTATGGTGTATAATTATTTTACTGTGCTGCTGGATTTGATTTGCAAGTGTTTTGTTGAGGATTTTTGCATCTATATTGATTAAAGTGATTGGTATGTAATTTTCTTTTCTTGTGTTATCTTTGTCTTGCTTTGGTATTAAGATGATGTTTGTTTCATAGAATGAGTTAGGTAGCTTTCCCTCTTCAAATTTTTTGGAGAGTTTGAGCAGGATTAGTACTAATTCTTTCTTGAATGCTTGGTAAAATTCACATGTGAAGCCATCTGGTCCTAGAATTTTTTGGGTGCCTCCTGATAACTAATTCTATCTTTTTCCTTGTTATTGGTTTGTTGAGCCCATCTATTTCTTCTCAATTCAGTGCTTTTCATGTCTTTCTAGGAATTTGTCCATTTTATCTATGATGTCTAGTTTATTAGCAAATGGATGTTCATAGTATCCTCTCATTACTTCCTTTATTTCTTTAGGGTCGGTGGTTATGTCCCCTCTTCCATTTCTTATTTTATTTATTTCCATCCTCTCTCTCTCTTTTTGTCATCTTAGCTAAGGGTCAATCAATTTTATTGATTTTCTCAAAGAACCGACTTCTGTTTGTGTTGATTTTCTCTATGGTTTTCATATTCTCAATTTCACTTATTTCTGCTCTAATCTTCATTATTTCTTTCCTTTTGTTTGTATTTGGGGTTGTTTGCTGTTCTTTGTCTAGTTTTTCCAGGTGAACAGTTTATTCCTCTATTTTTGCTTTTTCTTCTTTTTTAATATAGGCATTAAGGGCATAAATTTCCCTCTCAGCACTGCCTTTGCTGCCTTCAATAAGTTTTAATCTGTTATGTTTTAATTTGCCTTGAGATATTTACTGATTTCTCTTGTAATCTCTTCCTTAACCCATTTGTTGTCTAAGAATGTGTTGTTTAAGCCTGGTACTGGCATAAAGATAGATATATTGACCAATGGAATCTAACAGAGTATTCTTATATAGACACTCTCATCAATGGACAATTGATCTTTAATAAGGCAGTAAAGCCAACTCACCTGGGACAGAACAGTCTCTTCAGTAAATTGTGCCTAGAGAACTGGATATCCACATGAAAAGAATGAAAGAGGATCCATATCTCACACTCTATACAAAAATTAACTCAAAATGGATCAAAGACCTAAACATTAGATCTAAGACCATAAAACTTGTAGAAGAAAATGTAGGGAAATATATTACAGATCTTATAATAAAAGGCAGTTTCCTAGATCTTACACCCAAAGCACAAGCATTGAAGAAATAAATAAACAAATGGGAACTCCTGAAAATTAAACACTTTTGTGCATCAGGGAAGTAAAAAGACAGCCTACACAATGGGAGACAATATTTGGAAATGACATATCAGATAAAGTTTTAGTATCCAGAATATATAAAGAGATTGTTCAACTCAACAATGAAAAGACAGACAACCCAATTACAAAATGGGTGAAAGACATGAACAGACACTTCTCAGAAAAGGAAATACAAATGGCTAAAAGGCACATGAAAAGATGCTCAACTTCCTTAGCTATTAGGGAAATGCAAACCAAAACCACAAAGAGATATCATTCCACACCCTCCAGAATGGCCATTATCAATAAAACAGAAAACAACAAGTGCTGGAGAGAATGTGGAAAAAGAGGCACACTTATCCACTGTTGGTGGAAATGTCAAATAGTACAACCTCTGTGGAAGGCAGTTTGGCAGTTCCTCAGGAAGCTAAGTATAGAATTGCCATATGATCCAGCAATACCATTGCTAGATATCTACTCAGAGGACATGAGGGCAAGGACACAAATGGACATTTGCACACTAATGTTTACAGTGGCATTATTTGCAATTGCCAAGAGATGGAAACAGTCCAAATGTTCATCAACAGATGAAAGGCTAAACAAGCTGTGGTATATACATTTGATGGAATATTATGCAGCTGTAAGACAGAATAAAGTTATGAAGTATGTAACAACATGGATGGACCTTAAGGACATTATGCTGAGTGAGATTAGCCAGAAACAAAAGGACAAATACTGTATGGTCTCACTGATATGAACTAACATTAGTGAATGAACTTGGAGAATTTCATTAAAAACAGAGACTAACAGGAGATAGAAATAGGGTAGATATTGGGTAATTGGAGCTGAAGGGATGCAGATTGTGCAACAGGACTGATTGTAAAAATTTAGAAATGGATAGCACAATACTACCTAATTGTAATGCAATAATGTTAGTACACTGAATGAAACTGATTGTGAGAATGATAGAGAGAGGAGGGCTTGGGGCACAAATGAAATCAGAAGGAAAGATAGATGATAAAGACTGAGATGGTATAATCTAGGAATGCCTAGAGTGTATAATGATAATGACTAAATGTACAAATTTAAAAATGTTTTTGCAAGAGGAAGAAAAAAGGATGTCAATACTGCAGGGTATTGAAAATAGATGCTAATTCATATTTTAAAACTTTAACTTATGTGTGAGACTAAAGAAAAAAATGTTTATTTGTATTTTGACTAGTGCATTTCCTAATATAACTTATGTGGACAGTTTAACTGGACAACATAAGTACATGGAAACTTGAGTAAGGCATGAGATATTGTAGGTTTGTCCAGGTTAGTGTGATGCCCTGATAAATCCCAGGTGATTTGAACAGTGAATAAAAAAGTATTTGCAAAGTCCCCTTGGACTACCAAGAATGGAATGGTCATATGGTAAGAATGTTCATGTTGTATGTTGTTATGTTTTAAAAAAATTAAAATAATAATAATAATAAAAAAAGAGTGTGTTGTTTAGCTTTCATATATTTGTGAATTTTCTGGCCCACTGGCTGTTATAGATTTCCAACTTCATTCCATTATTATCTGATAAAGTGTTTTTTATTATTTCAACCTTTTTTAATTTATTGAGATTTACTTTGTGACCCAGCATATTGGCCTATCTTTGAGAATGATCTGTGAGCACTTGAGAAAGAGGGAAAATTCAGCTTCCCCACGTGGAGAACTCCTGATATTCTCACAAGCAGTGGAGATAACCAAAGCAATAGGCTGAGCCCTCAATCTTGGGGTTTGTTCATATCAAACATCCCTGCAAAGGATAGGCTAAGCCTACTTGAAATTAGGCCTAGGAGTTACCCCCAGAGAACCTCTTTTGTTGCTCAGATGTATCCTCTCTCTCAGCCTACATGATAAGAAAACTCACTGCCCTCCCCCTTTCTATGTGGGACATGATTCCCAGGGGTGTAAACCTTCTTGGCAATGTGGGATAGAAATCCTAGAATGAGCTTGGATTCAGTAACAAGGGATTGAGAAAAACTCCTGGACCAAGAGGGGGAAGAGAGAAATGAGACAAAATAAAGTGTCAATGGCTGAGAGATTTCAAAGAGAATCAAGAGGTTATTCTTGCACATTATATAGATATCCCCTTTTTAGTTAAGGTATAATGGAGAGGCTGGAGGGAAGTGCCTGAAAATGTAGAGCTGTGTTCCAGTAGCCATGTTTCTTGAAAATGATTGTATAATGATACAGCTTTCACAATGACTGTGATTGTGAAAACCTTGTGTCTGATGCACCTCTTATCTACCTTATGGACAGATGAGTAAAACATATGGATTAAAAATAAATAAATAAATAATAGATTGAAATACTAGTGATCAATGAAAGGGGTATAGTATTATGAATTTCTTTTCTTTTTATTTCTTTTTCTGAATTGATGCATATGTTGTAAGATATGATCATGGTGATGAATGTACAACTGCGTGATGATATTGTGAGTTATTGATTATATACCAAGAATGGAATGATCATATGGTAAGAATGTTCATGTTGTATGTTGTTATGTTTAAAAAAGTAAAATAATAATAATAGTATAAAAGATAGCCTCCATGTATTTGTGAATTTTCTGGACCACTGGCTGTTATTGATTTCCAACTTCATTCCATTATGATCTGAGAAAGTGTTTTGTATTATTTCGATATTTTTAAATTTATTGAGGCTTGCTTTGTGACCCAGAATATGGCCTATCTTTAAGAATGATCTGTGAGCACTTGAGAAAAATGTGTGCCCTGCTCTTGTGGAGTGTAATGTTCTGTAAATGTCTATTAAGTCAAGTTCACTTATTGTATTATTCAAAATCTGTTTCCTTATTGATCCTTTCTCTAGATGTTCTGTCCATTGATGAGAGTAGGGAATTGAAATCTCCAGCTGTTATTTTAAAGGAGTTTACCTATCTCTTCAGTATTGTCACTGTTTGCCTCACATATTTTGGAACACTCTGGTTCAGTGCATAAATATTTATGATTGTTATGTATTTTTGTTGACTCTATCCTTTTATTAGTTCATACTGTCCTCTCTCTCTCTCTCTCTCTCTCTCTCTCTCTCTCTCTCTCTCTCTCTCTCTCTCTCTCTCTCTCTCTCTCTCTCTCTCTCTCTCTCTCTCTCTCTCTCTCTCTCTCTCTCTCTCTCTCTCTCTCTCTCTCTCTCTCTCTCTCTCTCTCGGCATGGGCAGGCACTGGAAATTGAACCCAGGTCTCTGGCATGGCAGGTGAGAATTCTGCCACTAAGCCACCATTGCACTACCCCCTTTGTCTCTTTTAATTGTTGTATATTTGAAGTCTAATTTGTCAGATATAATCTCACTGCCCCTGCTCTTTTCTGGTTCTTGTTTGCATAAAATATCTTTTTCCAGCCTTTCACTTTCAACCTATTTTTTTGTCCTTGTGTCTGAAGTAAGTTTCATGTAGACAGAATATAGATGGCTCCTAATTTTTAATCCATTCTTTCGGTCCATGTCTTTTGACTGGGGAATTTAATCATTAACATTTAATATTACTGTAAAGGAAATACTTTCTTTTACCATTTTGTCTTTTGAATTTTTATATATCATATCTTATTTTTTTCCTTTTTACATTCACTGATAATTTTCATTTCTACACTCTTTTTCAGACCTCTCTTTTCTGTCTTTTGCCATCTGCCTGTAGTGTTTCTTGTAGGCCCTGTCTTTTAGTCAGAAATTCTCTCAGTTACTGTTTTCTGGAAGCATTTTAATAACTTCACTTTTGGAAGACAATGCCCTAGTTTGCAAGCTGCCCAGAAAGCAATTTGTCAGAAACGGAGTGGCTTTTTTTTTAATGGCTTTTAGAAAGGGAAATTTATTAAGCTGCAACTTTACAGCCTCCTTGAGCCAAGGCCAATGATATTCAGGATTTCTCTTTCAGCTGGGAGGGCACATAGTAACATCTGCTAGCTTTCTCTCCTCAATTCATAAGGCTTCCCCAGAGGCATTTTCCTTCTGCTCCAAGGATCTCTGGCTGTGTCAGCTCTATTGGTTTTGGTTGCTCTGTCAGTTCTGATGGCTCAATTGTGGTTCCTTCTTAAAGAGCTCCAGTAAGCAACCCTACTTTGAATGAGTGGAGACACATCTACATGGAAACCATCTAATCAAAAGTTACTACACACAATTGAGTGAGTCACATCTCCCTGGAAACAATCAGAAAGATCTCATGCAGCAATATTGAATGAGGATTAAAGGACATGGATTTTCTGGGGTACATAATAACTTCAGACTGGCACAGTCAGTTTTGGGTATAGAATTCTTGTTTGGCAGTTTTTCTCTTTCAATATCTTAAATATATTATACCACTGCCTTCTCACCTCCATTATTTCTGCTGAGAAATCCACACATAATCTTATTTAGCTTCCCTTATATGTGATAGATTGCTTTTCTCTCATTGATTTCAAAATTTCTCTCTTCCTCTTTGATGTTTGACAATCTGATTAGTAAGTGTCTTGGAGAAGGTATATTTGTATCTATTCTGTTAAGGGCACACTGCACTTCTTAGATCTGTAATTTTATGTCTTTCGTAGGAGATGGGAAATTTTCAGTGGTTATTTCCTCCATTGCCTTTTTGCTCCTTTTCCTTTCTCTTCTCTTTCTGGGGCTCCCATAACACACATATTAATGTGCTTCATGTTGTCATTAAGTTCCTGAGACCCTGGTCATATTTTTCCATTATTTTCCTTACATTTTCTTTTGTGTGTAGGATTTCATATGTTCTGTCCTCTAATTCACTGATCCTTTCTTTTGCCATTTCAATTCTACCGTTGTAGGTGTCCATTGTTTTCTTCATCTCTTCTGTTGGGCCTTTCATTCCCATAAGTTTTATGATTTGTTATTTCAAACTTTCAAGTTCTTCATGTTCACCCAATGTCTTATTTATATCCTTCATCTCTTTTGCCATGTCTTCCTTCAAATCACTGATTTCATTTTTGTTGAGATTTTGCATGTCTGTCTGAACATCCAGAAAAGACTTTTTTGACTCCTGTATTTCACTTGAATTGTTGGCTTGTTCTTTGATTGGGCCATACCTTTGATTTTCCTAGTAAGACTTGTTGATTTTTGCTGGTGTCTAGGCATTTGATTTCCCTTATTAGTTTATTCTGGAGGTCATTTTCACTCTTTTACCTAGGGTTTTCTTGTTGGATGTCTTTGTTCTCTATGTTCTTTGGCATTCAGTTCAAATTATTCTGGGTCTCTAGACTAATTTCAGTTTCATTGGCCAGTGTTTTTCAGCTCTTGTTTTTCTGTTTCTTGCCCTGCCTAAATGGAATTTTTTTGAGGCAGATCTCTTCAGATATGATCGAGTCCAGACAGATATTCCAAGACCAGACAGGCCCACGCTCAGGAGGAGAGAGTAGCCAGTATCAAGTTTCCCTGAGGGTGATATGCACCAGGTTGTAAGACTTTTCTATGAAACCTCTAGGCTCTGTGCTTTTCCTATCCTGCCCACATGTGGTGCTTGTCTGCTTGCAGGTTCCCACCAGAAAAAAGTGATACAGTACCTTTAATTTCAGTAGCCTTTCCCTATCAGTGGTGTGATTGGGACAGAAGCTGGAGTAGAGGGTGGGTTTAGGTTGCTTCTATTTTCCAGACCTGGAACCTGAATCCTCTGAAGGAAGGGTGATGTTTGAGCTGGGCCTCACCCCTTTTCTTGGGGAAGATACACCCTTTAGGAAATTGTCCCCATTCACATGACTATTTATTTTACTCTCAGATGTGCCTATATCTGCCTTTGCCTGGGGCAGCTCTGAGGCTTGAAAGTGCTCACAGTTCTATCTAATGAGCTGTTAAGAAGCAAAAACAAAAAAAACAAAAAAAGACAGAAAAGCTCTTTCAGGGCTGTACCCCAGCTCCCATGGTTTGCCATTCAAGAGTTGGAGCTGGTTCATGGTTCTATGTGACTCCGGGCTCTATGTGTCCCCTTTACTTGGAGTTCAGCCCTTTTCCAGTATTTTGTGCTGTCCAACTCAAAAGGCCTCTAGTTGTTTCTTTGATTGTATGTTTCTTTTTTCCATCAGCCCCACTCCCTCTCTAGTCAGAGCAAAAACTCCTGTTTCCTTTAGTGCTTATTCCAGGTTTATCTGTGTTTGGGGCATGTTTTCACCAGCCCAAATTTGTTAATTAATTCTGAAACTTGAACTTAGTTCAGCTAACTTCTTTGCTATTAGTAAAGTCTATTTCCTTTCCCTTTAGGAAAGAACCTTCCATATCTGTGGGGGAAGGGCACCAGCCTTCATGGCTTGGGAGACTTACAGTTCTGTTTGGGATATCAGCCTTTCCACTCATTCTGATTGGTGTATGATGTGTGTCTGGTCACTCATATCCCTCCAACAGTTGTTCCATACAGTTTCTGGCTTTTTACTAGCTGCTCTGGAGGATGAACTAAATCCCACACTTCACTGTGCGGCCATCTTGCCCTGCCTCCATCCCCCACACAACTTTTTGAAGACTATTCTTTTCATATTGAATAGCCTTGACACCCTTTCAAAAAAATCAATTAACCATAGATACATGGACCTGGGTTCTCAATTCTATTCCATTGGTCTATATGTCTATCCTTGTGCCAGTACCATATTGGTTTGATTACTGTGCTTTTCTGTAAGTTTTGAAATCAGGAAGTGTGAGTCTTACAACTTTGTTCTTTTTCAAGATTGTTATGTTTTTTCTGGGTTGTGTCCAATTCTATATGAACTTTTGGACTGCTTTCCATTTCTGCAAGAAAACTGGTGGGGCTTTGATAGAGAATTGCATATAATCTGTAGATTATTTGAGAGAGTAATGCCATCTTATTAATACTATCTTTTAATCCATGAACACAAGCTGTCTTTCAATGTATCATAATTTCTTTCAGCACTGTTCTGTAGTTTTCAGTGTAAAAGTCTTGTACTACTAGGTTAAATTTATTCCTAGATACTTTATTCTTTGGATGCTACCGTAAATAGAATTATTTCCTTAATTTCATTTTCAGATTATTCATTGCTAGTGTTTGAAAATACAATGGATTTTTAAGTGCTGATCTGATATCATGCCACTTTGCTATATTCATTTATTAGATCTTTTGTATGTGGATTCTCTAGGATTTTCCATATACAAGATTATATTACCTGTAAATAGAGATGGTTTTATTTCATTTTTTAAAGTTGGGTGCCTTTTATTATTTTTCTTTCCATATTATTTTGGTCAGAACTTCCACTACAATGTTGAATAGAAGTGTTGAAGACAGGCCTCATTGACTTACTCACGATTTTGGGGAAAAACTTTCAATCTTTCACCATTGAGTCACTGAGCATGATGTTAGCATTTCATAAATTCCCTTTATCAGATAGAAGTTCCATTCTTTGCCTATTACTTTAAATGGATTTATTCACACACCATCCAATCCATCCTAAGTGTACAATCAGTAGTTTCTTTTATAATCACATAGTTATGCACCCACCACCACAATCAATATGAGTACATTTCCAACTTATGAGAAAAAAAAGTTCCTATACCCTCCCCAAATAACTCTCTATTGATATTTAGTTTTGATATAGCGCCATTGTTACAATTAATGAAAAAATATTGCAATGTTACCATTAACTATAGACCTTATTATGTCTAAATAGACAAGTTAGTTTGCATTAATTGTATTTTCCCCATATGCCACTCCATTGTTAACACCTTGTGATAAGTGACATATTTGTTCTGGTTCAGGTAAAAAACAGTCTTACATATGTATAATTAAATGTTGTCTATAAGTTTTGCTAAGTTCTACTGTCCCAGTTTTTACTGTCTATCTTTTCTTCTGGTAACATACATGATGTTAGTCTTCCCCTTTCAACCATTCTCACACACACACGTCTTTGTTAATTACACTTGCAATATTGTGCTACCTTCACAAAATATTGTGCTATCCATTTCCAAACCTAAAATTAACCTTATTAAACATTTTGTACTCCTTTGGGCTGTTTCCATATATTGGCAGTTGTGATAATGCTGCTATAAATATCAGTGTGCAGATGACTATTTGTGTCCCTGCTTTCACTTCTTCTAAGTAACCTAGTAACAGGATTGCCAGATCATGTGGCAATTTTATACTTGGTTTCCTGAAGAACCATGAAATTGTAAATAGCTCTACATTCCTGCCAACAACAAATAAGTGTCCCTATTTCTACACATTCTCTCCAGAACTTGTGGTTTTCTGTTTCATTTTTTTAATTTAATGACCATTTTAGTAGGTGACATGGCATCTAATTGTGACTTTGATTTGCACTTCCCAAATAGCTAATGAAGTTGAACATCTTTTCTTATTATTTTTGGCCATTTTATTTGTGTTAATTCTTAATAGAAATCAATGAACTTTCTGAATCAGAGAGGTGTGGTTTTCCCAGATCAATTGATACTAGAGATGATACCTTTGTTAGTACAACAGCTATCTCATTCATGTAATCTAATAGAATTGATTGACATTCCTAATTACAAATGATAATCTACAGAATATAAATAATTTTCTTTTCTGTTCCAGAAAATATCTTTATGGGTGGAAACCAATTTACAGGAATTAACCCTCTATGACACTGCTCCTTGCCCTATAAACAATGAATGAATATGACTACTTTCCAGAAATTTATGGTGAAGGGATCAAATATTTTTGTTATGATTGTGATTCTCAGGGATTGAGGAAGCATTCACAAAGCTATTTATTCTGATCAGAAATTTTCAATGAATTAATCAAGGTTGACAGTGACATCAATGAATACTGATAATCAAGAGACATGAAATATGCCATTTGGTGTTATCCTAATAGATATCATCAAGAGGACCATGTAAACATGTCTATCCTTTTTTATTCTAGAAAATAAAACCAAAGGACTACAACTATGAAATTTTTCTACTTTAAGAGAAACATGCAGAAGTACACCAAGAAGTCTGCATGGTCCAACATTTCATACTTTGTAAATCATTGAAAAGCATGTTTTGTTTGGAGCATTTTTATGAGAGATATTTTTCAGGACCCCAAATAATCACTATGGTCAGTAATTCTTTTAGAATTCGATTTGGAAGCAATAGTTATCCCTTATTAATCATATCTCTTCATCAGGAAAGTTGGAAACTCTGGATTTGGGAAATTCTTTCATATAAAAATAGTGAAGAAGATTCTTTCAGGTTCTTTATTCCCCCAAAAGTAAAATATATATGTTTTATAGACTTTAAGTTTTTGTTCTGTAAGTCACCTACAAAGTGAAGCAGATTTGAATTCATAAGACCTCTTTGTTTTGCTTAAGCTTTGCATAAGAGAGTCTGTGAGTACTGATTTCATTTCTGCAAAAAGGCCAGATAATAAGTTAACTGTTTGGAGTAGTTTCACGAAGCTTAATGTATATTTTGAGATTTTAAGGAAATGAAGAAAAGAGGTAGCTATAGACAATAAATTTACTGCAAACATGTTTTACATGAAACAAGGGTTAGTGGTCATATACAAGGCTGAGAAGTTTGTGAATAACAGTAGATATGATTGATATCAAATAGATATTCCAAATGCAATTGCAAGCTTCTTGGACTTTCATTTGCTGCAAAATATAGTTACCTGTAGAAATAGTCTTAAGAAGGCAATGTTGAGCCTTTTTAAGATGTGACCTTTGTAGAACCTAAATTCTAAATAACAAATTCAGTAATAGAAAAAAAACAGGTATTAAGTTATTGCAATACATGCATTATCTAAACAATTTTCTCTCTTTTTCTCAGGTCATACAAGAAGCTAGATAGCTTCTACTTGGATCTCTATCCAAGGGATCCAATTTAAGAGAAAATGCATAACAGATCTCAATTATGAATAAGTTGCTGGATGTAGGAGTCAATAAGTAATATTTCTGAAGGCATTCTGGAATAATAGGACAAAATGGAATAAAATAAATACTGTCTAACCTATATCAAGAGACAGTGAACATGGAAATAATTTCAATAAACACTGTTTGAATGCTTGTATCACTAAAATATTTGGGAACAAATAATAATAAATTATGCTTTTGAAAATCATGGTGAAACCACACATGGGAAACAGCACCCAGTGCTGGCTGCTATTCTCAAGGAAGCTGTAATTGAAGCTCAGGAGGACTGCAGTATGTTAGGAAGGGGGAATATTCTTTAGCTCATATAAGCTCAAGGCTGAGAGGGAAATACAATCAAAATTCATAAAATTATGAATTATGTGTGGGGAAGATGGCACAGGGAATGACATGTATTTATTTGCCTATTCCTAAAATATTAACTTTATGGTTATAAACAAACATTTAAAAACTTGTTTTAAGACAAAAATATTAATTTGATAGTGTTTGAATTCTCTTAACTTTTACCCTTAGAAATAAAAGGCTGAAAAAAATCAATAGGTTCAAGAAAAGACAAGATAGAAATCTCTAATAAATGAAGAGAAATATGGAATAGGTGTTAATTCCATATCTTAAGACTGAAGTAGTGAAATGAAATCAAACCCTTCTTCAAAATTGCCTTGCTTCCATTGTCAGATACAGTAGCTTATTGAACTAATAAGGCATTTCCATTTGGGTCTATCAACAGTATTGTGCTGAATGTTTACCTTTTTAGTTGAGAGTTCTTAAACTAACAAAATTGTCAGATACTGCTAGCTGATAATGAAAACCATATTTTCTTTTTGCCCTTAAGATACAGCAACATTGCATTCCCCAGTTGAAGTTAGGTGTACATATGAGCCTGAATTCCAGCCAGTAGAGTGTGAGTGGAATTATTATGCTATTTTCCTGCTAAATATTTGAGATGCAATATTGCTCCCTTCTAATTTCCCCCCTTGTTCCAATTTGATCTTGATGAATAGGTTGTAGGAGGTGGTAGGATCACAAGTTAAAAGGAACTTGAACTTCTTCACTATTAATCAGACTTTAGAAAATCAAACCTAGATTTCTAATGTAATTCAGGGACTGATTTTATATCCATACCATTTTTCTTGTAGCTCCTTAAATCGGTGTCATGTATTGCAAGTGTTCAGTGAATTTGTGTAGTATAAAGCAATTCTTATCTCTTCTGTAGTGCCCAGTACAGACTTAGTGCAAAATAAAAGTTGAGTAAATACTGGCTTATCAGTGCACTTCTAAATCTCATAATGTTCATATTACCCCTTTTCAACCAACCAGAGTGCTGATTTTAAAATGACTGTACTCACATCTTGGAGGATAAGAATATAGGACAGACAAAATGAAGGAAAAATCTCTCTGGGGCATGCTAGGTCTTAACATTGTAAGCAATTGTGCCCTTCAAAGGACACAGTGATATGACAAAAAGGATATCCCTGAGGCAGAAAGCTGAAAACATGGGTTGAACATAAAGAGAATGTCCAGCGACCCTAAAATCTGCATTTGGAATGTAATGTAAAGAGAAATCCTCCATTATTTGGAAGACTGATAGCGAGCTCAGGTAAAAAGCTCAGCTAAAAAGCACAATAGAATCTTGTCAATGTCCAGATCCCAAGACCTGCTGAAAGGAAATCCTGATCTTGCACTCAAAATATATGAAGCCAGAGATAAGGTGAATAAGACTAAAGCTTCAATAAGGCACAACTCCAGTTCAACTACAGATCAAATTGACTCAGCTTCTACATTCTCTTATACAAATGTCCAGCATATGGTAAAAAATTATAAGACATGTAAAGGAGTGGGAAAATTTTGTCAAGAGAGATAATAGTCAATAGCAGTAAACTCATGTTGGACAGATACTGGAATTATCAAGAGCTGATGATTGATAAAAAGACTGAAGGATCTGATGAAAAGTGGAAAGACATTCATAGAGTGATGGGTATTTCTGTAGAGATATGGAAATGACAAAAAGGAGTTTTGGAATTGAAGACTGATTTAAAACTGCATATAAAGGAAAGGATCAATAAACTCAAAGATGGGCTGGCTGAAAGTATATAGTGAAAAAAAGAGAAAAATATGAAAAAAGTAGAGTGTCTGAAATCTGAAGGCAAAATCAAATGTCCTAATATCTTTATAATTAGAGTCCCAAAAGTAGTGGGTAGAGGAAAAAAATGTTTAAAGAAAAGTCCCCAATTTCATGAGAACATTAACACATAAACAATAGATAAAATAAAGTCAAAAGTTGATTTTTGAAATCACTTAAATTGATAAACACTTAACAAGACCAAGTTAAAAAGAGAAAATGCAATTATTGGCATCAGGATTAAACAAGTGAACATCACTACATACATAGCCTATTTATTTAGTTAAAAATGTATAGTTCTTTAGAGGAAAGGCAGCTAGATTTCAACTGAGGTTCATTCTTACATGGGAAGGCACATCTCTGCTTGCCTTCTCTCCAGGCCTCTGGGTTCCAGCAACTTTCCCCAGAGTTATTTCTTACTGTATCTCCAAAGGCCTAAGCTGAGTTGTGACTGCTGAGATGAGGTATGCTGTGCCACTTGGACTGTGCTATGTTGAGCTCTCTCATTTAAACATCCAGCCAATTAAATCAAACATCATTCATTGCAGCAGGCATGCCTTCTAACCAACTGAAGATGTAATCCGTGACAGGTGAGCATCACATGTCATTGGTTCATGCCCACAGCAATAGAACCAGGCCCCTTCACCTGGCCAAGTTGACACCTGAACCTAGCTACCACATATCCACCCCTTGTCAACTTGACAAGTATATACATCACCTTAAATGATATTAAAGTGGCAAAACTTCTCTTCTGGCTGTGGACCTATAAATCTCAAAACAAGTTATCTGGTGCCAGTATGCAAAGGAGGACAGTCACAGGACACAAGTTTTCATTTCCATAGGGTGAAATTGGAAGGAACAAGGAGTCACAAGACCCAAACAGTTCTGAAAACCTGCAGGACAAATTCCACTGGATTTAAAAGTCTGAAAGTCATTTATACTTTGACTGTAGAAAGTGGCAGCCCCATCCTTTCCAAGGGCTTATACAGTGGTCCACTACTTTCTGAATTAACCTCAGGGGACATTGCAGAGACCACCTTTTTCTCAGCTCCACTGTCTCCAAGCATTGGGACCACACCTGGGCTCTCTGCCATTTCCAGGGCATCTCCATGTGATGGCAGCCAGGCTCTCCCCAGTCCCCAAGGAGCATGCTATACCTTCTCCAAGGCCTGAGGTGGTACAATTCTTCCACTGCAATGAGGTGGGAGACTTATCCTATGCCTTCAGGGCAAACTCACCCATTTCATGTATATGGGTGGGTCCACTCTCCCGGCCTGAGGTTTCTTGGCTTCAGATCCTGGTTTTCATGGTTCTCACTCTGCAAACTCCAATTTGTCCTTTCTGTGTCCCCCTTTGTCCAGGTTGGCAGTGGTTCCATTTACACCAACAGTCTCTTCAACCACTCCAGAACTTCTCCATCATTCTCTTCACAGTTCCTCCAAAACCTTCCCCTTATCCATCCAAAAAACTGTTCCAGCATGTCTGGTATTTGCAAACTGCAGCAGCACCCCATTCCTGGTGCCAAATCTGTTCAAGTCTACCAAGGCTGCCAGAATGCAACACACCAGAGATGGATTAACTTTTAATAAAAGGGGATTTATTTAGTTAAAAATTTATAGTTCTTCAGAGGAAAGGCAGCTAACTTTCGACTGAGGTTCATTCTTACATGGGGAGGTACAGGGTGAACTCTGCTGGCTTTCTCTCCAGGTCTCTGTGTTCCAACAACTTTCCCCAAGGTGATTCCTTTCTGCATCTCCAAAGGCCTGGGCTGAGCTGCAGCTGCTGAGATGAGGTATGCTGAGCTGCTTGGCCTGTGCTAGGTTGAGCTCTCTAATTTAAGCATCCAGCCAATTAAATCAAGCGTCATTCATTGCAGCAGGCACACCTCCTAGCCAACTGCAGATGTAATCAGTGACAGATGAGCTTTACATGCCACTGGCTCAGGTCCACAGCAATAGAACTAGGCACCTTCACTGGCCAAGTTGACACCTGAATCTAACTACCACAATAATAATGATATGTTATAATCAATTTATGCCAATAAATTCAATGTAGATCAAATGGACAAATATCTTTTAAAATGTAACTTGTCAAAAATGATGCAAAAAGAAATAGATCTAAAATTAGCTGCATATTTATTAAAATACTGAATTTGTAATCACAAACTTTGCCACAAAGAAAACTCCAAGCCTTGATTCTACACTTGTGAATTCTATCAAATATTTAGGTTAGAAATAATCCTACACTCTCCACAAATTCATTCAAAAAATAAAGGAGAGCCAGAATAGCAAAACCTGAGAAAGATATTGCAAGAAAGAAAAAAAACAAAAATCAATATTCTTCCTGAATTGGATGCAAAAATACTTAAGATATTAGGAAATAGAACCCAGCAATACATATAAAGAGATGATATATCATGGTCAAATGAAGTTTATCACAGCAATATAATTCATCACATTAATGTCATAAGGAGAAAACTCATGAGATTATATTAAACTACAGGAAAATAATTTAACAAAATTAATACATTTATTATTATTATTATTATTATTATTATTATTATTATTATTATTATTATTATTATTGTCATGAGCAGGCTCCAGGAATCAAATCTGGGTCTCTGGCATGGCAGGTGAGAATTCTGCCACTGAGCCAGCATTGCACTGCCCTACAGTTATTATTTTAAAAACTCCCAGGAGACCAGAAATAAAAGAGATTCCCTCTATGCCTTAATATGGGCATTTTTATGGTCTTAGAATTGTAAACTTGTAGCTTAATAAAATTCCTGTTGTAAAAGCCAATCCATTTCTGGTATGTTGCATTTCCAGTAGCATTAACAAACTGGAAAAAAGCCCCATCCCTGCTGAATGATTTATGGATTTAATTAATTCCATCAAAGTTCTAGCAGGATATTTTGAAGAAAATGACAAGTCAATTTTAAAATTTGGAAATGCCAAAGCAGTCTTTGATATTTGGACAAATGGAACATAAAATGGAGTCCTGAAATAGACATATGCATATGGAACCAATTGATTTTTGAAGAGTCAAGATAATTCAATGAGAAAATAAAATTCTTTTTGGCAAGTGATGCTATTACGACAGGAAATCTATATAGAAGAAAATAAACCTCAACCCTTATCTCCTATAGAAACTTTGAGATGAATCATGGACCTGAAATGAAAGGCAAAACCATAAAACTTCTAGAATATCTTTGTGATGATGAGGAAAGCAAAATTTTCTCAGGAACATAAAAGGGATAAATGACTTTATGAAAATTTAAGATTTCTGTTTATAAAAGATACCTGTGATGGATTGAATTATGTACCCCAATTAAGATACATTTTAAATCTAAATTAACATTCCTGTGGGTGTAAACCCATTATAAATAGGATCTCTTAAAGATGCTATTGTTAGGCCTGGAGGACAGGACCCCTTCCCCACAAGATGTAACCTACCCCTGGCAAATATTTCAGAAAGCCTCTGTTACCCCAAAATATGCCAACCTGGCATCTCCTTCACCCACCATCATCTCCTTCATCCTCCATCAGCTGCCCTCTTGTGATAACCTCCCATTACTCAGCCTCCACTCTGGCTAATGCACTCTTGTATATACTTCCCTTACACACTGTCCACCCTCTGGCGTTTACAACCCTGCATGCCTAAGGCAGCATTTAAATTTTAAATGTTATGAATGAAAAGCTGCCAACTCCTAACTTATCCCCCTGTTTCTGAAAACCAGCAAATAGAGACCTGTCTAACTCTGGCTCCCAACTCCTTTACCATAAGCATTAAAACCTCTATCCCCTGCCACCTCAGGGAAGCCATTTCTCTCTCTCTCTTGAAACGCTGCCTCCATTTCTCCCTGAAATAAAGCCTTGGCCTGAACTCCTTTGTTCTGCCTTGTTCCTAGTGAGTTTGCTGACTTTTCCCTTCAGCTATTTGAGTTAAGATGTGTGACCCAACTGAATGAGGATGGGTTATTGGTAGTTCTCCATATGCAGAAGAAATTCAGACATAGAGAAAGCCATGAGAAGGATCTGGATGCTGGAAGTCAAGAGAAACAGGAAATGAAAGGGGAGGAAATCACCACATGATAGGAGGCAGGAATTCAAGTCAAGGGACTCCAAAGGTTGTGTCAAGCCAGTACCAGAATGCTACTGATTGTAGCAGGAAGTAAGCCTTGTAGCTCTGAAGCTGTGAAATAAATTCCCATTGTTTAAGCATACCCATTGTGTGCTGTTTGTCATAGCAGCCTGGAAAGCTAAAATGATACCTTTAAGAATATGAATAGGCAGCCACAGACTGGATAAAAATATTCTCGGTGTATATATCTTACAAAGTATTTGTTCCCAGGATATACAAAGAACTACAACAAATCAAAGATAAAAGTGAATATTCAATTTTAAACAGTCATTGAATGAATTAGATATTTCACAAAAGAAAATACAGAAGTGAACAAATTGCACATGACAAGATTGCAATATCGGAGTAATGGAAATGCCACAGTGGCACACTACTGCACACCCATTAGTCTGTCATTGGTCAGAAAGGCCATATCAATACCAAATGATGAGGAGGCTATAGAGCAACTAAAACTCTTACATTGTTGGTGAATGAATTTGGAGAACTGTTTGGCAGTGTCTTATAAAGTTAAATGTACATCTACTCAGTGACCTTTCAAAAAGCATTCATTGGCATTTACCTAAGAGAAATGAAAATATATGTCCACAAAAAGCCCATAAAAAGAATATTCACAGCAACCTTAATCATAATAACCCCAATTTGGCAATAACTCTAGTGCCCATCAAGAAGAGAATGTGTAAACAAATTCAGGTATATTATATAGTTGCTTGCTAAATGAAATATTGGTATGCACAATAACATGCACGAATCACAAGAGCAAGTGTCAAGCAAAAGATTCCACACTCAAAAAAATACATATTTTATTATTCTATTTAATTTGCAGCACAAGAGCAGTCAAAACTATGGTGATAGAAGTGAAAAAGTGGTTGCTTTATGAAAAGAATTGACCGTAAAGGAGCAAGGGATAATCTGGAAATGAAGCACATATTCTGTATCTTGAAAAGATTGTGTGTATATGTAATTGTCAACTCATGGAAAATACTGAACACTTTGTATATAAATTAAACCTAAATAAGAAAAGAAGAAAGAAGAAAGAATTAGAAAAAAACAGTAAAACAAATATAACAGACTTCCTTATCAAGGAAAAAAATGAAAGATGAGGACAAATGCTCAAATTGAGAAATGCTGAAAGAAAATAATTATTAAAACAGCAAACATTTTAACAGTCATGAGGTTACTTTACATACACTACAGAAGTAAATTTGATATCTTTGATGAAATGTCAATTCTACTCAAGATATAATTTGTCAAATTAATATAATTTGAATTAGAAAATTTAAGTCAAACAATTTCATGTAATAAAGAACATAATCACAGAGTTTCCACTTCTCCACAGCAACCTCTAATCCCGGCTTGAAAATAAATAAGAAAATAATAAGTAAATAAAGTGATATCCTCACAGGTGATTCAAACCATTAAAGATAGCATAACCCACTTTTTAGGTGTAAACTATTGACAGAGAAGAAAAGGAAGTATTCAAAATTTTGCAAGGAATATAACATGGAATATAAGATGGAATATACACTTCCACTTGTAAGCAACCATAAAACTGAGTAAAATATGTGAAACAGATGTTTTCTAATGCTGGATAATACATAGCAGAGAGAAAAAGACACTGACAGTTTACAGAAAAAGAAGCGTGAATGGTCCTTAGTCATTTGGGAAGTAAACTAAGTATCATTTCTCAACTATTAAAAAAGCAAAAACAATAAAAGATGATAATGCAAAAAACTGATGAAAGCAAACAAGCATTCTGAGCGTTCAATTTTATAATTGAATGTACATAGTGGTACAACTGCATGGAGGTGAATCTAGCAATATCTATCAAAACTACATATTCATTTGCCTTCTAACCTGGCAATCTCATCTTGTGGATTCTGCTTGAAAGTTTTTCTTAAAATAAAAATCACCAATTTGTCTTTTTTTTAATGTGTGTGTGTGTGTGTGTGTGTGTGTGTGTGTGTGTGTCCTATATAAAAATATTTACCCCCATTAAGGCTGCTGAAATTTTCCCTTGTTTACTTCCAGAAGATTTCAAATTTTAGTTTTATATTTAGGTCCATGCTCTATTTAGAATGTATATTATGTATACCATGAGGTAAAAATTGATGTTCTTATTTTTTCTTTACAATTATCCCTGACTCCAGCACTTGGTTCAAAGGAGTTTTCTTCCTCCAGTCAAAAATTATATGTAAATGGACCTATTTCAAGACTCAAGTCCATTAGTCTATTGTGTCTATTCTTTCACTATTGCTATATTATTTTGCTTCTGTGGCTTTATAGTAAGTCTTGAATTTAGATATTATGTTTTCCAGTTTTGTTCTTCTTTATAATATAAAAGATTAGAACAAGCTCAATATCCATGAGTATTGAACTGGTTTCTTAGTCTATGACCTATCTACACAATGAAGAAGTAAGTAGCCCATAAAAAGGAGACTGAAAGTACTGGCATGGAGAAGAATGTCTGTTTAATGAAGATAACAACATGAAATATATTACTCTGTCCAAAATACACTTACAAACACACCATAATCATTTTTGTACTTGTATTTTCTCTTCCCCCAAAATATGAGCATAATGGAATAAATATAAAATATTAAAAGCCAAATGGAACTTCTGGAGATGAGAAACATTTTATTTGATGTGAAAATTGCATGTGTGAGCTTTAAAGTAGATTAGACACTGCAGGGAAAAAAATGATTGTTGAACTTAAAAGCAGCAATAGAAACTGAAGTGAAGTACAAATAGAAAAAAAGGTGAAACAAAAAACAGCATCTGTGATCTCTGGGACAATTGCAAGCAGCCTAATAAACTGTAATTGGAATCCCTAAGTTAAGGAAAATAATTTTCAAAGAAATAATTGCCAATAATTTTCAAATTTTGTTAAAACTATAAACTCAAAACTCTGAACTCAAATGCAAGATGCTCAAAACCCCAAAGTAGAACACACCAAAATAAACCACACTATCACACATAATGAAAACCAATGATTAAGAATATATATATATTAAAAGCAGCCAGAGAGAAAAGACATATTACAAACTTTATTAGTTATCTATTGTTGCACAAAAAAATTACTACAAACTTAGTGGCTTAGAAGCCCCAACATTTATTATCTCACAGTTTTTGTCAGGAATATTGCTGCACTTTAGCTTGGTGCCTCTAGCCCAAGAGCTCTCAAGAGGGTATAGCTGCATTGTTTGCTCAGGGCTGTGGTCTCATCTGAGGCTTGATTAGGGGTAGTCCACTTGCAAGTTTAGTGATGTAGTTGAGACCTTGGTCTCACCATGATGGTCTCTCCACAAGGAAACCCTCATGATGTGACAGCTATCTTCTTCCAGGTTGCACAGGAGAGCAGATGCAAATATTGGAAGCACAGTTAAGCTAATTGCATCATTGACATCACTTGTGCTGTATTCTATTTATTAGAAACAAGTCTATAGTTCCATTCCACTTTCAAAGAAGGGAATTATACAGGAATGTGAATACTAGGAAGCAGGGATCATCAGGTACATCTCAGTGTCTGCCTACCATACAGACTTGGAAAGGTAAGAAATAACTTATTTTTTTATCAAAAGGAATGCAAAATGAGGGCAGGCAATGGTAACTCAGTGGCAGAATTCTCACCTATCATGCCAGAGACCTGTATTCAATTTCTAGAGCTTGCCCATGCAAAAAAAAGGGGGGGTGGGGGGAGGAATGGAAGATGAAAGAAAATGGAATGATATTTTTAAAGTGCCAAAAGAAAATGTTGAACAAGACTCTCCTGAATCAATTCAAAGAAATGAAGGAAAACGTGTATAGAGATAAAGCTTATTAAGCCCTAGAAGAGCATAAAGAAGAATTTGAAATAATACATAGAAAAATAATAGATATTATGGAACTAACACTGTAGACAAATTAAGAATATACTGGAGACATACAACAGCTGACTTGAAGAGTTAGAAGAAAGAATCGGTGAGCTAGAAGACATATTAACCAAATTTGAACAGACAGAAAAATAAATGGAGATAAAAATGGAAAACTTTGTGCAGGGTCTCAGAGAAATGATTGACAACACAAAGAGCACAAATATACATGTCTTGGGTGTCCCAGTAGGAGTAGAAAAGGGAGAATGGCCATAAAGAATATTTGAAGAAACAGTGGCTAAAAATTTCCCAACCCCCTTATAAAATATGTGAACAGCAAATCCAGTTAAGTTCAACATACCCCAAACAGATTAAATCTGAATAGACCCACTCCAAGATACATAGTAATCAGACTGTCAAATGCTGAAGAGGAGAAAAATCTGAAAGCAGCAAAAGGAAAGCAAGTGGTAAACTACATACAAGGGAAGCCACCGAAAGACTAAACATGAATTTCTCATCAGACATGATGGAGGCAAGTAGGTAGTGGTATGATATATTTAAGGCACTGAAAGAGAAAAATTGCCAGCCAAGAATTCTCTGTCCAGCAAAACCATGCTTCAAACATGAGGAGAATCTTAAAACACTCACAGATAAACAGAAGCTGGCAGTTCGTTAATAAGAGACTGGCCCTAAAACAACTGTTAAAGGGAGTCTTGACAGGAGAGAGAGGTCTGGAGAAGGGTGCAGAATTAAAGAATATTAGTAAGGAGAGAGAGACAGACAGACAAATAGAGAGGCAGAGAGAGACAGAGAGAGAGAGAGAGAGAGAGAGAGAGAGAGAGAGAGAGAGAGAGAGAGATTTGAAAAATAAATAAAACCCAAAGGATAATATGGTTGAATAAAAAATAATTTCATAGTAATAACTTCTAAAGCTAATGGATTAAATTCCCCAATTAAATGACACAGATTGGCAAAATGGGTTAGAAAATATGATCCCTCTATATGCTGTTACAAGAGACTCATCTCAGACCCAAAGATGCAAATAGGTTGAAAGTGAACAGATGGAAAAAAAATATTCTGCACAAGTAATAACCAAAAGAAAGCTGGAGTAGCTATACCAATATCAGACAAAGTGTACTTTAAATACAAAAAAAAGTGTTATGAAATAAAGAAGGACACCATGTAGTAATACAAGATACAATTCAACAAGTAGAAAATCAATCATAAATATCTGCACTTCTAATTAAGCTGTGCCAAAGTACATGATGCAAACACTGGCAAAACAGAAGGGAATAATAGATGACTGTATCATAATAGTGGGAGACTTCAACACACCACTCTCTCTAATAGATAAAACAACTAAACAGAAAACCAATAAAGAAAAAGAGTACCTAAATAATATGATAAATGAACTAGACCTAACATATATGTACAACACTGCATCCCAAAACAGCAGGATACACATTCTTCTCAAGGACTCATGGAACATTCTGAAGGATACCATATTCTGGGGCAGAAAACAGGTCTTAATAAATTTAAGATTGAAATTCTACAGAGTACTTTCTCATACATAGTGGAATGAAGCTGGAAATTCACAACAAAAATAGAAAACCAGAAAATATACAAATACATGGACGTTAAACAACATGCTCTTAAACAATCAGCAGATCAAATAAGAAATTGCAAGAGAAATCAGTAAATATCTCAAGATGAATGAAACAAGAATATGATGTAGCAAAGGGATACAGTAAAGGCAGTGCTAAGAAGGAAATTTATAGCCCTGTTCCAGTTTGAAAGGATTATGTTCCCTAGAAATGCCTTGTTTTAATCCTGATCCATTTGGTAGAGAAAAACAGTAAAATTAATGGGCCACTAGCTAAGCTGACAAAGAAAAAAAAGAGAGAGAATTCAAAAAAGAATATCATAAATGAGAAGGGGATCATTACCACCGACCCTGAACAACAACAACAAAAAATCATGAGGATACTATGAACAACTATATACCTACAAAATAGACAACTTAGAGGAAAATGGACAAATTCTTGGAAGCACAAGAAAAAACTACACTGATGTGAGAAAAAATAGATCTCAACAAACCAATCACAAGTAAAAAGATTAAATTAGTCATCAAAAATCTTCCTACAAAGAAAATCCCAGGGCCAGATGGCTTCACAGGGGAATTTTATCAAGCATCCCCAAAAGAACTAATGTCTATCCTGCTCGAAGTAAAAAAGGAACACTACTGTGCTGGTTTGAAAGGATATATGTCCCCTCGAAAAGCAGTGTTTTAATCTAAATCCATATCATAAAGGCAGAATAATCCCTATTCAATAGAGTATGTAGTTAGATCATCTCCATGGAGATGTAACACAATCAAGAGTGATTGTTAAACTGGATTAGGTAGAGATATGTCTCCACCCATTTGGGTGGGTCTTGATTAGTTTCTGAAGCCCTATGAAAGAGGAAACACTTTGCAGAATGAAAGAGATTCAGAGAGAGCAGAGAATGCTGAAGCACCATGAAGCAGAGAGTCCATCAGCCAGCGCTTTGGAAATGAAGAAGGAAAACGCCTCCCGGGGAGCTTCATGAAGCAAGAAGCCAGGAGTGAAAGCTAGGAGATGATGCTGTGTTCACTACATGCCTTTCCAGATGAGAGAGAAACCCTAACCATGTTTGCCATGTGCCTTTCCACTTAATAGAGAAACTCTGAACTTCATTGGCCTTCTTGAATCAAGGTTTCTTTACCTGGATACCTTAGACTGGACATTTCTATAGATTTGTTTTAATCGGGACGTCTTCTCAGTCTTAGAACTGTAAACTTGCAACTTATTAAATTCCCCTATTAAAAGCCATTCTGTTTCTATTATATTGGATTTCAGCAGCTAGCAAACTAGAACAACTACTTGAACTCATTTTATGAAGCTAACATCACGCTGATAGCAAAACCAAGTAAAAATGTTATAAGAAAGGAAAACTACAGACCAATCTCTGTAATGAATATAGTTGCAAAAATTCTCAACAAAATACTAGCAAATTGAATCCAACAACACAGTAAAAGAATTATAAACCATGACAAACTGCAGTTTATACCAGGAATGCAAGGGTGGTTCAACACAAGAAAATCAACCAATATAACATAGAACATTAACAAATCAAAAGAGAAAAATCACATGATCATCTGGATTGATGCTAAAAAGCAGCTGTGTTAGTTTGGAAGCTGCCAGAATACCAAAACTGGAATGGCTTTTAGGAAGGACAATTTAGTGAGTTACAAGTTTACAGTTCTAAGAAAGTAGAACTGTCCAAATTAAGGCACCAACAAATGGTTAATTTCACTCAAGAAATGCTGATGGATCAGGAAAACCTGTGTCAGCTAAGTAGTCATGTGGCTGGCATCTGCTGGTCCTTTGCTCTTGGGCTCCATTGCTTTCAGCCTCTGTTCCTGTAGAGGTTCCTCCCTTTAATTCTCCAGAGTTGGCTTTCATCTCTTGGCTTCCCTTGGCTCTCTCCAGGTTCTAGTTTCCTTAGCATCCCTATGACAATGTCTGCTGGGCTCCAAGCATCTCCAAACATCTGTATCTCTGTTCTCCACATTCCAGCTCTGTGTCAGCTGTGCTGTGAAGGTCCTGCTGGCTCTGAGGCTTCTGTTATTTCTGTCATTTCTGCTTTCTCCAAAATGTTTCCTCTTTCAAAGGATTCCAGTAAACTAATCAAGACACACCTGGAATGGATGGAGTCATCTCTCTACCTAATCAAGGCTCACACCCACAATTGGGTGAGTCACATCACCATGAAGATAATCTAATTGAAAGTTTCCAACTACAATGTTGAATTAGCGTTAAGAGGAATAGCTGTCTCCACAAGATTGAATCAGGATTAAAATATGGCTTTTCTGGGGTATGTAATACTTTGAAATTAGCATACATAATATTTCCACACTCTGGACCCCCAAAAAGATGCGTCTTTTTTCTATATATAACATGCGTTCACTCCACTACAATATCACAAAAGCCTTAAACTATTTCAGTAACAATAAAATACAATAAAAGATTAAGACCATTATAAAGTCTCATCAAAGTCTATTACAGGCATGGTCTGTTCTAAGGCAAAGATTTTATTCTGGCTCTGGACCTGTAAAACTCAGAACAAGTTATCTGTTGCCAATATGCCATGGAGGGACAGTCATAGAATTCATGTTTCCATTTTCATAGGGAGAAATAAAAAGGAACACAGGGGTCACTGGATCCAAAGATTTCTGAAAACCTGCATGGCAAACTCGATTTGATTTCAAAGTCTGAGAGTGTTTTATTCTTGGGGCTTTAGAAAATGGCAGTCCCACCCTTTCCAAAGGCCTATGAAGTTGTCTTGTGCTCTCCAAAAACTTGCATGGAGTTTGCAATCTTGGAGAACACTGGGGAGACAACCTTTTTCTTGGCTCCATTTTCTCCAAGCATTGGGCCACACCTGGGCACTCTGCCACCTCCAAGGCACATGCTCAACTCCTCCAGAACAATGTTGTGGCAGCCAGGCTCTCCCCAATCCCGAAAGGATGTGTTCCACCCTTTCCAAGGCCTGGGGCACAACTCTTCCTGAACAACAAGGTGGAAGGGGCACCCTCTGCCTTTGGGGCAAACTCTCCTTCTCCAAGTACTTAGGTGGGTCCACTTTCCTGGCTGAAGTTTCTTGACTTTAGACCTTAGTTTCCTTGGTTCTTCCTTTGAAGTTATTTTTCCTCCAATGTGTCCTTTTTCTGCCCCTCTTAGTCCACGCTGGCTGGCAGTGGTTCCATTTATACAGATCCCAAAACACTCTCGTTAGTTTTGTTTGCAATATGCTTGGATCATGGCCATCAGACAAAAGGGCTTTTCACAAATACTTCCTGTGTAATTACATCTCAAATCCTCACTTATCCTGTAATGGCTGAATGCCTCCATGTTTGGTTAAATCCTCATGTAGGGCACTAGTCTCTGGGGTCCCACTTTCTGGAAGCCCAAAGTTTTTCAGACCACAATTTCTGGCTTCTTTATAACCAAAGAGTTCAGTTCTCAGTTTATCTCTTTCCTGTCACATTTCATTATAAGCTGCATGGAGAACCCAAGCTGCTTTTTCCACATTTACTTTAAAAATTTCCTCAGCTAGGTATCCTGGGTTATCTCCTTTAAATTCTAACATCCATCCAACAGCATTACTCAATTTGGCCAAATTATTTGCCATTTTAAAACAAGGGTTGCCTTCCTTACAGTTGCAATGATGCATTCTTCATTTCTGTCTAAAGCCTCATCAGAAGTAACTCGAGAGTCCACATTTCTACCAACAGTCTCTTCAAAGCACCTTAGACCTTCTTTATCAAGCTGCTCACAGTTCTTCCAAAATCTTCCCCTTTTCCATTTAAAAAGCCATTCCAACATGCTTGGTATTTGCAAACTGCAGCAGCACCCCACTTCTCCAGTACCAGAATATGTTTTAGTTTGCTGAAGCTGCCAGAATTGTAATTTACCATACACAGAATGGCTTTTGAAAAGGGAACTTATTAAGTTGCAAGTTCACAGTTCTAAAGCCATGAAAATGTCCAAATTAAGGCATCCAGAAAAATAGCTGTTCTAGTTTGCTAGCTTCCAGAGTGCAATATACCAGAAACAGAATGGCTTTTAAAAAGGGAATTTAATAAGTTGCTAGTTTACAGTTTTAAGGCTGAAGTATAAAGAACCCAGTTAAAACGAGTATATAGAAATGTCCCATCTAAGGCATGCAGGGAAAGATACCTTGGTTCAAGAAGGCCAATGATGTTCAGAGTTTCTCTCCCAAGTGAGAAGGCACATGGCAAACACAGTCAGGGTTTCTCTCTTGGCTGGAATGGCACATGGTGAACACAGTGTCATCTGCTAGCTTTCTCTCCTGGCTCCCTGTTTCATGGGAGGCATTTTCCTTCTTCATCTCTAAAGGTTGCTGGCTGGTGGACTCTCTGCTTCTTGGTGCTGCAGCATTTCCTGCTCTCTCTGAATATCTCATTCTTCATAATGTTTCCTCTTTTATAGGACTTCAGAAGCTAATCAAGACCCACTCAAATGGGTGGAGACATGCTTCTACCAAATCCAGCTTAACAACCACACCTGATCAAATCACATCTCCAGGGAGATGATCTAATTACAGCTTCAAGCATATAGTACTGAATAGGGATTAGAAGAAATGGCTGCTTTTACAAAATGGGATTAGGATTAAAACATAGCTTTTCTAGGGTACATGCATCATTTCAAACCAGCACAACACCTTAACTCCAAGGAAAGGGCTGATGAAGTTCAGGATTTCTCTCTCAACCAGAAAGGCACATGGCAAATATGGTGGTGTCTGCTAGCTTTCTCTCCAAGCTTCTTGTTTCATGAAGCTCCCCCAGGGACATTTTTCTTCTCTATTTCCAAGGTCTCTGGCTGCATGGGCTCTGTAGCTCTTTCCAAAATAGCTCCCACTTAAAGGGCTCCAGTAAGCAACCCCACCTTGAATGGGTGGAGACACACCTCCATGGAATCATCTAATCAAAAGTTACCATCCACAATTAGGTGAGTCACATCTCCATGGATGATCAAAAAACTTCCACCCCGCAATACTGAATGAGGATTAAAGGTCATGGCTTTTCTGGGGTCCAAAACTTCAAACCAGTACAGGTGGTTCTAAAGATTTTTCCAAAATAGTTCCCTCTTAAAGTGCTCCAGTAAGCAACCCCACCTTGAATGGGTGGGGACACATATCCATGGAAACTGTCTAATCAAAGGTTACAACCCACAGTTGGGTAGGTCACATATCCGTGGAGATAATCTAGTCAAAAGTTTCCAACAGAGGGTGCAAGGATAGTTCAGTGGCCGTATTCTTGCCTGCCATGCAGGAGAATGGGTTCAATTCCTGGCCCATGCACTTCTCTAAAATAAACAAACAAACAAAAATTCAACTAATGGTGCTGCAATAAGAGGGTACTTGCATGAAAAGAAGGAAATGTGACCCCCACCATACAGCATATAAAAAAAAATTTCCAACATGCAGTATTGAATTAGGATTAAAAGAAATGGCTGCCTACTTAAAATTAGACCTAAGAGTCACCACCAGGGAACTTCTTTTGTTGCTCAGATTTGGCCTCTATCTCAGCCAACATGGTAAGCAAACTCACTGTCCTCTTCCTCTCTACATGGGACATGACTCCCAGGGGTGTAAACCTCCCTGCCAACATGGGACAGAAATCTGGGAATGAGCTGGGACTCAGAATCAAGGGATTGAGAAAACCTCCTCAACTAAAAAGGGGAAGAGAGAAATGAGACAAAATAAAGTGTCAGTGGCTGAGAGATTTCAAACAGAGTCAAGAGGTTATCCTGGAGGTTATTCTTACACATTGTATAGATATCCCATTTTTAGTTTAAGGTGTACTAAAGTAGCTAGAGGGAAATGCCAGAAACTGTAGAGCTGTATTCCAGTAGCCATATTTCTTGAAGATGATTGTACAATGATATAGCTTTTGCAATGTGATTGTGTGATTGTGAAAAACATGTGGCTGATGTTCTTTTTATGGTATGGACAGATGAGCAAAAAATATGGGTAAAAAATAAACAAATAATAGGGGGAACAAATGTTAAAATAAATTGAGTAGATTGAAATTCTAGTGATCAATGAAAGGGAGTGGTATGGGATAAAGGAAAAAATAAGGGGAACAAAGGTCAAAATATATTGGGTAGATGGAAATACTAGTGGTCAATGAGAGGGAGGGATAAAGAATATGGTATGTATGAGTTTCTTCCTTTTTCTTTTTATTTCTTTTTCTGGGATGATACAAATGTTCTAAGAAATGATCATGGCAATGAATATACAGCTATGTGATGACACTGTGAGCCATTGATTGTACACTAAGTGTGGAATGTTAATACGTTAAGAATGTTCATGTTTGTATGTTGTTTTGTTTTGTCAATCAAAATATTTTAAAAAAAAGAAATGGCTGCCTCTACAAGTTGGAATCAGGATTAAACATGGCTTTTCTGGGGGACATAATATTTTCAAACTGGCTCAGCAGTCAACAAAATTCAGCATCCTTTTCTTATAAATACACTTCAAAAGGTAGGAATCAAAGGAAATGTCCACAAATATGATAAAGGGCATATATGAAAAACCCATAGCCAGCATTGTACTCAAATGTGAGAGACTGAAAACCTTCCCCTGAAGATCAGGAACAAGACAGCAATGCTCAATTTCACCATTATTATTCAACATTGTACTAGAAGTTCTAGTTAGAGCAATCAGTCAGGAAAAAGAAATAAAAGGCACCTAAATCGAATCCCGTGATACTGTGCCAAACTTTAGGGACACCCAAATCAATAGGCCATGCCCCTGATCATGTGGCTTACTCTTGTGAAGCTTATGTAGGTAGCATAGAAGTTTAAACTACCTATAGGCATGCCTAAGAGTTACTTCTGGAGGACCTCTATTGTTGCTCAGATGTGGCCTCAGTCTCTCTAAGCCCAACTCTGCAAGTGAAATCATTGCCCTACCCACTATGTGGGATATGAAATCAGGGGTGAAAGTCTCTCTGGTGATGTGGGAGAGGACTCCAAGGGATGCTTCCAGACCTGGCACCATGGGATCAACAATTACATCCTGACCAAATAGGGGAAAAGAAGTGTAATTAATAAAGTATCAGTGGCAGAGAGAGCTTGAATAGAGTTGAGAGGCTACTCTGGAGGTTGCTCTTATGTAACCTATCATAATCTGCCAACCCCTAACCCCCAACCAGGACCATACCAGCCAATCTTAATGAACAGCTAGGGCAATTTATAAGATTCCACAAGGGTTCCAGGCACTAGAGTAACTTTCCAGAAACCTACAATCTCCAGATGGGTCCCTGGTCCAGATAACTTCTGAAACCTAGCCCAACCTCTCCAGAACATCAGATAGTTCCATCTCCCTACCCCATATTAGTGACAGACCCTTCCAATATCAAAAAATTAGAATTGTCAAAGCCCAAACAACCCCTATCAGAGGTATGGAAAGATCAAAGGTGATGGTGGAATTATACATGGAGATAGGACTTAACAAATGAATATGTATGCTGAATCATTAAATTGATATCTCTCTTTTAGTCCCCAGTATTTTAGAGCAGCTAGAAGTAAAAACCTAAGCTTGTGAAATTATAACCCATGTCAAAGTCTGAAATATGTCCTGCAAGTAATTGTGGTGCTGTGCTTGGAAATTTATAGTTTTTTCTTTGTATATATGTTATTGTTCACAAAAACAGAAGGAAAAAAAGTCAATTGTGATGATAAAAAATTCATTTAAGCCCTCTAGCCTCCTATATTCTGAAGCACCTAGAAAGAAAAATATGACACAATGGTAGCCTATGGCAAACTCTGGGATCTATCCTGCAATCACTTTTTGAAGAGTGCTTTGAAAACTATTGTTTTTAATTTATTTGCTTTGTATATATGCTATACTATACAATAAAAAAGTTTTTTAAAAAAAGGTATAATGATGTAGGCTGATTATTCCTAGAAATGCTGCACAAGATTATAAATGAAGTGGATGAGCTGAAATCTTCAAATTTGTAGCTTAAGCACTGTATGAATGATGTAACTGTCTCTATGTGTGACCTGAAAGAAAATTTTATTCATTATGACCTCAGATGTGGGATCTCTGAAAATCAGACCCAGAGTCTTGTGGGAGTAGCAGATTTGCAACGCAAATTAAATTCTCAACATTTTTCAGTGTCTGCTATTAAAGTAACACCGATTGGAAAAAAAAAAAGGGCACCCAAATCGGGGGGCCATGTTGGCTCTACAGGCAGAGTTGTCGCCTGCCATGCCAGAGAACCAAGTACAATTCCCAGTGCCTGCCCATGCCAAAAAAGGGCACCCAAATCAAAAAGAGAGAAGCAAAAGATTCAGTATTCACATATGACATACTATACTTGGAAAATTCTGATAAATTTATGACAAAACATCTTGAGCTGATAAGCAAATTCAGCAACATGGCTGATTAATGTGCAAAAAAACAGTATTGTTTCTATACACAAGCAATCACCTTACTCAGGAGACTGTTAAGGAAAAAGTCCATTCAAAATAGCAACTAAAAGAAGAAAAAGGAACTAAAAGAATCAAGCATCAGGAATAAAATTAACCAGGGATTTAAAAGACCTGTACACAGAAAACTAATAACATTGCTAAAAGAAATTAAAGAATTTTAAATAGGTGGGAAGAAATGCTAATGGGTAGAAAGGTTGAGTGCAGTTAAGATGTCAATTCTACCCAAACTGATCTACAGATTCAATGCAATACCAATAAAAATTCCAACAGTCTACTTTAAAGACTTGGAAAAGCTAATTATTATATTCATTTGTAAGAGAAAGAAAACTTCAATAGCTACAAATATCCTAAAAATGAAGAAAGAAGTGGGAGGATTAACAGTTATTGATTTTAGCCCTTATTACAAAGCCACATTGTCAATACATCATGGTAATGGCACAAAGATAAGAAGTATTGACCAATGGAATCAAATTGAGTGTGGAGATTGACCACCAAATCTATGGTCAATTGATCTTTGAAAAGGTCCCCAAATCCACTGCACTGGGACAGAATAGTCTTTTTAATAAGTGGGCATAGGAGAACTGTATATCAATAACCAAAAGAATGAATTGCCATACACCTTATACAAAAATTAACTCAAAGTGGATCAAAGAACCAAGTATGAGAACCAGTACTATAAAACTCCTTGGAAAAAAATAGGAAATATTCTTCAAAACCTAGTAATAGGAGGTAAATTCCTAAACTTTACAGCCAATGCACAAGTAACAAAAGGAAAAAAAATGGATAAATGGGAACTCCTTAAAATCAAATCAGATAAACGTTTGATATTTTGTATGCCTAAAGAAATCATACAACTCAACAACAAAAGAACAAACAACCCAATTATAAAATGGGCTAAATATGAATAGAAATTTTTCTGAAGAGCTAACACAGATGGCTAAAAAGCAAATGAAAAGATGCACATTTTCATTAGCTATAAGGGAAATGCAGATCAAGACTACAATGAGATATAGCCTCACACCTATAAGATAGTTGTTATTAAACAAACAGGAGACTACAAATGTTGGAGAGGATGTGGAGAAATTCAAACATTTATGCACTACTGGTTGGAAAATGTATAATGGTGCAGTCACTGTGGAAGACAGTCTAACAGTTCCTTCAAAAACTAAATATTGAGTTACCCTGCAATCTGGAAAAACCAGTACTTGATATATACTGAGAAAAGCTGAAAGTGGTGATACAAACACATTTTCACACCGATTTTCATAGCAGCATTACTAACAATCACCAAAAGATGGAAGCAATCCAAGAACCCATCAATAGATGAATGGATAAACAAAATGTGGTATATGCCTATGATGGAATATCATGCAGCAATTTTTAAAAATGAGGTCCTGAAGCATATGACAACATGGGTGAATCTTGAGGACATATTGCCGAATGAAATAAGCCTGACACAAAAGGATAGATACTGTATGGTTTCAGTATAATGTGCTTGGTAAAGGTAAATTCAAAGGCTTATGATAAAGAATATAAGGCACCTAGGGAAACACAAAAGCTAGATATGGGTGAATGTCTAGCTAAAGAGGCTGAACTTAAATATAAGGGAATAGACTGAAATGAAGGCAGTTTAATTAGTGGGTCCATAATTAATATTGCCATATTGAAGGTGAACATAATTGAAATTGGTTGTATTAGAGCCATGTATCCCATCAATTAACACTACAAATATACGTAAGTTCTTGCATGAACTACTTCAAAGGCATGAATCTTGTACAAAGAGTAAATAATAGAGGGGTTTAGGAGGAAAACTACTCTTCCATGCTATGGGCTATGCTTAGCAGGAAGACACCAACAGCACCACAGCAATACCAGGAGTAAATTACTGGGGGTGGAGGACAAGAGTTAAGGGGAGATTTGAATTTTCTATTTGGTTAGGATGTGTTTATTGGTCATTTTTCTCTGGAGCAGTGAAAACTGTCTAAAATTGAGTGTTCATTATTGCACAACTAAGTGAGGATAATGTGAGATATGGATTTTTGACTTTGGACATTACACATGGTGTCAAATGGAAGGAGTTGGCTAAAAATCACTGAGTGAGAATTAGAATGGCAAACTGTGTATACATATGGTGAAATATTGTATGACTACAGAAGGGAGCAAAGTCATGAGACAAGCATAAAGATGAATGAAACTTGGATACATTATGTGGTACAAAATAAGCCAGAAACAAAAGATCAAATATTTTATGTCTCTTTTAAAAAAATATTTATAAGCAAACTGGGAACTAGATTGTAAGCTCTTATAGCAGTCACATTTATCCTGGGGCTGTAAATATTATTTATAGATTTCGGGATGCTGTGCTATATATTTATAGCCTGGTATCTCCCTGGAACTTTGACTACCTGTGTGATACCTCAGACTCAGATTTGGAGTTCTGCAGACTTGGACATCAGCACTACCACACACAATAATTTTAAAGAAACCAAAAAAGAGATCAAGCTTCAATTAGAGATAAAAATGATGCTGATTGAGCTGGGTTAAAGATAAATCAAAAAACGGGTAAGGATGACATTGTTGGTATTTTAGAACTTCACCTATGGTATAAGACCAAAGGAAAAGAGGTTTATGTTGTCCAAAACCTTAATTTTCTGTGGCACATAATCTAATTCGACCTGACTGAATGGCTCATCTAAACAACCAAAACACATGGAGCTCATTCAATGAGGGCTTATAATTTTGTATAGCTTAATGTAATGCCCAGTGTGATGGTTAGGTTCTGCTGTCAACTTGGTCAAGTGATTATTCCCAGTTGTCAGAAAGGGTATTTCATGGCTGGTTGATAACCTGGAAGACTGGTGTATTAAATCATCAGTCAGTTGATTGCTTCTGTGGCTGATTACATCTGCAATCAACTAAGGCATGTCTCCTGCAATGACATGATCTAATCAGTTGAAGGTTTTTAAGAGAGAATTTTTCACTGCTTCTTCAGCCAGCGAGCTTCTCCTGTGAAGTTCATCCAGACACTTAATTGGAGTTGCCAGCTTCCAGCCTGCCCCATGGATTTCAGACTCTTCCACTCCCACAGTTGTGTGAGACACCTTTATAAATCTCATATTTACACATCTCTCTGTTGGTTTTGTTTCTTTTGAGAACCCTGACTAAAAACAGCTTGGTACCATGAGTGATTCTTGCATAATAGAATCTTAAAAATGGGTTTTTACAATTGGCTTTCTATTCTGCCTAGACTCAGAGGCACTAATGACTGTTTCCAATAATCAAGATGGCACTGACAGTCCGTGGGGTGAGTTGGCAAAAGAAATACTCAAAATATCACCATAAGTATGCTTATATAAGGCATGGCTCTGGGTGAGAATCTTTTTGACACCTTTATAGAGTTCTGTGGAATTAAGAGGTATAATGATGTTGGCTGGTTGTTGTTAGATACTCTGGATAAGGTGATGAGGGAAAGGGATGAGGCTTCAAATTTACACCTGAAGCACCACATGAATGATGTAGAAGTTTCCAGGTATGCCTTGAAAGAAAATCTTATTTCTTATGATTGCAGACCTGAGATCTCTGAAAACCAGACATAAAGCTTTTTTGTGCAAGTAGGCAGATTCACAACATAAACTAAAATCTCAAACTTGCAGGGTATCTGCTGCTAAAGTAAGGGCTTTGGTTGGAAAATAGTAGGATCCTAAAACATGAAATAGTGATATATGGCTTGGTAATGAAGATGATGGGGAGATGGGAGCCCTGGAATCTGCTGCGCCTTTGCTAGATAGATCTGCAATGGACTGCCCTGAGGAAAGAGCTTCCCAGCCTCCAGCCTGCCTTTAGGAAACTGCTTCCCAACCACCAGTCTCTCCAGATGAGTCTGCCAGCTAACCTCCATCTAACAAGATTAACCCTTCCTGCTCTCCTGTAAACACCTCCTGTGGGGAAACAGCTCTCACTCCTGTTTGGAGCATACAATCCTGCTTCACAAGATGAAACTGCAATGGAATGCCCTGAGGTAATTGGCTTGAAAAACACTTCCAACAGGTCCCTAAGATGAGGTAAAAAGTTGTGACCCATGAGTATAGGTATGCTATACTCCAAAAAAAACTGTATGAGTTTTCCAATCTATATAGACAGAAATCAGGAGAATATATGTGGGGATGTATATTAAGGGTGTGGGATAATGATGGAAGAAATATAAAGTTGGATCAAGCTGAATGTATTGATATAGGCCCACTAAGCAGAGATTCTGCATTCAGTGTTATAGTTTCAAGGGTTAGAAGTGGCACTAACTGTTTGTTTGGATGATTGGCTGAAGCATAGATCCAAAAGTAGCCAATGTTACCTGAGGTTGAAATGCCATAATTGCACTGATATAATGTATATGAGCAGATCTAGAGGCTAGAGATATGGGAATGTTAGAGTGGGTTTATCATGGAAGACCTGTTCACACATCCCAGGAATGTCCAGAGGACACATCTTTCACCAGAACCTTGAGAAATAAATTTGGGAGACTATCATCCCTGAAGAGCTCTGTACTTGCCTTTCTCTGTGGGTCAGATATTACTGTGGGAACCACTGACATTGCTCTGGAATCCTTAGGTACAATGGAGATGATCTGATTCTGAGTTGGCTGAAGTCATTTGGCAACAGTTAATCACCACAGACAAGATGGGCTTGGCCACCATGGAAGATAGCAGACTTAAAGCAGCAATCAAAATAATCTGACTTACAGAGACTTGGGGCTTTGGCTAGTAGATCATGGGGTATCTAGAACTAAAATAGATGGGCCATCTACTAAACTCTTGTTTAAGCTGTATAGGCAGAATTCTAGGTCAAGTGAAGAGAAATCTAACCTAAATTCCAAAAAAGAGTCAACCGTTGAATCAATTTTCATACTTGAGACAGTTTACAGACCCAGAGCCCATTGAATGAAGGGAGGGCCGGGTATACTTGGTGAAGGGCCCCTTAATGCTGCCCCAAATTTACACTGTTAACCTTCCCCCCAGACTTACCCAAGGAGAACTACAGCCTTTTACAATGGAGTTTATGCACTGGGGAAAAGGAAATGATCAGATATTGCAGGGTTTATTGGACACTGGTTCAGAAGTGTCTAATTTCAGGAGACCCAAAATGTCAGTCTGGTCCACTAATCATGTTAGGCATTATGGAGGTCAGGTGATCAATGGAATTTTAGTTCAGATCTGTCTCACAGTGTGTCCCTGGACCCATTCTGTGCACATTTCCCCAGTTTCACAATGCATAATTGGAATTGATATACTCAACAACTGTCAGAATCCCCACATTGGTTCCCTCATGATTTGAGTGCTATAATGGTAGGAAAGGCCAAATGGAAGCCCCTACCTAACAAAATAGTGAATTATAAGCAATATTGTATTCCTGGAGGGATTGCAGAGATTAGTGCCACTCTTAAAGACTTGAAGGATGCAGGGGTGCTGATTCCCACCACATCCACATTCAAATCTCCTATTTGGCCTGTGAAGAAAACAGATAGGATTTGGAGGATGACAGTGGATTATCATAAACTTAACCAAGTGGTGACTGCAATTGCAGCTGCTGTTCCAGATGTGGCATCATTGCTTGAGCAAATCAACACATTGCTTTACCTGGTACACAGCTATTGATCTGACAAATGCTATTTTCTCAATAGCTGTCAGGAAGGACCACCAGAAGCAGTTTGTGTTCAGCTGACAAGGCCAGCAGTATACCTTCATTCTCCTGCCTCAGGGATATGTCAATTCTCAAGGTTTACATCACAATCTTGTCTGTAGGGACCTTGATTGTTTCTCCCTTCCACAAGACATCACACTGATCCATTGTATTGATGATATCATGCCAATCGGACCTAGGAATCAAGAAGCAGCTACTACTCTAAATGCATTGGTAAGGAATTTGTGTAAAGGGATGGGAAGTAGGTCAAAAAAAAAAATCCAGGGGCCTTCCACCTCAGTGAAATTTCTAGATGTCCAGCGGTGTGGGGCATGTCGAGATATCCCTTCTAAGGTGAAGAATAAATTGTTGTATCTGGCTCCTCCTGCAACCAAAAAAGAGGCACAATGCCTAGTTGGCCATTTTGGATTTTGAAGACAACATATTTCTCATCTGGATGTTCTACTCCAGCCCCTTGATGGAGTGACAAAAAAGCTGCTAGTTTTGAGTAAGGGCCAGAACTATAGGAGGCTCTGTGATATGTTCAAACTGCTCTGCCGTTTGGACCATATGATCCAGCAAAGCAGTCTTACTATCCACTGCAGATAATTACTCTTCTTTTGAGAAACAGCTTTTAGTTTGTCACTAAGCCTTAGTAAATACTGAATGCTTAGCATTGGGCCACCAATGAACAATGAGACTTGAGTTGCCTATCTGAGCTGGGTGCTGTCTGATCCACCAAGTCATAAAGTTGGTCATGTGCAGCAGCATTCTCATAAAATGGAAGTGGCATATATGAGATAGGGCCAGACCCAGTCCTGAAGGCACAAATAAGTTACATGAGGAAGTGGCTCAAATATGTATGGCCCCCACTCCTGCCACATTATCTTCTCTTTCTCAGAACAGAGATATTGTCTCTTGTAGAGCTCCTTGCAGTCAGTTGATTGAGGAAGAGAAAACCCAGGGTGTTTTCAGATGGTTCTGCATGATATGTAGGGACCACCTGTAAGCGTACAGCTGCAGCACTATAACCCCATTCTGGGATTCCTTAAAGGACAGTCGCGAGGGATAATCCTCCCAATGGGTGTAACTTAGAGCAGTACAACTGGCTGTTCATTTTACTTGGAAGGAGAACTGGACAGAAATGTATTTGTATAGTGCCTCATTGGCTGTTGCTGATGGTTTAACTGGATGATCAGGGACTTGAAAGGAGCATGATTGAAAAATTGCCAACAAAGAAGTCTGGGGAAGAGTATGTGGATAGACCTTTCTGAGTTGGCAAAGAACATGAAGATATTTATGTCCTATGGGAATTCTCACCAGAAGGTGACTTCAGCAGAGAAATGTTTTCATAATCAAGTGGATAAGAGAACCTGTTCTGTGAATACAAGTTATCCTCTTTCCTTAGCCACTCATGCCATTGCCCAATGGGCTCATGTGCTGGTTTGGATCTGTGGTGCACCCTAGAAAAGCTATGTCCTTTAATCCTTATTGAACATTGCTGGCTGGGAACTTTTTATTGTTCCATTGGAGATGTGACTCACCCAATTGTGGGTGGTAACTTTTGACTTCCATGGAGCTGTGTCTCCACCCATTCAAGGTGGAGCTATTTACTGGAACCATTTAAGAGGGGGCCATTTTGGATAAAGCTAGAGAGCCTGGAGAACCACAAAAGTCCATGCAGCCAGAGACCTTTGGAGATGAAGAAGGAAGACATTCCTGGGGCAGCTTCAGGAAACAAGAAGCCTGGAGAGAATGCTAACATACATTTCTAAGTTTGCCATGTGTTTTTCCAGTTGAGAGAGAAACCCTGAACTTCATCAGCTTTCTTGAAACAAGACATCTTTCCCTGGATGTCTTATACTGAACATTTCTATAGTTTTGCTTTAATTTGGACATTATCATGGGCTTAGAATTGTAAATAACAACTTAATAAATTCCCCATTTTGAAAGCCATTCTGTTTCTGGTATATTGCATCCCAGCAGCTTGCAAACTTGAACAGTTCATGAACAATGTGGGCATGGTGGTAGGGTTGAAGGTTTTGCATGGACTTCCACTCACCAAGGATGACATGGCTATGGCCACTGCTGAGTGCCCAATATACCACCAACTGAGACCCACATTCAGTCCCCAATATGGCACCATTCCCTGAAGTGATCAGCCTGCTACCTGATGACAGGTTGATTACATTGGACTACTTCCATCATGAAAGGGGGAGTGATTTGTTCTAACTGAAATAGACACATACTGCTGATATGAGTTGGCATTCCATGCTTGTGGTGCTTCCACAAAAACTACCATAAGTGGACTTAAGGAACACCATATCCACCATCATGGTATTTGTTCTAGCTTGCTAGCTGCTGTAATGCAATATACCAGAAACTTAAAGGTTTTTAAAAAGGGGAATTTTATAAGTTGCTAGTTTACAGTTCTAAGGCCAAGAAAATGTCCCAGTTAAAACAAGTTTATATAAGGCAGGCCACTGTGGCTCAACTGGCAGAGTTCTCACCTGCCATACTGGAGATCCAGGTTTAATTCCCAGTGCCTGCTCATGCAAAAAACAAACAAACAAACACGTCTATACAAACGTCCAATCTAAGGCATCTAGGGAAAGATACATTGATTAAAGAAGGCTGATGAAGTTCAGGGTTTCTCTATCAAGTGAGAAGGCACATGGAAAACACGGTCAACATTTCTCTCTCATCTGAAAAGGCTCATGGCAAACACCATCATCTGCCAGCTTTCTTTCCTGGCTTCCTGTTTCATGAAGCTCCCTGAGAGGTGCTTTCCTTCTTCATCTCCAAAGGTCACTGGCTGGTGGACTCTCTGCTTCTTGTGGCTATGTAGTTCTGTTGTGGCTTTCTTGTGATTCTGTCATTCTTCTCTGCTCTTTCTGAATCTCCAGCTTCCTCCAAACTGTTTCATTTTTTATAGGATTCCAGTAAAGTAATCAAGACCCACTTGGAATGGGTGGAGACATGTCTCCACCAAATCCAATTTAACACCCACTCTTGAGTGAGTAACACTTCCACGGAGATAATACAATTAAGGTTTCAAACATGCAGTATTAAATAAGGATTAGAAGAAAGGTCTGTCCCCACAAAATGGGATTAGGATTAAAACATGGCTTTTCTAGCTTACATAAACCTTTTCAAACTGGCACATTATTCCACAGAGGCTTGCTTCTGATTAAGAAACTTAGTTCCAGGCAAATGAAGTACGAGAATGAGCACATGATCATTTGAATTCTCTGGTCTTACTATGTTCCCCATCATTCTGAGGCAGCTGGCTTAATAGAATGGTGGAATAGCCTTTTGATTATCCAATTATGGTGCCAATTAGGTGACAATACCTTGCAGGGCTGATGCAGTGTTCACCAGGAAACTAAGTATGCTCTGAATCAGCATCCACTCTATGGTGCTATTTCTCCCATAGCCAGTATTCATGGGTCCAGGGATCAAGGTGCGGAAATGGGAGTGGCACCACTCACTATCCCCCTAGTGATTCACTAGGAAAAATTTTGCTTCCTGTCCCTGAAACCGTAAGATCTGCTGGCTTGCAGGTCTTATTTCCAAAAGGAGGAGTGCTCCGACCAGGAGACACAACAATGATTCCACTGAACTGGAAGTTAAAACTGCCACCTGGCCACTTTGGACTTTTCATGCCACTGAATCAATAGGCACAAAAAGGGATTACTGTTCTGTCTTGAGTGATTGATCCTGACTAGTAAGGGTAAATAGGGCTGTAACTACACAATGGAGGTAAAGAAGTGTTTTCTTGAAATATAGGAGAACCACTAGGGCATCTCTTAGTACTATCATGCCCTGTGATTAAAGTCAATAGAAAACTGCAACAATCCAATCCAGACAGGGCTACCAACAGCCCAGAAACTTCAGGAATGAAGATCTGGGTCACCACACATGGCAAAGAACCATGGCCAGCTAAAGTACTTACTGAGGGTAAAGGGAACATGGAATAGGTAGTAAAAATGGTAGTGATAAATATGAACTATGGGGCAGACCACGGTGGCTCAACAGGCAGAGTTCTTGCCTGCCATGCTGGAGACTTGGGTTCAATTCCTAGTGCCTGCCCATGCAAAAAAAAGAACAAAAAAAATATATGAACTGTGACCATAGGACCAGTTACAGAAACAAGGACAGTGATTGCATGAATATTTCTTCTCTGTTTTGATGAGTAATTTGCATTATAAGCAAATATCTTGTTTTCATCTTATCATATGACATAAGTTGTATTGTTCATGTTATAGCATTTAATTCATAGGATATGAAGGTCAAGTGTGAATGTTACTTAAGGACATGCACCCTATTCTGAAGTGATGTAGTGCATTTCCATTTGTAAGCAGGACAGTTGAGTATTGTTAAGCAAAACACATCTATTGTGTCCTATTTGGAAATTAAGTGTGTTTTAAGGTTATGTGTATAGCTACCAAGTTGACTAGAGTGGACCGTGATGGTTGGATTCTAGTGTCAACTTGGCCAAGTGACTATGCCCAGTTGTCTGGTCAGGTCAGCGCTCACCTGACCAGTGCTACAAGGATATTTCATGGCTAGTTGATAAACTGGAAAGCTGGTGCATTAGATCATCAGTAAGTTGATTGCTTCTGTGGCTAATTACATTTGTAATCAAGTAATCCATCTCTTCGATAATGAAATAGTCCAATCAGTTGAAGTCTTTGAAGGAAGAAGAGAGACTTTTTCATAGCTCCTTCATCCAGCAAGCCTTTCTGTGGGAAACTGCTTATGGCACCGGCAGTGTGCCGGCCATCTTGTGGTCTGATGCCATCTTAGGTACTAACTTAAGTTAAGTTTCTATTTCCTCACTTCTGCTCTGCCTTTCCCCAAAATCAGCTGACCAGCCTTGACTGATCTGCCTTTCCCAGCTTAGTCTCTGCTGATTGGTTGCTTAACTGCAGGGTAATGCCCAACCTCTGCTGATGTCAGATACAAGTCACCTCCCCTTTCTTGCTGCATAAATACCCTGGATTTGTCCTCAATAAATGAGACTTGATCAGAATCCTGTCTTGTCTCCATTCTCTGTGTCTTTTGTCCCCCGTTCTCTCTCCCTCCCTCAGGTCCAGGTTCATCTGTCCTGCGGGTCAGGTCAAGGGGCACCCGAACAGGGACCTGAGTATGAGGGGTCCAGTGAAGAACGCTGACAGTGAAACCCTGGCTGGGTGGAAAAAAGAGCCTACAGGCTCAAAGGAGTAGCCTAGAGGACACGGCGAGGGAACCTGCCCTGCCATCAGAACCTCAGTAAGCAAGGGACACTGTAGGGAACCTGCCCTACAGTCAGTTTCCTAGCAAAAAGGACACTGTGGGGGAACCTGCCCTACAATCAGTTTCCTAGATAAATAGTCAGTATTTATGGGACAAACAATTAATCAGCATGAAACTTTTGTAGAAGGTTTAAAAGATGCTTTAAAGACACAGGGAGTAAATGTTAAAGGTAAAGATTTGTTACAATTTTTTGAATTTCTAAAATAAGTTTGTCCCTGGTTCCCACAAGAGATAAGGCACCTCCTGGAATAGGGGAGGAACTTGGCGCCTCTGGAATTTGAGAGGGACTTTCGGATTTATGTTTTATGTCACAGTATAGGAATGTTCCTTTACTGAGGAACCAAAAATGTACACGCCTCCTGGAATTTGGGAGGGCTTTTAGATTTATGTCTTATAATGGGCAACTCACCGTTGATACAACAGGAATATTTATATTTACTTAAGAAATTGTTACACTCCATGGATATGGAGGCTTCTGATGCTCTACTTAAGAAACTTTTTAAACATGTCACACAAAAATGTTATTGGCTTCAGCATAATGGCTGTAGTGTTTCTTATTATTATGATAGATTTAAAAGATTGCTTCTTTACCATACCTTTAGCAAAGCAAGAAAAAAAATTAATTTCTGAGCTTGTTCTTAATAAGCTGCCTTTATATAAAAATTCATATACATCTGAGTCAAAAAATATTCAATAAGATCAATGCAGAACAAGAGTCAGTACTCATTAATGGTTCCTATGGAATTGTAAGAGATTCGTCCCCTAAGGGGTATGCAATTCAGGATTGTGGCTCTGACTCAAAGTGTTCTGTTGTTACCTTGGTCTAATCTAAATAATTATTCTACTGAAACTTATACCAATGCTGCAAATAAAATCTTGTAACAAGGAATGGGAATGGCAGCTCCATCTCCTTTTGTTAACTTAGATTCTCGACAAACAGCAATTTGGAAACTAGCCATGAATTTAGCTCCTATTCATATTTGAAAAGGAAATATATTATCAGAACTTTAAAATTGAAAATTCTTGTTAAAAACTGTATATTAATGTTTCAAATATGCATTCACCAAAGTATTTTAAGTATTTAACATTATTCTAACATATCTAATTTTGATGGTAATTATGTGTGGTAAAATATTTGTTTAAAATGATAACAAGCATGAAAAATATAAAAGACATGTTTTTATCAATAGGAAAGAGAATTGCTTTATCTTAAAATAAAATGAATAACTGTTACAAAATGAGAAAAATGTAGGACAAAGCCTGAACTAATGTAATAATTGCTAAGGGTTTATAAAAATGGAAATTATGGTCAAATCAAGAAAAAGTTAATGAGTCTAAAATAACAACGTTTTCTTAGACCCTTAATGAAAAATATAACATTTTTTTCTACATAATCAGTGTAAAGGGCAAAGAGTCTGTTTTATTAAACTACCTTATGTTAACTTTTATCATGTCCTTATCTGTATAAAAAATATTGATTTTCTTCTAGGTATCATTATACTGGCAAAAAACTGTTTCTTTTCTTGCCCCAGACCAGGTAGCTTAATCTATTAATCTAAGTAATATGGCTGTAAATAAATCTATTACTCACTAAATAATATTCAAATCATATAAATACCTAAATTCCTTTAAGCCAAAATATTTTAATGCTTTATCCAGTGTTTATATAAACTACTTAGGTATAAACCAAATTTATCCCAAAATAACCATGACTTAAGTTGAGAACAAATCAAATTTAAAAGCTAAATGCAAGAAAAAATAAACTTGTGGCATCTGTTCTATTCACCTAATGTTGCCATTGCATGCAGCTCATGTTGCTATCACATGACCTTGAAAAGAAACAATTACAATGTGCACTCTAGTTGGGAGGACTGGCTATTCTCCCAGAAGGAGATGTACTTTCATAAAGATATCTAGGTCCCAGAAAGCTCCTCTTGGTCCCTAACCAGTTCCCAGAGGACCCAGCTGGGCCCGGTCATGTGAGCAAATAGAAAAATATCATAAAAACTGTATGCAATAAATTTAAAATTAGCAAAACACACAATCAATTATAAAAAATCCTCATCCCTACATTCCTTTTCAATCAATCCAATAAATTTATTTTACAAAATCTAATCATTTACTATGAATGCATATCACTATTAACACTCTGTTTTCAATTTTAATACTTGTCGCTTTAAAAATTCCTACTTGTATGTTGCAAAACTGAGCCAGCCTGGAGCTGGATTCCTGGACAGAAAAGTACCTCAGCTCTCTAAAAACACCCCCCATTTCTGGGCAAGGAAAGAGTAAAGTCCTTTAAAAGATGTATTTTTCCTGTGGGGAACAGTCTGGTTCTGCCACCCAACCCTCCCTAAAGTCTATGTTCATAAAACAAAAAGGGGAAGATCAGCAAAATAATATTATAAAAATAAATACACCAAAATATCAATTAGCAAAAGCTATTAAAAAATATTAAAAATGATCTATGGGGGAGAAGATGGCAGCTTAGTAAGACGTGCAGGTCTTAGTTCCTCCTCCAGAACAGCTACTAAAGAAACAGAAACAGTACAGAACAGCTCCCAGAGCCACAACAGAGACCAAAAATACAGCATATACCATTCCGGAACAGCTGAACCAGCTGGGAAAATCCGCTGTGGTGAGATCCCTGAGGGGCATGTGCTTTCCCGGGTCGTGGCGCCTGGTGGCTGGAGCCCCTCCCTCCCCCCTTCCCAGGCCGGCTGGGAGATTTGGATCGGAGGTTCCCCAAGCCGCGGAGGCTGGCGACCTTGGTCCCTTCCACATATGTGGCTTCCCAGGCCAGCTGGGAGATTTGGATCGGCAATCCCCCAAGCCACGGAGGCCGGCACCCCCCCCACGTGCAGATTCCTGGGCCGGGTGGGAGATCTGAATCGGCACTCTCCCAAGCCGCAGTGGCTGGCACCCCTCCCTCCCTCCTTCCTGGGCTGGCTGGGAGATTTGGATCGGCACTTCCCCAAGCTGCTTCGGCTGGCAACCCTCCCCCACAGCAAGAGTCTTCCAAAGTTAAAAGAGCCACAGCATCTTTTACTGGTGGGACCCACAGACAGAGAAGTGCCACATACACGGCAAGAAAGAAAAACAGAGCCCAGAGATTTCACAGGAAAATCTTTCAACCTGCTGGGTCCCACACCCAGGGAAATCTGATTAAATGCCCAGACACCAGCAAAAAATAATGGATCATGCCAGGGAAATTGAAGATATGGCCCAGTCAAAGGAACAAACCAATAGTTCAAATGAGATACAGGAGCTGAGACAACTAATGCTGAATATACGAACAGAAATGGAAAACCTCTTCAAAAACCAAACCAATAAATTGAGGGAGGACATGAAGAAGACATGGGCTAAACAAAAAGAAGAAATAGAAATTCTGAAAAAACAAATCACAGAACTTATGGGATTGAAGGACAAAGTAGAAAAGATGGAAAAAACAATGGATACCTACGATGGTAGATTTAAAGAGACAGAGGCTAGAATTAGTGAACTGGAGGATGGAACATCTGAATTCCAAAAAGAAACAGAAACTATAGGGAAAAGAATGGAAAAATTTGAGCAGGGGATCAGGGAACTGAAAGATAATATGAAGCGCACAAATATATGTGTTGTGGGTGTCCCAGAAGGAGAAGAGAAGGAAAAAGGAGGAGAAAAACTAATGAAAGAAATTATCATTGAAAATTTCCCAACTCTTATGAAAGACCTAAAATTACAGATCCAAGAAGTGCAGCATACCCCAAAGAGATTAGACCCAAATAGGCATTCTCCAAGACACTTACTAGTTAGAATGTCAGAGGTCAAAGAGAAAGAGAGGATCTTGAAAACAGCAAGAGAAAAACAATCCATCACATACAAGGGAAACCCAATAAGACTATGTGTAGATTTCTCAGCAGAAACCATGGAAGCTAGAAGACAGTGGGATGATATATTTAAATTACTAAAAGAGAAAAACTGCCAACCAAGACTTCTGTATCCAGCAAAATTGTCCTTCAAAAATGAGGGAGAAATTAAAACATTCTCAGACAAAGAGTCACTGAGAAAATTTGTGACCAAGAGACCAGCTCTGCAAGAAATATTAAAGGGAGCACTAGTGTCCGATATGAAAAGACAGAAGAGAGAAGTATGGAGAAGAGTGTAGAAAGAAGGAAAATCAGATATGATATATATAATACAAAAGGCAAAATGGTAGAGGAAAATATTATCCAAACAGTAGTAACACTAAATGTTAATGGACTGAATTCCCCAATCAAAAGACATAGACTGGTAGAATGGATTAAAAAACAGGATCCTTCTGTATGCTGTCTACAGGAAACACATCTTAGACCCAAAGATAAACATAGGCTGAAAGTGAAAGGTTGGGAAAAGATATTTCATGCAAATAACAACCAGAAAAGAGGAGGAGTAGCTATACTAATATCCAACAAATTAGACTTCAAATGTAAAACAGTTAAAAGAGACAAAGAATGACACTATCTACTAATAAAAGGAACAATTAAACAAGAAGACATAACAATCATACATATTTATGCACCAAACCAGAATGCCCCAAAATACGTGAGGAATACACTGCAATCACTGAAAAGGGAAATAGACACATATACCATAATAGTTGGAGACTTCAATTCGCCACTCTCATCAATGGACAGAACATCTAGACAGAGGATCAATAAAGAAATAGAGAATTTGAATATTACAATAAATGAGCTAGACTTAACAGACATTTATAGGACATTATATCCTGCAACAGTAGGATACACCTTTTTCTCAACTACTCATGGATCATTCTCAAAGATAGACCATATGCTGGGTCACAAAGCAAGTCTTAACAAATTTAAAAAGATTGAAATCATACACAACACTTTCTCGGATCATAAAGGAATGACGTTGGAAATCAATAATAGGCGGAGTGCCAGAAAATTCACAAATACATGGAGGCTCAACAGCACACTCTTAAACAATGACTGGGTCAAGGAAGAAATTGCAAGAGAAATCAGTAAATATCTCGAGGCGAATGAAAATGGAAACACAACTTATCAAAACTTATGGGACACAATAAAGACAGTGCTAAGAGGGAAATTTATTGCCCTAAATGCCTATATCAGAAAAGAAGAAAAGGCAAAAATGCAGGAACTAACTGTCCACTTGGAAAAACTGGAGAAAGAACAGCAAACTAACACCAAAGAAAGCAAAAAGAAAGAAATAACAAAGATTAGAGCAGAAATAAATGAAATTGAAAACATGAAAACAATAGAGAAAATCAATAAGACCAGAAGTTGGTTCTATGAGAAAATCAATAAGATTGATGGGCCCTTAGCAAGATTGACAAAAAGAAGAAGAGAGAGGACGCAAATAAATAAGATCAGAAATGGAAGAGGAGACATAACCACTGACCTCACAGAAATAAAGGAGGTAATAACAGGATACTATGAACAACTTTATGCTAATAAATACAACAATTTAGATGAAATGGACGGGTTCCTGGAAAGGCATGAACAACCAACTTTGACTCAAGAAGAAATAGATGACCTCAACAAATCAATCACAAGTAAAGAAATTGAATCAGTCATTCAAAAGCTTCCTAAAAAGAAAAGTCCAGGACCAGATGGCTTCACATGTGAATTCTACCAAACATTCCAGAAAGAATTAGTACCAACTCTCCTCAAACTCTTCAAAAAAATCAAAGTGGAGGGAAAGCTACCTAATTCATTCTATGAAGCCAACATCACCCTCGTACCAAAACCAGGCAAAGATATTACAAAAAAAGAAAACTACAGACCAATCTCTCTAATGAATATAGATGCAAAAATCCTCAACAAAATTCTAGCAACTCAAATCCAACAACACATTAAAAGAATTATACATCATGACCAAGTAGGATTCATCCCAGATATGCAAGGATGGTTCAACATAAGAAAATTAATTAATGTAATACACCATATCAACAAATCAAAGCAGAAAAATCACATGATCATCTCAATTGATGCAGAGAAGGCATTCGACAAGATTCAACATCCTTTCCTGTTGAAAACACTTCAAAAGATAGGAATACAAGGGAACTTCCTTAAAATGATTGTGGGAATATATGAAAAACCCACAGCTAATATCATCCTCAATGGAGAAAAATTGAAAACTTTCCCCCTAAGATCAGGAACAAGACAAGGATGTCCATTATCACCATTATTATTCAACATCATGTTGGAGGTTCTAGCCAGAGCAATTAGACAAGAAAAAGAAATACAAGGCATCAAAATAGGAAAGGAAGAAGTAAAACTATCACTGTTTGCAGACGATATGATACTATACATCGAAAACCCGGAAAAATCCACAACAAAACTACTAGAGCTAATAAAGGAGTACAGCCAAGTAGCAGGTTACAAGATCAACATTCAAAAATCTGTAGCATTTCTATACACAAGCAATGAACAAGCTGAGGGGGAAATCAAGAAACGAATTCCATTTACAATTGCAACTAAAAGAATAAAATACCTAGGAATAAATTTAACTAAAG